>NC_073311.1:34147247-34512938 GCF_027595985.1 Sorex araneus
TGTAGAATGTACCTCGATTGGGATGTGTCATGTTTTTCCAGTGTTTGGTGGAAGAATTATGTGTTTCTCGGAGGAAGACATGAACATTTTTCATCACATTATATCAAGATATATACTACCAGCATTTCATCACTATTGATGTGAAGTATGGTAATCTAGCTAAGGAAATGTTTATCAGGCTTTCCCAATATGAAGTTACAGGTTTTTGCTTTTTCTAAACTGCACTCATTGGAAAGAAAATATACATAGCCCACCCACACTTAAAGAGCAAGGAGGATTGCTCCACTTCCTTAATGGTGACATATTTATATAAATTATTAGGAAATCCTCCTCCTGGGAGATTGAACTAGTCTCCCTTTTGGAAACTCTCTCTACTCTTTTCCTTTATTTACCCAGCTTTTTTTTTAATATCTGTAGGAACTCATGGATATTTATATTATCCTTTGGGCTATAATCCAATACGTTTATCTTATTGCTCATTTTGCCCTAGTCATGGATAGCACTTTGAATAAACTCTCTTGTGCCCCTTTGATGTACCCATTAACATACAGCTGTTTTTGTTGTTATGGAGAGTTTTTGTCCTTGTTTGTGCATATCCTTCTAATCCAGCACTTTACGTGCTCCAAGCTCAATTTGTCTGTTTCCTGCCTGAGTTTAAGAATCAGCCATATATCTGAAGAGTCAGAATACTTTTGTTTTGAGAATGGTATTTATAAAGCCAAATTCTGAGTTTAGAGGATTCTTATTGTTACTGTTTTGTTGATTCTAGACCCTCTTTGTTGACAGAGCAAGGACATTTATTTGTGTACACTAGCACATGCACATACATATGTCTGTTATTATTTCTATATGTGACCATATGTGGTGATTTCTATAATTATCTCTATCTGTAAATAACATCTATATTCCAATGGTAATATATTATGTAATAATACTATATTAGACTGTTATCTAACACTAATCCATTTTCACAGAAATTAGCCTCAGGAGGTAAGGCTCTTGACTTGTACATGGAAAATCAAGGTTTGATCCTTACACTGCAACTTAGTAAGATCCCTTGAACCCCACCCTGAGTGATCCTGGAGCACAGAACCAGGAATAGCCCCTGAGCACCACTGGATATGACCCCAAAATAAAATCAATCAACCAACCTTTTCAACTCAGCAGTCTAACCATCTGCTGTTCATTTGTATAATTTTCCTTTCTGTGCACACATACAATCTTATCAGAGATTATAACCAATATCTAACTTAATCATCAAACATTGAGCAATGTTTCTCAAACTTTTTCATACTGTGGCCTCTTAATGACTTCCTTTCCTGTGCCCCTCCCTCCCCCCAGCTGTACTGGTTTGTCCCATATTTTAATGTCATGAACCCCTATTTGTGCTATTTTTGCCCGTGTCCCCTGTGAAATATTCATAGGGAGAATGTAATCTTGAGATTGTAAAATGCTGTTCTAGAATTCAATTCCGGTCTGGCTGTGCTTAGGGCTTCTTCCTGGCTTTGTGGTCAGGGGCACTCTTGGTGGAGCTTGGGAGACTATGTGTGGTGCTGTGGGTTGAATTTGGGTTGGCTGTGTGCAAAACAGGTACCTTAAACCCTGTGCTATGTCTCAGGACCAGGTTGGCATTTTTCACCCCACCCTTTCAGTGAGGTCATTTTATACATTTGTAATCAGCTAACTTATTTTCTCTACTCTGCAATCCGTCCATCTTACCTTCTTGATATTATTTTTTTAAATCTGCATACATTAGGTTATACTCTTTGTATTGCAAATTTCAATGGGTTTTAATAAATGCATTTGCCATCTCTCTGCCACACCATTGTTATTCTTATTTGTATAACAAAGACTTGTGTAATGTTTACTATGAGATAAATACAAACTTGTTTAATCCCTTAACAACCTTAGATACCATCATCAAAACTATACTATCGATAAGAAATGAAAGCATAAAGAGATTTAGTAATTTTATTAAAATCACACTGCTTAATATGCATATATCTGGACTGAGAATAAAGCATTTATGATCCTACCACTCCCTCCCTGTTGTCATACTTATTTCTTATTTCATCTACTTTTCCTTTTATAGCTATATTCATTTCCTCCTGTTACCTTGGAAAAATTTCCCTCCTATCACATACTAAAATTAACTCTCCCTGTCCCACCTTTCTATCAGCCTTCTCAATAGTTACTGATTTCTGAAATTGGAGGGGTCATGAAAGGAAGGACCAGACTAAAATCACACAAAAATCGTTGACAGCTCTCTGACATCCTTTGCAATCTGCCTCTCTGAGCATCAGTAACTTACTAACCATTTCCTGCTTTGGAACCAATGATATTACAGTACCAGACTTGGAACTTAAAAGAGGGTCATATGAAAAACGAATACAGTGTTTTTTTCAGCGACTTATCAATAGGGTCTCTTTCCCTCTCAGAAATAAAATACAAAAAAAGTGGTTTCTTGCAGTTTTAGAAATTTTAGGAGGTGTAAAAACATGGACAATATTTTTAAGAAGTGGATCCCAATTTTTGTCTTATCTTTGGTGAGGGGAATTAGGTGCACATTTTTGAGATATCCACAGAAGCTCTTAAGGAAACAGAAGACACGTACTAAGGTATTTCACTAGTCTGTTCTCAATGGATTTAGAGTAAAAATATAAGTGAAAAGAACAGGCAAGTTTATTCAATCAAAATCACATGTATGTTAAGAAATAAGGTCACCCAATTAATTAACTAATTACTTCTTATATATCCTTGGTGGAGCAATCGCAATCAGATCAGTTTCTAAGAGAGAAATCTGTGCTCACAGAGAGCAGCAATCCAAATTTGATACTCACTTGGCTATTAAAATCTCAAAAGGTCATGCATCTTGGAATTCTGAGACATTTTGCTTTTCATTATGCTTTCTCATTGAGCAAGAACAAAATTCAGGCCAATTGCAATGGAAATTATGATGCCAATCCCGGAACATTCTCCTAAGTGTCTTCAATGCTGACAAAAGAAAGGTAGTAGAGGGGCTGGAGCGATAGCACAGCGGGTAGGGCGTTTGCCTTGCACGCGGCCGACTCGGGTTCGATTCCCAGCATCCCATATGGTCCCCCAGCACTGCCAGGAGTGATTCCTGAGTGCAGAGCCAGGAGTTACCCCTGTGCGCTGCTGGGTGTGACCCAAAAAGCAAAAAAAAAAAAAAAAAAAAAAAAAAAAAAAAAAAGAAAGGTAGTAGATGTCTATTAAGTAGAGCCTGATGCATCCTTGAAACGTTTTATATGTTTTATTTAAACCACATAGCTCTCCCCTCCCCTGCCAACAGATGATGTTTAACTGAAAAGTACATAGGTCAAGTGAAAGATTTGTCTTTGCTGTTGTTTCCAATGGACTGGAGAGATAGCACAGTGGGTAGGGCATTTGCCTTGCATAAGGCTGACCGGGGTTCAATTCCTCCATCCCTCTCCTGGTCCATGCAGCAGAGCCTGGCAAGCTACCCGTGGCATATTCAATATGCCAAAAACAGTAACAATAAGTCTCACAGAAGAGACATTATTGGAGCCCGCTCGAGCAAATCGATGAACAATGGGACGACGGTGCTACGGTTGTTTCCAATAGTGTATAACTAGCAAGAGTTATACACATTCTTATAAAGTGTTGCTAAAAGGAAGTTGAGGATAACATTCCTTATAAAAGAGGGGGAGAGGAGGTAGAATATAAAGATATCCTAGCTAGAGACTGGAAGGTCAGGGAGAACTCTGTGTGAATGTGTTGGCTTAAAGGCACAGATCTGATTCCCAGTTTTTCTTCAACTAATAGGTTTAGTTTATGAGCAGTTTCCAACAACCTATTAGGAATTACTCCCCTTCCTGCCATCAGTGACATGCTGTTAACCAGAAAGCTGAGGTGTTCCAGAACTTCTCCTCATAGCAGTCTCTGCTTTCATTAGTCTATTTTCCTCATGACCTAGCTCCTAAGAGGTCTTGACTTCTCTGTTGAAGGGACCTGGGAGGGTCAGGCCGTAATTCTCCAATTTATTGCCCCCGTTCTACATTCTTGGTTTATGAGTATTTGCAGACACAGGGACCAGCTTTCCAAAGCCCAGTGTAAGCTGCTTTAATTTTGTCATTGTCCTATAATTTCATGGAAATGACTGCTATGCAGCCAACAAATGACTAATAAAATCCTTCTGCCCACTCATTTTTAATGTCATTCTGGAACTCCAGAACAGAGACCATCTGGTCATGGTGCTTACTTTAATATAAAAGAGTGACTGAGTTGAAAATCATATTTTGGAGAGAGAGAATGCTGGAATGAGACTTCTATTTGTGAACTGAAAGCACAGCAAAACAACTTGTATTTCATTTGGGAAGGGATGATACTTTCTGTTTGCCAATACAGCTCTGCCTGTGGAAAAGTTATAGTTTTCTGGCCACAAACATGCTATATAGATATCAAACAATACTAGTTCACATCTCTTTATTTACTTTCACTAAATCAGTCTTCTTTTCTAACATTATATAGGTTGCCTATTTATTTTTAGATGAGTAGCATTATAATTCAACATACGTATATACAACACTATGATCGACAAATAGTTTTTAATCATTTACCATATTATTGTTGCATCTATTGAACACTCCAAGCAATATACAAAATATCTGGAGTATATTTTAAGAGTTAATTAAGTACAGCAGCATACTCACTTTATATGTGAAGTGAAGAATATGTTAATTGTTTAACTTACTTGACTCACACAGCTAGTAAATTACATAGCTAGACATTTAACCAATGTTAACCAGTTTCTATACGTGTGTTCTGAGCAACTGAGCTCTTTTGCACACTATTTTGATAAGGCCTTTTAAAAGAAATGTTATCCTACCAATGACTAAACTCTCAGTAATCTCTCAATAAGGTAGGTCATAGAAACAGGAGAATGTGTAGAGGTATTCTGTCATTTTATATTTTATTACTTTGGAATAATTTTAGATTTAAGATGCAAGGTGAAAAGATAGTAAGAGAGTTAACTTCTACCCATACTGTTAGCATAGCATAACCGTTCCTCATTTGTGAGAACTAAGGTATTATCTTATGTAAAATACTGTGAACTAAACTATAATCTCTACTTAGTTTGTCCTGCAATTTTTTTTTTCTTTTTTGGGTCATACCCAGCAATGATCAGGGGTCACTCCTGGCCCTGCACTCAAGAATTACTCCTAGTAATGCTGGGGGTACCATACGGGATGCCGGGGATCAAACTCAGGTTGGTTTCATGTAAGGAAAATGCCCTACCTGCTGTACTATCACTCAGGACCTGTCCTGTAATTTTTATTGGAAAGTTTTTCTTGGGATTTCTGATTTGATCCTCACTTTTGCTATCTATGTTTGCTTGTTTATTTCGGCTACAACTGGTGGTGCTCAGGCTTTGTGCTCAGGGATCACTCATGGCAGCGCTTGGAGGACATGTACAGTGCTAAGGGATTGAATCTTGATCAGCCATGTCTTAACTCTTAGAGCATCACCTTACCTATCCTTTAAAAAAATTGTTAAGACTTGTTTTAAGAACAGTCTTAGTAAATTGGAAAGTAGGTACAGAGAGTTCCCATATACCATCTGTCCTCATGTATCTACTTTGATAACTGTTCTTGGGTGTTACTGGTAGGCTGGATCCTGTCTGTGCTTAATTGTCACTATCAACATCCTCTATACAGTAATGCCTTTGCTATAAATCTACATGGACACATTATCACTAGAAATCTGTATTTTAGTGTTCACTTTTGGTATTGAATATTCTTTGGAAAAATATATAATGGCATGTATCCATCATTATTGTATACAGTATATTTGCTCTTCCCTAAAAATTATTTTCTTTGCTCATTTTCCAAGTCTCTCTGCCCGCCTTTAAAAATCACTGATTTTTTTACATCTACATAGTGTTCTCAGAATGTCAGATTGTTGGAACAAATATAATATGGAGATTCTATTGCTTCATAGAAATAGACATTTGATATTCCCCTATGATGTCATCGTTCATTTCTTTTTATCACTGAACAATGGTTTACTTTCTGGATGTCTCATCATTTCTTAATTTGCCTACTTTAAAAAATTTATCTTCCACTTACACTGTTCTTCAAAAGGTTGTTCATATTAATTTGTTACAGGTGTTTAATAATCCAATACCAATGCCACCACCATTGCACCTTCCCACCACCATTATTTCCAATTTTCCCAACCATCCCTTAAACCCGCCCCCAGAGCAGGCCCTCAATAATTAATTTTATATTGCTTGTTATAAATAATTTAATAAAATAAATTTTCTTAGAAGAAAATTATTGAAGATTGTTGCATCATACCATGGAGCCATTGAGCCCTTGTACAAGAGATTACTAAAATATTGTTACATGTTAAGCCTTTTGCATTTATATTTTGCTAATTGAGATTGCTTGCCTGCTACATTCCATGCCATCCAATCTGGTGTGCTATTCCTTATTGATTAGAGTTTGAGAGGTCGCTCTAGAAAGTCCAAAAATTTTAACGGGGTGATACAGTTGGAGTTAAGTTTTTAAGTGGATGGTGGCTTTGAGGCATGTGCCTAACTTTCGGGGTTACTGGAGGTACAGAGAGATGGGGGAAAGGTCACCTATCCCTGACTCTATAAAAACCTGGAGATTTCAGTCACAAAACCCGCAAACCTGAGTTTTTCAACAAATTAATTTTTGCATGAGGTTCGTCCCAAGCGGTGGGATCTAGCCAGGAGCATGGCAACAATCGGGAATGTGGAGGCTTTGGACCGCCAGAGCTCTCTTGGGGCAGATGCTGGGCTTACCTGCCTCCCTCTGGGGTGCCCCAGATGACTCAGCCTTGTGTGGGGTGTGGGAGAATCCATGCAACTTGTTGATCTCTTTCAAAATTTATCTATGAGTTTCTGGACCATGGTCAGTGAATGAGCTTAATTGACACTGGAGACAGGTTCATGGACCTGTTCTGGGTTTCCAGAAGTACAGGGTGATGGTGGGGGCGGGGGGCAGGAGGAAAGCCCATCCCTGATTTTATGAAAGCCTCGAGATTTCAGTCACAAAATCCACATAATTGAGTTTTTCTTTACTTACCTACCCAGAAGCATCTTAACTGCTTCCAAGTTAGTTACCAAAAAAAAAAAAAAAACAAAACAAAACCTATCCACATTCAGGTTGCTGTATGGGCATGTTTTAATCTCTGGATATATTTACCGAGAAATGTGATTGATGAATTAAATGACAAGAGTATGTTGAGTATCCCCAAATCATCTTCCCAAGTAGTTACCATTTTGAATTCCCATCAGCAGTAGATGAGTTTTCTTGTCATTCCCTGTTTTTGTCAGTTTGCTGTTGTCAGTTTTCCAGATTTTGGCCACTTCATAGGTGGTTAGAGGGGGATTTATATTTTACTTTGTTTTGTCTGTTTTTAATGTTACCGGGTGCTAAATATATTTTGTGATTAAGTTGTATGAGTTGTAGACTTTTTCCCCCGAGGTGGGACACACCTGGCTATGCTCAGGTTTTATTTCTGACAGTGTTCAGACTTGAGGGGTTTGGAGGACATTATGTGGTCATTCTGAGGGACTATATGTATATACCACATATGTGGTGCCAGGCTTGAACCCAGGTCAGCTGCATACAAGGTAAATGACCTACCTTTTTACTACTGCTCCGGTCCTTAATTTGTGCATTACACCAGCCAAGCTTTACCCTGGCGTGATATCAGAGCTTTCAAATATTGCCAAAGAAAGGAATGACAATTGCTTAGCCTATAACTGAAAAAGAAAAGACGCAGAGAAGAGTAGGGAATTTCCTAAGTGTTCTTTAGTTGTTAGAGCAAGTGGAGCTTAAAATAAAAATTAGAGATCAAACAACACTGAACATTATATTTTAGAAAAGAACTTTAAAGTCTTTTTTTCTTGCCAAGGGGCAGAAACATTTTAATCCAGTTTTGGAAAGGAATGCTGTTGTAAGTCACAGTATTTAAACTTGGTCTTTGACCAGGCAAAACAAGTATTAAAATCAGACTTAACATGTCTGAAACAAATTTACCACTTGTGAGGGGGGAGGGGGGCGTATAAAACCAGTTCCTTCCCTTGCCTTTCCAAGCTTTATTGCTGGGTGTACCATGTTTCCAGACATCAGGGTAAAAAAGTCAGCATACTCTTTCACTCTGTATATAATGACACAGAATTATTCGCTAATGATTTTGCTTCTGTCACTTTCAATCTTGCCACGTCTTTCCATTTTTACAGTCACTATTAGCTTGCTGAAGTTACTTTTAGAAGTTACTTGATCTATGTGCCTTTAAATTTTATTTACTTATTTAAAATTTAGGCACAATGACTTAACAAAACTGTTCACGATAAGGTTTCATACACTGTTCCAACACTGTCCCCTCCACCAAAATGTTCCCTTTGCTCAACCTTCGTTATGTATGTGGACTGATTCATTTCTAATACACAGACATTGAAGATCATCAATATGATTAAGAACTTCAGTGACACTCAGATTTAATGGGATCAGGATAGATTCTTTAGCATTGGAGTCTCTCTGTGCTCTAGTCATATAATCTATCTATCTACCTACCTATCTACCTATCTATCTATCTATCTATCTATCTATCTATCTATCTATCATCTATCTATCATCTATCTATGTAGCACTGTAGCACTTTCACCCCATTGTTCATCGATTTGCACCAGTAATATCTCCATTGTGAGACTTGTTGTTACTGTTGTTGGCATATCAAACGTGCCACGTGTAGCTTGTGAGGCTCTGCCATGCATGCAGGATACTCTTGATAGCTTGCTGGGCTCTTCGAGAGGGATAGAGGAAATCTATCTATGTACATGCATATATTTTTATTACGATTAATTTTTGTTACTATTCCTTTGCCTCTTATACTGGGAACTATCCTGTGGGTCAGCATTTTTGCTTGAAATAGACTACCAGAGGTAGCTGCTCTGCTATTTCTTCTGTTTGGAAGAATTTCTCTGTTCCCACAAAGGCAACTCTCTTATTTCGTCTCTAACTTTGGCATACAATTCATCAGGGCCTTGCAAAGTATTATCTGAGAGCCAAACCTATCTATTAGCCATTTTTTTTTTATAAATGAAGTCTTTCTGGAATGCAGTGGCATTATTTATTTAAGTATATTTTCTATGGCTGGAACAGCAGAAGTATAATCACAACTGAGACCGTATGGCTCACAAAACTTAAAATATTTGCTTTTGGTCCTTTTCAGAATGTTTTTTCATCCCTGCATTTCATTCCTAGCCAATCATAATTCCTCTAACTTAATCTCCAATTTAACATGTTTCAGCAAACTTCTGTTGAGCTTTTATCATGTGCTTAACATAAAGAAACGAAAAAGATAGATGTGGGCCCTCAAGGAATTCACGGTCTAAAAGAGATAATAAAACAACAAATGAGTTATTCCTTTTTAACATAAAAATAAAATTATGACATTATAAGAGGTATTAGGTAACATAGAGTAGGGAGTGATTAATCTTTTTGAGAGGAAAGTGGTAAGGAAAAGGAGGTTAATAGATGAGATGGGTTTGATATTATATAGTTATTTATTAGACTGACAAGATATTAAAGTCATTCCAGAAGTAGGAGCAGCATATACCAAGTTATGGAAGGCCCTAATAGCATGATGTGTTGCGGGAAACCTCACTTAAGTTCTTTGGAAGCAAAATGGATAAAAATTGACTTTTAAAAAGATATTTATTTTTAAAACGTAGAGAAAGTCTTAACTGTTGGTACTATTCTAGAGTTGAAATTGATTAGATAACAAAACTCCAATAATAAAATTGATAAAGTAAAAAATAATTTTTAATGTAAAAATTGTTATCTCTCACCACAGTGTTAAGTCCTCATCTAAGAATTTTCTAACCTGTTTGTTGCTAGTTGAACCCTCTGTGTTGTTATTGTTTTTTCGATGAGTTTAGTTGGCTTCTATTTGACTTCCCTATCTAATTTTGTGTGTTCCTATTGGAATTTCTGTATTGAGGAATTTAGAGGTGTCGAACACATTATACAGAAATTACAAGGTCTGTATGGAAAAATGAGTGTGTCCATGAATTTTAGCTGCTTGGCTTACATCTCAGAAATTTACTCATGAATCAAAAAAGCAGGGCTGGTGAATCACAAATAGCTTTTGAGTCAGATTAACTTGAATATGATTCCTAGTGCTAATTCCCATTTAATTCATGACCTTGAGTAAGTCCTTAGCTTCTATTGGCACATATTCTCATTATAGGAATATTCACATGAATTAACTCATAAGACATGCATGGAAGTTTCTGGCACAGTGTATGACACAGAGTATTATAAAAAATGTAGTCCTTGATATCAATAATGCCAAAACAAAAAGTTCAAAGGTGAAAAAGACACACCAGAATAATAATATGAAGAGGTGTAGCATTTAAAAATATATTTGTAACTCAGTATTTATTAATTTCTATAGTATTTATTCTTTTTTTTTGCCTTTTGGGTCACACCCAGCGATGCTCAGAGGTTACTCCTGGCTTTGCACTCAGGAATTACTCCTGGCGGTGCTTGGGGGACCATATGGGATGCCGGGGATAGAACTGGGGTTGGCCACGTGCAAGGCAAAAGCCCTACTCGCTATGCTATTGCTCCAGCCCCTATAGTATTTATTCTTTTTCCAATAAAAGAAAGAATAAAAGGGGATATATTGAGCCAATCCTTCTGTCTAAACTGGAAACTCTTTAAGGGTAGTGATCGTTTATTTATTTTGTATCTTGAAGATAGTAAAACATCTGATGAGAGATTGACATTTTTAACCTGATATTTTGAAGGCTCTTCAAAGTAATTATTTTATATGAAATTGAAACTCATAAGTTGTAGGATGATTGGTTCAAGCTTAACTAATTTGGTGATCCCAAATCTAAACTGTAGCACTGTAGCACTGTTGTCCCATCATTCATTGATTTGCTCGAGCAATCACCAGTAATGTGTCCATTGTGAGACTTGTTATTACTGTTTTTGGCATATCTATTATGCCATGGGTAGCTTGCCAGGCTCTGCTCTGTGGACACGATATTCTTGGTAGCTTGCTGGGCTCTTCGAGAGGGACGGAGGAATCCAATCCAGGTTGAACGCATGCAAGGAAAACACCCTACCCATTGTGCTATCGCTCCAAAATCTAAGTTGTAGTTTCGAAAAATGTGGAGTTTATTTTGTTGTGCTTTCTCCCATTTCATTCTGGTGTGCCTTTTCTACTTCAGAAAGATCCTCTCCCTTTCCTCACCCAACAGGTATCCACGGCTTTTGTAGCTGTGGCTTTTATCTGTTATATATGGAGTACTCTGGATTTGTATCATGCTTTTTTTTATATGTTATATAAAAAGAAAAATTGAAATAGCCAGTATGGATTGTGAGTGGAGTTTTAGGCTGTAGAAGATAATCAAATCCCTTTACAAAAGCTTTTGCCAGTCATTTATATGGTGGTTTGTGGATCCTAGAAATTACAGAACGCTTAGCTATAGAGATGTTGATAGCTATGATATACTGAGATTCTGCTATGTAGCAGATGCCTGACCTGAATATATCTATTCCTCTCAACTGCCATGTATATTACTATTCCACTTTCACGTATAAAGAAACTAATGTTCAGAAAAGTCCTGATCAGCTCATTTCAACAAAGATATATTTTCATTGATGGATCTATGACTGGGAAGGAAATAAAGAAATACTGGAGGCTTAGTTCCCTTTCGTGCATTCTTCCTTTCCAACATTTTCTAATGTGATGCACCTTGGAATACTTGCCTGAGAAAAAGACATGGGGCCCAGTGCAAAATGAATGCAAAGGAGAAAAATGTCATTATTGTTTTTAACATAAAATATTTTTCCTTCAGATTTCTCAGAACTTCTGATGATTCTATTCAAGAAAATTTAAATTAATATTTATTGCTCATGTTGATGCTGTCAGTTTTAAATGCAAATGTAAAAGAATATGTAGAACAACTGGAATGGGAAAGCTATATTTTCTGGTTAGTGTATACGTATGCATTTTATGCTTACTGAGAAAAGGGAAATGCTACATTGTAGCATTTATACTTCTTGATATATAACATTATACTAATGCTCTTTACCTTCAGCTTAGTGATGATAAGGAGGAACTGAAAGAAAAAGGAACTATTCTTTGTCTTGTCTTTCACTTTCCTTACACATTTATTATTTTCAGTGAAAGTGTTTGACTGATATGAGGGAACAAGGAGTACAAAATTATAGGATCACTAAATTACTGATATTTCTTAAAATCCCATTGCCTTTTTGTTCTGTTCAAAACATCTTCTGGCTCAGGCTGGCAGCACTCTGGATTACTCAGTTTGATTTTCCTACTGTATAGCTTTAGGTAAAAATAAAATTTGTCTATAAGTGGATGGACATAGAAGGGCCAGGCATAGAATGACTGCACTAATTTGTGGAATATAAAATAATATAGTATGAGACTAATAAAAGAGACAAGGGCCAGGAGGATTGCTCCATGGTTGGAAACCTGCCTCATGTGCTGGAGGAGAAGGCAGCTGGAGAAGAGAAGGGGCCACATAAGTCAATGATGGTTGGAGGGATCACTTGAGATGGGAGATGTGTGCTGAAAGTAGACTAAGGAACAAACATGATGGCCTCTCAGTATTTGTATTGCAACCCATAATGCCCCAAAGGAGAGAGAGTGAAAACAGAAAAATGCTGCCATAAAGGCAGTGGGTGGGGTCAGGTCAGGGTGGCTGGAGGGAAATTGTGGACATTGGTGGTGGGAAATGTATACTGGTGGAGAGGTGGGTGTTCAGTCATTGTATGACTGAGACTCAATCATGAGAGCGTTTTAACTGTATCTCACGTTGATTCAATTAAAAAAATGTGTATTTAGGGCCAGAGCGATAGCACAGCGGGTAGGGCATTTGCCTTGCACGCGGCCGACCCAGGTTCGATCCCCACATCCCATATGGTCCCCCAAGCACCGCCTGGAGAAATTCCTGAGTGCAAAGCCAGGAGTAACCCCTGAGCATCTCTGGGTGTGACCCAAAAAGCAAAAAAAATGTGTATTTAGTATTAACCACCTGGACTGTTTAGATAATCTCAATTTTGTTGGCAACATCGAAGGCATCATCATAGTCCAGAGCCAGTTGAACACATGTCTCTTATCTCCCTGTCTGATCCCAGTATTGACCTTAATTATGTCAATGTCATAGACCTTCTTCAGGCCTGTGTAATCTGGTGACTTGATTCAGTGGATATTGTGAACACAGTATGCTATCTACTGTTTTCTTCATGCTGACATGGCTCAGAGGAAAGTTGATGAGGATATAATGGTCCAGCTTTTTTCTCCTGACGGTATTCTTCTGAGGATATTTGGGTTACTTCTCAGCACCATTGTCTAGGGCCTTTTCAAGGCAGGTGAGATCTTTAAGGTGTGTGGGACTACAGACTCCATTCATAGCCGCTTACTTGATCTTCAGTGCCTGGCTTTGACTTCAACTTCAGAAAAGACAGGGGTTTCTTCCAAGTCTTTCAGTGCCAACTTTATGAAAAGCAGATTACTCAGCTTTCAATGTTACCCTGTGTTTGCTTTCAGTTTTGCTGAACTCTCTCCAACACAGGATCACCAGAATTCGGTGCTTATGTGGCATCACAATAACTATATGCACGTGGGGTGGCAGGGAGTGGCAACTGTCCTTATTGGGCGTACATAGCCTCTCTGCCCATGTGTGTTCTCCACGGCTTTATGAAGTCTAAACTTCAAAGCTGAAGTTTAAAAATAAAATTCTTAAGGGTTTCAGCAAGCATTGAATAACGTGCAGAGACCCTCTCACTACACAGGTTACCTGATACTGGCTCGGCGTGGGTGGTGTTAACTAATGGTGTTGCTGGTGGGGAGAATGGGGAGCCAGGGAAATAGAACCTTTGTGGAAGGCACTGGTGCAATAGAGAAAAAGTTACTGCCCTCGTGCTTGGCCCACCGTGTCCTAACAAGTGAAGTACACAGGGGAATGGGGGCTTAGAATTGGGAAAATTCTGCATAAAAAGGAGCACACACCATGAGGTGTGAACACTAAGGTGCCACCAGGTTGACAAGGCAGCTGTCAAGCTGTACCCGAGACCCACAATTCTACACATCTGGGGAACTGATCCCTGTGCCCTGAGGTTTCAGGAACCATGGGATCTCAGACTGGAAAAGGACTTTTTACTCTTTGCAGGAAAGAAAGTCAGCTTGATCTCCACCCAGACTATACAGATTTATTTCCTCTACTGGCAGAAAAGAATTTCAGGACAAGACATATAATGAAGCAAAGAAATTTTATTCAAAGGGGAGAGAAATAAGTAAATCCATTCAAGAGGGAACACGAACTTCTCCAGACAGGAGGGAGCCCCTAGTCTGCTTTGGGAAGGGTCTTAGATATCGATTCCTTCCAAATTGCCTAAAGTGCTCTGAGAAGTTAAGAAATTGTTGCTGCTCAGAATCTTTTGGATTTCAGTGTGGTTTGTTTTAATATATATTTTTTAGGGCTGAATTCTTTCCTTACTTCAGGTGGTCATATCTTTATAGTTTCAGCACATCTCTGTTCCTGCATCTCCCAAATGGGTCCAACTTTGGTCTTTGGGGCTGGTAAAAGACTAATAATAGTACTTAATTTTTTATTACTCCCTGAAGATTTTTGTCAAGCCTCCTTACCTGACTTTATATCTACCTCTCTGCCTTCCTGCCTGCTTCAGTGTGATGAAGGAGGAAGATTCTAGAAGTCATATTGTGAAACCTCCCTTTAATCTCTGAGTCCACTTAACCACATACTCATCTCCTTTGGTCCATTTTTTTTTATTTTTTGCCACATTCATCTTTTTTCAGGGATGACTCCTGACTCTGTGCTCCAGGATTATTTCTGGCTGTGCTTGGGAGCCATATGAAGTACAAGGAATAGAGCTGGGGTTGGCCATGTGCAAGGCAGGTGTTTTAACTCCGGTATTATGTCTCCAGCCCTAGCCTAAATTTTTATTTTGTTTTTGGGCCACAATTGGCGATGCTTAGGGATTACTTCTGGCTTTGAATTAAGAAATTACTCTTGGTAATGTTCCATGCACTATATGGGATCAAACCTGGGGAGGCTGCACACAAGGAAAGCGCCTTACCTGCTCTATTATCTCTCCAACACCAGGACTAATGTTTTAATCCCACTTGCTCAGTTAAAGAGACATAGCTGGTTGCTATATCATCTCTTAAGAACCAAGTCAGTTTTCCTCTGTCTTCTCAGTGATCAGCTTATCCATGTCTACTTCATTCCCAACAAGTCTTTACATAAACATAGGTACTTTTACATTTTCAGCTTGTTTTATTTTGTTTTTGAGCCATACCAGGTGATGCTCAGGGATTACTCCTGGTTGTGCACTCAGGGATCACTCTTGGAGGTGATCAGGGACCATATAGGATAATGAGAATCAGACCTGCCATGGGCAAGACAAGTGTCCATCACTCCATTCTCTGTTTTCAACTTTCTATCCAATTTTTAAAATCATAATTCAGGTAATGTGGTTATAATAATGTTTAAGTTTATAGTAATGTATAAGTGTATAATAATGTATAAGTTTAAGTACAAAGTAACTTCATACATCAACCCCAAAGTGCCCACAACCCTCCACCCAGGTCTTTCTATCCACTCTAGTCTGATCTTTACTCTTCCTAATCATTTGTCGGTACTTTTTAGAATCCAAAACCATGAGCATGTCATTAGTTGATATTGACTCTCTTGTTTTGTCATTCTACCAATTTTGAAACCACTTATGTTTTCCCTTTCCTTTGTGGTTGTCATTGTTGTGATGTGTGAAAGTCACACACCTGGTTGCGGTACTGCAGATCACACTTGGAGATGAGAGACCAGGACCATACTCAAACATGCCAGATGGGCACTAGACCACTACCACTCATGCCCTCTGGACCAAGTAGAGGAATTTTTAATGTAGGCCTGTGATATTAGAACAATATCCATGAGAAAAAATTAATCATGGAAGATAAACACATTTACTTGAAACCTTATTACTTGCCTTTATTGGATAGGCAAGTATTGAGATCAAGGATATACAATGCACTGGTTGAACTCTACAAGAATGAAACTGCCAACCCGATCAAAAAATGGGGTGATGAAATGAACAGAAATTTTCCCAAAGAAGAAATCTGAAAGGCTCAGAGGCACATGAGAAAATGTTCAACATCACCAATCATCAGGGAGTTGCAGATCAAAACAACAATGAGATATCATCTCACACCACAGAGACTGGCCCACATCCCAAAAAACGTGGATGTGGGGAGAAAGGAACTCTTCTTCACTGCTGGTGGGAATGCCGACTTGTTCAGCCCTTTTGGAAAACAATATGGACAATTCTCAAAAAATTAGAAATCGAGCTTCCATTTGACCCAGCAATACACTCTTGGGAATATATCCTGGAGAGGCAAAAAGGTATATTAGAGATGGCATCTGCATTTCTATGTTCATTGCAGCACTGTTTACAATAGCAGAATATGGAAAAAAACCAGAGTGCCCCAAAACAGATGACTTGGTTAAAGAAACTCTGGTACATATACACAATGGAATACTATGTAGCTGTCAGAAAACACAAAGTCATGAAATTTGCATATAAATGGATCAAAATGGAAAGCTTCATATTGAGTGAAATGAGTCAGAAAGAAAGAGACAGACATAGAAAGATTGCACTCATATGTGGAATATAATATAATTGAGAAGTGCAAGTTTGCAGTGATGCAATTCCTGGCAGATATTTCTCTGGACTTAATTACTAAAATACTAAAATACAGAAACCCAAAACCATGAGGCCACAAGGTTCGGTCACTCGACCTCATACCTCTTCATTCTCAGCAATGGAAAACAAATTGTCAAATGCTTCCTTTTCAGCAGGTCTGACTTTAGGGGGGAGACTCTCCAAATAATAATAGTGAGTTTTGTTGAAATATCGAATGCAATCAAAGTGAAAGTAAAGTGAAATTTATCAGTTACATAGGCAAGGGGAGGCTAGGGGTGGTGGGGGGCTAGGCGTGTGGGGGGGCTAGGGGTGTGGGGGGACGGGGTGGAGCTATACTGTGATTCTTGGTGGTGGAATATGTGCTCTGGTGAAGGGATGGGTGTTCGAGCATTGTATAACTGAGACTTAAACCTGAAAACTTTGTAACTTTCCACATGGTGACTCAATAAAAAAAATTAAAAAAAAGAAATTCTGTCTGACTTTATAAATGGAAAAAAAATAAGATTCCATACATAACAAAAAAAAAAAGAAACATTATTACTTGCAACAACACACCTCAATTATTTCTTTGCCTTGTGAGTCTTTTTTGTATTTTACCCAATATTTATTCACCAAATTTTCTATCGCTTTTATTATGAGCAAGAGCTCCTTTAGGAGTGGGAGGGTGCAAAGGTAAAGATGCATCATCCCTGATTTCAGGACAGTCATGGTCTAATGCCTTCTGAGACTGGAGCATTACCACTAAATGTGTCATTTAAATTAAGAAATGTCTTAGGCTGCTCCTTCATCTTGCCTCTTTCTATTTGCAGAAGGGTGGTTTGTGAGATAGATGTAAGGCTAACAGCCTGGTGATCCTTTTCCTAGATCCATCCCTCTCATCGTAATGGTGGTATTTTTCAGTAAACTGTGCTCTCCATTCAAGTCATTAAGATACTTACTCTCCTTAAGGTTCCTACAAAGTTTTTACTTATTTTTTAAATGTTACCTCTTATTTATTTCTAGTAGAAGTAACACTAAATAATAATATTATGTAAGCTCCAGGTATACATTATTAAAAATTAAGACGTATACATTTTACTTAAGTCTACTATTAAAAGCCCAATTCTATCCTGTACCATAAGAATGTTTCAAGACAAGTTTTCTTAGTTCACTTGAGACTTGTTCATTTACAAGTGATTTGTGATCTAACTTTTTTTTTATTGAATCACCGTGACATACATTTATAGAACTTTCATGTTTGAGTTTTAGTCATACAATGATAAAACACCCATCCCTTTATCACTGCACAATTTCCACCACTAATGTCCCCGGTTCTCTACCTCACCTGTGTCCCACACCTCACTGCTTCTATGGTAGACAATTTCCCTCTTACTCTCTCTCTACTTATGAGTATTATGGTTTGCAATACAGATAATGAGAGACCATCATGTTTGGTCCTTTATGTACTTTCAGCACATCTTTCCTATCCTCAGCCATTCCTCCATTGACTTAGTGGTCCCTTGTCTATGCCAGCTGCCTTCTCTCCCAGCTTACAGGGCAGGCTTCCAACCATGGAGCAATTTTTTTTGGGGGGATCACACCCGGCAATGCACAGGGGTTACTCCTGGCTCTGTACTCAGGAATCACTCCTTGTGGTGCTCAGGGGACTATATGAGATGCTGGGAATCGAACCCAGGTTGGCCGCGTGCAAGGCAAATGCCCTACCCGCTGTGCTATTGCTCCAGCCCCAATGGAGCAATTTTAAACCCCTTTTAACTACAGTTTTCTAACTGATTTCCAGATTTAACCTCAAAAAAATTATGCAAGGTTACTAATGTCTGTGTTCCTTCTATTTCTCTTAACTATTACACAACCACTCCTCCTGCACTGAACTCCTCTTATCCTGCTTTTTAAGAAACTCCTCTCAAGAGCATGCCTAATCTCAATGCACAGAGTACATCACTCTTTTGGTTCTCAATCCGAATTGGGAAAAGGTTTGACTTGAGTGGTTATAGAGTGGTAGACATTTTTTTAGTATCTCTACTGAGGTCATTCTTTTGTTTTAAAGATGGTGGATTAGAGAATTGACAATCAAAGGTCACTGTTTCTCAGTGGGTTGTAATAAGTGGAGGGGGAAAAGAAAGAAGTTTCTTTTAATTTAAGATCACTTTTGGAGCTGGGAAGAGAGTACAGAGGTGAAGGTGCATGCCTTGAATGCACCTGACCTTGGTTTGATCCTTTTGTATCACATGATTTCCTAAGCATGACTAAATGTAGCTTTGGAGAACCCGATCATTATTGGGATGGCTTGATAGGTCCTTAGCATCACAGGGTCCGAGAGCACTGCATATCCAGCCCCTCATACTTAATTCATTGGCCTTATTAACTGAGAATCACTGAGAGCAGCCTATAGACCCTCCTGAACAGCCCATGGAAGCACATTCTCCACCAAATAAATGCACTTTTTGTCTGTGACTAGGGGTCTTGGATTATCAACAGTTACATTTCATTCATGCTGAAATTCTCCATTATACTTAATCATTTACTCAACAAATGGTTCTTAAAGTTTGACAAAGTATGAGGTAGTATACTAAGTTTAAGAACATCACAAAGACAAAACACAACTCCTTCTTTCAGGAATTCCCATTAAGTGAATATACTGAAGGAAGAATATGACCTTGAGGAGGTTGGGAATTGAGAGATCAAAACAAAGACAGTTAGGATGTCAATGGTTGATTTTCAGATTTTAGAGAACCCTCTGATTCTATAGATCTCGAGTTTAGGGCCAATAGTAAAAAAATACTTTAGATAATACCAATGCAGAGGTCTTCAGAAGACTTTTCAAAAGTATTTATTAGAGTTACGCTGCTTTTTTAATTTGTATAACTCCAGGGTAAGTATTCAACAATGTTGTGAAATTTTGTCATGGTGTCTGATAATGGTTTGTTATAAAAGACTGAGAGTCATCACTGATGTTGCTGCAATATCTCCTTTTATTGTAGAGAATTGAAGGATGATAAACATCAGCTAACATTTTAGACACATAATCATATTTTCTTGAGAATTTGGAAATGTAAATTAAATAAGAATGCACATACATATGATTAGAAGCACTATAATGATGAGACTATTCCCACTTTGACAGAATATTTTACTCAGCATAAAGAACTTAAAGTATTTAGTAATGTTTTTAATTCTTCTTATAGGCATTTTTTTCTTTCTCTGGGGCCAGATGTGGCAATGCTAGGGTTCTGTGCTCAGGAGTTACTCCTTATAGTGCTCTGGATACCTGTGATCTGGGAGTTGGCTGCGTATGAAGCCATAAGTCCTGTATTATCTCTCCAGTCCTGTTTGGTAATATGTTAAGGACTGTCACTGTCACTGTCACTAAACCATTGATCATCGATTTTTTCGAGTGGGCACCAGTAACAGATCCATTCGTCTTAGCCCTGAGATTTTAGCAGCTTCTCTTTACTCGTTCTTTCCAGTGGTGCCACATTGAAGGTTCTTCCAGGATAAGGGGAATGAGACCTATCATTGTTACTGTATTTGGTATATCGAATATGCCACAGAGAGTTTGCCAGGCTCTGCCATGCAGTTGGCATGCTCTCAGTGCTTTGCCAGGTTTTCCTAGAGGAAGAACTAGGCTATAAGAGGTCTCGCGCTTCCAGGAGCTTTGTTTTATAGTCTCTGGATCTTGGCTGTTGATGGGATTACATGGTGCTGGGAGGCAGTTTGTGGGTGTGGCTGCCAAACTACTTGAAAATGAAGGCTCAGTCCCAATCTGAGCAAGTTTGGAGACCTCAGTCCCGGGTCCCGCACACCTGGGTTCCTCTGCTGGTTCCTTCATGTGTGAGGCTCATCCGAGCATGTGGAGAGTGGCCTTGAGCATGACTGTGGCTGGTTTCCGGAGGTCTTCAGCAGCCGGGGCTCTGCTTGGGGCAGGGAGGGAAACTCAACCCGCCCTGCTCCAAGGGACCCCGGTGAGGACAGCCAGACGCGGGGGTGATTTTTAAAATTTTTTAAATTTTAAGATTTAAATTTTTTAAATTTTAAAAATTAAGGACAATTTTTAAAAACACTAAAATGAACATTTTTGAATTAATTTTTCATTAGAACACAATCTAATTTATAAATCTGAACCCTAAATAATTCAGCTGATAATTATAATCTTAAAGGAACTTTCTAGCCTCCTTAATGATATTGTCTCAACCAACCAATCAGAGGCCACACTTCAATGTTTAATTAATATATTAAATAATCAAGCAGCATATCAAATTATATATGGACAACTGTCACAAGATAATTTTTTAAGCACTCAAAAAAACAAAAATCTGTAAGTGGTTCATTAGACAAAGTTTGAAAGCCAAAAATGCTAGTCTAAGTAACATGGAAATCCTAAAAAGAAAACCATAAACCAGGGAATTAAATAACAGAATCAATGTGACTATAACTGAAGGATGCACAAAGACAAAGTAGATTTTTATGCTAAATGCACTGATAATCTAACTTTTTCTCTTTGCATCAATTTTATATGCTTTTATACGTGTCCTTGTTAAACCAGTTTCATGATTGATTTGCCCCTATCTTTCTGTGGACGTGAATAATAACAATACTCTGTGACTTTTAAAGCATCAGACCACAAGCTACAGAAATAATATTGATCTTTACATCCAATTTCCTATCCTGGCTGACACAAATTTCTTTGTCCCATAACTGAAAGAAAGCTGTTAGGTTGCATTTTTTTTTTTTTGATAACTGCCAGTATGCCTGCTTAAATGGTGTATTTTCCTTCTGAGATGTGCTTGCAAAATTTTAAGGTGGTACTAGTTATTTCCTTCACGGATTCCATTATTCGGTGTCTGAAATAACATTAAGCATTAGGCAAAACCCAGCATTTATGAGATGTCGATGTTATCATACGCATTGCATTGCAGCAGTTGCTCTTTCTTGGTGTTTGTAAAATACTGTTTTCCATTTACATGACTTCAATTCTACATAATAAAATAATCTCTTGCTGAGAAGATATAATGGCAAAATTCCTATAATCACCCCAAACTATACATTTTACATGGCATGCCTAATTGCATTTTTGAGAAATAAAATATACTGGGTCTTTTTTTAATTTTTATTTTTTTTATTTTTTGAGATTGAGCCAGATGAGAGCCTGGCCCGAAGAATCCAGAAAGAATTGAATTTAAAATGCTTGATCAGTTTTGAGTCTATTCATCAGCATTGTAGCTCAACTGAAAAATAAATCCTAGTTACAGGAACTTGAATTTATTACACCAATTCAGTAAAAACTATGGCTTAATATAGTGACCCACTCAGTTAAATCACTTATGTGACTTGCATGGAAGGCAGAGTTTAAAGCAAAAAAGGGTATCAGCAAACATAATTTCTGGGTTCCAGTTGTCTGTCCTAGTTATGTGGCCTTGGTTAGAACATGTTGCATCTCTGTATCTATGTTTTCATAAAAGTATGGAATGGCATTCCATAATCCTTAATATCTTGCCTGGCTGGAAAATTCAACAAGCCATTTAAAGCAATTGTCCTATTTGCATCATTAAAAGGCAATTCAGAAAAGAGTGCATTGATGAGGGATGTTGAAAACCTTATCCTGCTGACATACACCAATAACCCTTTGTATGAAATGGTGAACTCCTTCCAGACCACCCAACATGCTCACTTAGGACTGGCCTCTTCACCGCATCCTCAGGCCTGGCACACAAGGACACTCTCACCTTTGAGAACCTATTCCACAACCTGAAGGAAGCTAGTTCAAAACATCAGAAAGGAGAGATACAAGCTTTTCAATGGCAGTGTTCCAGCACCATCAACTCTTCTATGAGTCTTGCAAAGACAAACAACATAAATAAATAATATTGGGGGTAAGGGCACTGAGCAGAGTTTCTGATTACCATGTTCAAATGTGCATGTAACTGCAGGCATGGGGAGTCTGTGATTTCAAAATCTTTCAGAACCAATCAACTAAAAGGAGAACATTTTCACACATAACATGTGAAAACAGTTTTGCACTTATATTTCTTAGACTTTCTGAATATATATGCACATACGTATACATATTTAACAAAACAAGTTGTAATCTTCAAAATGTTACTGAGCACGGCTACCTCAATAAATGTTAAACAAGTTTAAGTCGAGGCTGGGTTTAAATTTCAGCAATGATTCCATTTTAAAGAGAAATTGATATTTATATATTCTGTGGCATATTAGTTACATATATGGACCCTAATTCTAAAATATTTTTTGTGTGAAATGAATATTTTAAAGATTCAAACCCAGGAAAAGTATCCATCATTTTCATTATAAATGATTTTCTTTTAGACCATATATAGATCGATCTTGGATTCTTAGAAATACCACAAGAGTTTTCACAGACCAGACATATAGTTGATTTCAATCCAAATTGGACTTTATAATGCAACATTTTGAAGCCAGAAGCAAATAAAAATATCATATTAGTCACAAGCGTATTTTTCAGAAAGCTATGTGATCAAGAGGACAGATCATGGGATTTTATTTGCCCCAGCTGCCTTGGGTTTTACTCACCGTTCTATCTCAAACTCTGTAAACTTAGGAAATTAACTTGAATGTCAAGAAGTTCAAGTCCCTCATCTTTAAAGTGAGTCTGATAACACTTCCCTAGCTACTCACAAAAAGGGGTGGTGTGATCACAGGAGCAAATTTATGTGAAATATAGAGCTAAGAACAACCAGCTAGGATTATACTTAATTTAAAATACCCTTTAGGTATATTTTAATATGATATCAATGTAGTTTGGACTATACATTCTTAAAGTGTTATTTAAAATTGCCCACCCTATCAGGTTTAATTCATGGAAAGTGAAGGTTTTGTTGTTGTTGTTGTTTTAATTTAAAATTTTTTTTTTATTGAATCACCATGTGGAAAGTTACAAAGCTTTCAGGCTTAAGTCTCAGTTACATAATGGTCGAACACTCATCCCTTCACCGGTGCACATATTCTACCACCAAGAACCACAGTAAACCTCCCCCCACCCTCCCACACCTCCCAGTCCCCCACCCCACTTGTGTAGCTGATAAATTTCACTTTACTTTCTCTTTACTTTGATTACATTCAAAGAAAAAACTCACTATTATTGTTTGGAGTCCCCCCGCCCCACCATTCTCAGCAATGGAAAACAAATTATCAAATGCTTCCTTTCAAGCAGGAAAGTGAAGTTTTATTTTTTAATAAAAAATATTCTTTCCTATTTTTAAAATAGTAGACGCACCCAGCAGCACTTGTATACTTGTATTTGTGTGTGTATGTGTGTGTGTGTGTGTGAACATATGGTGCTACGGAAAAATACTAAGAATCTTACACATGCTAGCAGCCATGTGCTCTCTCATTTGGGCTATTGTCTTCACTTCTAAAGAGATCTTTGTTTTCAAATAAAAATCGTCATCGAGAATTAATGAATACACTATAAGATGAGAACTAATCATTCATTGTAAGTTTATCATGTAATAAAGGAACGTGTTGCTCTGCTGGAAGCAGGCACTTTCTTTTTCTTGGGGAGCTGGTTATTTCTCTTCTCTATGTGGTCTGGAACCCTGTATCTCAAACCCAAAACTTGGTTTTGCCTCCCCCAGAGTTTTTTCTAGGAGCTGTCTGTAATTATCCAGATGGGTTGAAATATTTGGTTCTCTGTATCTGGTCATTTGCACTTTAACTCCAGATGACTTGTGGGTTCCATGGAATCCTCATTGGTGAATTCCACATCCCTGCTGCCTTCAGGAAAACAAAATTTACTCCTTTCTACAGACAAATGGCATTTCTACTCTATTTGCTGGGAAGCTCCACCTTATTTTTTTCTTGACGTCACAACCTTCTGAAACACTCTTTTAAGACCGTGGACCTACTTTCATAATAACTTTTTTTCTCTGTTTTTCTCTCTGTTTCCCCTGTCCTCCTTCCTTCCTTCCTTCCTTCCTTCCTTCCTTCCTTCCTTCCTTCCTTCCTTCCTTCCTTCCTTCCTTCCTTCCTTCCTTCCTTCCTTCCTTCCTTCCTTCCTTCCCCCCCTCCCTTCCATCCCCCTCTCCCCATCTCCCTTCCCCACTTTCCTCTCTATTTTTCTCTCTTCCCCTGCCTCCTCTTTCACTCTCTGTCTCCTTTTCTCTCTCCCACATGCTCAGGAATTATTCCTGGCTGTGCAGGAGGATAAAGTCAAGGTGAGTCACATTTAGGGCAAGTGCCTTAATCAGTGTACTATATCTCTCAGGCCCCTCTTGGCAATTTCATTGTAAAATATTTCCTTACCTTCTTTTGGTGGATCAATTTTCTCTTAGACAAAAGTTTATCTGAGACCTGAATACAGTGAAGAAGTATTCAGGAATTGCTAGTTAGAAAGAGCATACTTGGCTGGTCCTGATCAATCACTTGATACAAAAGTGTTAGCTTAGGAGTGATGGTGATAGTACAATGGGTAAGGCTCATGCCTAGCATTCAGATAACCCAGGTTTGATCCCTAGAACCACATGCGGTCCTCAACCACCTCCTGATATGATCCATGAGCACAAAGCCAGGAGTGAGCCCTGAGCACAGCCAAGTCTGCCCCCGAACCTCCCCAATCAATCATTTTATAGAAAGTGTTAGCCCAATAGATGGAAAATTTGGGAAAGAACAAGTCATGACAGCTCCCACAGGCTTTGAAGGACTAACCCCAGACAATGATGTGTGTTTTAGTAATAGAGTCTAGACAATGCATCGCAGGGAGCCCTGGGGGCCAGCCCTTAACTCTCAGCATTCTTAACTTGATTATCCAGAAACCAGAGTCAGTAACTAGTAAGACATGTTTCTTAATAAGCTTAATCTTGGATGAGACTTCCTTTATTGAATTCCAGAATTTCTGCCTGCCACTGTTCTGGATTGGTAAGAGCACTTCTAGAAACTTCTTCCCCAGATTAAGAATATTTTCACTATAACATGGAAAAAAGAATATCTGGGGAGAGTTGGTCATCTTTTAGATTATCGTTTGTGATATTGGGAATGCCACATAAAAATATAAAGTGCTTTATCACTTTTATAGAAATCTAATCAATCGTATATCTTTAACAAATGCTTAGGTTAGTGAGATTCTGAAAAATAAGAGAATCAAAAATTTTTTCTTTCTTTATTTTTTAATAAGTGAGTCATCGTAAGGGTAAAGTTACAAATTTACCCATCTTCGTGCTTGTGTTTCCCTCATACAATGCTCGAGAACTCATCCCTCCACCAGTGTCCATTCTCCACCACCAATGAACCCAGTATCCCTCCCACCCTCCAATCCCATGCCCCCCGACCCCACCCCACCTCTGTGGCAGGGTATTTCATTTTGTTCTCTCTCCTTTTGGGGAGAATCAAAATTTATAGAAAAAACTTTCATATTGGTTTAGAAATTTAAGATTGCTCAGGTAAGTCTGTATGACTGAGATCACAGCAAGCTAGTTATTTCTTATGAAGAAGTTGTCAATGCATAGGAGAAAATCTAAAGCATAAGCAGAAACATGAAAATTAGGGAAAACAGGAAAGAAAAACAATTTTTTACTATATCATTGTATCACTATCATCCTGTTGCTCATCAATTTGCTTGAGCGGGCACCAGTAATGTCTCCATTGTGAGACTTGTTGTTACTGTTTTTGGCATATTAAATACACCACGGGCAGCTTGTGCTTGCCGGGCTCTCCCAGAGGGGTGGTGGAATCGAACCTGGGTGGGCTGCATGCAAGGCAAAAGCCCTACCCGCTGTGCTCTTACTATATACATTAGGAAATTATTAAAGATGTTAAAGTTTATTTCCTTTGTCGTTGCTGTTTTATTTTGGCCACACCTGGCAGTGCTCAGGACTTACTCTTGACTTTGCATCCTTGGGTCATCCTTAGAGAGACTGGGGACCATACGGTGTGCCAGTGATCACAGGTTGGCTGTGCATTAGGCAAACACCATACTCACTGTACTATCTTTCTAGCCCCAGATCCATTTACTATTTGAAAATAAAACAATATGCATTCAGACTTTTAGAATCCAAATCCTGAAATAAATTCTGTAAGGCCAACTTCTCTCTTTGTCAATCACATTTTGACATTCAACCATATTAATAGTTTTTGATATTTATATATGGATTTACACACAGCTTTTATCTGGATTACTTTAAAAATTGATTTCTTAGTTATTTAAAAAAAATGAGGGGCTAGAGCAATAGTGCCTATGAATAGACACTTGCCTTGCATGTGACTCACTTGGGTTCTATCCCCAGTGCTGCATATGGCAAGCCCCACCAGGAGTGATCCCTGAGAACGGATCCAGGAGGAAGTCCTGAACACTGCTGAATATGGCCTCAAATCAAAATATTAATAAATAAAGTCTATGCATTGTATACTTAAGCATAACTTTCTCAGGAAAAATAATACTCTTATGCCACCCTTCTCCATAGACCTAATGTGATTAGACCCAAAGTTTTAGTAAAACAGTGGAACTAAGATAGGCTACAATGGTTGATTTAGGTTGAAAATGTAGAACACGATGATTTTTACTTTGGCATTTTTTTTTCTTGGAATGGCTATCAAAGGAGCAAATAAGCAACTTGAAAACTTTACCTAAGCATCAGTTATAATTATGTGGATCCTGGACCATAGGGTCTTTCTACTCTCTGGATTATAGCCTGAGTTCATTTCTCACAAAGTATATGCAGCCATATACTTTGTAAGAACTTTATTAGAACAAAGTATATGCTACAAAGCCTTAACATATACTTTGTAAGAACTCTACCAGGTCATACAAAGCAGAATTATCAGGTAGTTGCTTCTGAGTTCTGAGTTTGGCCTTGTTAGTGGCACTGGTGGTATGAAATGGGGCTATATCAACCCTAAAAGCTAAATTTTATTATAAATTTTTTGGTCTTAAAAATAATTTCATTCATAAATTATTTTTAAATTATGTTTATAATTCAAAGTAGTTTGTAGTTTGTATTTATATATAGAAAAGTAAAAGAAACACCCGATGATTATCTGAATATTAAATCTAGTACAAGAAAGACTGCTATTCTTGTGTAATTTAATCCTTTAAAGCTATATCTAAATCTCTTTGGATTTTGCCATTTTGATTACTATAAGACTTGTCACTGTTCTATTTGGATTTATTTTGTTTCATGTAAAGCTATTATAAATATAAGATGACACTAGAAATTTTCTGAAGAATGCATATTTCATGATCTTATTTCTATTTTCCCTATAAGATGGCCTGCAGTCTTCTTTCAAGTTGAATTTTTAAACAGCTAATAAATTTGATGTTTTGACAAACTAAATTGACTTTTTTTGGGTTGAACATAAATTCTTTACTGAAATATACTCTCTTAAAGCTGCTAAAGTGTTTTGTAATTGCAGAGTAAATTCTGCTCAATGAATGGTATTTCAAAGGAGTTTACTGAACAGTGTAAATATTTTACCCTATTTTAAACATGCTGTCTTTACTCCTTTTGAATTTTCTTTAAAATTTTTTATTTTTAGAAGAAAGATACATCAAATAAGGTCTCTATTTGCAATTATTTTTTTTAAGTAAATAGATTTTATTCAGAGGTTTCTGAGGGAGGGAGGAAGGGATAAGTGGGAGAGAGAATAGTAAGAATAATGAGACAATGCGGGCTTCTCCTAGGGTGGAGGAAGCCCCTACATATAACCGAGCTTTAGACACAAAAGTATGAAAGCAAAAAAGTACACATCTCAAGAGGGTAGATGCTGGCGACACATGTGCTCGGCCACTTGGGCGCAAGCAGCACATGGGCCCAGGCACCATATGCGCCGCAATTATTTTAGTTTTATTGAAGTGTTTTAATATCATGGGTCTTCATGTTTGTTTTTTTCATTTTTGTATCTACTGTAAGTAATCTATTTCATTTATTTTTTTTACTTGCTAGATTTGTGGCGTATTTGATATGCCGAAAACAATAACAAGTCTCACATGGAGACGTTACTGGTGCCCACTCGAGCAAATCGATGAGCAACGGGATGACACTGATACAGTGATCTACTAGATTTGGGGGCCACACCAGGCTATGCTGGATGTTTATTCCTGGCTCTGTCCTCAAGGATCAGTCCAGGCAGAACTCAGGACTTTATGTGGAGCCAGGGATTTAACCTACCTCAGCCACGTGTGAGGTAAGTTCCTTACCAGCAGTATTGTTTTCTTAGGCCTCAAGTGATCTCTTTTAAAGAAGTTGTCTATGAAAAGAATTTTTCTCACAACTGAGTTGTTTTAAAACACAATTGTAAATTTCACAATTAAGCTTTAACATATGAGCTGCCATAATTTAAATTGCTCAATTTCTTCCTTGCTTTTATGGATATAAGTGATAATATCGGGCATGCAAAGGTTGAATTCATTCCTTAAAATCTAAGTGAAGATAGCCACAAAAAGAGAAAACATCCACAATGTAGTTTTGTTCTGTTGATTTTATGTTCACGGATTGATTTTAGAGGCTACAGATGAAAAGATGCATAAGACAAAGCTTGGGGAAATGATGTGGCGCTTTCATGAGCGTCCAGGTGGGCCTTGATCCAATGCCCACGTGCATTCATGCTCCAGAAGCTCTAAGAACACTGTATTCTTGGAATTTAATGGGGGATTCTTTAGAGAAAAAAAATTGTAAATAAGTAAAGTCCAGCCCTTTTTTTAGATCCCTTTCAATCTCTGAGCCCTACCTTCTTTCTAGTTTTGCAGTTGATAACTACTATTTTTCTGTATTATTTGACTTGGTCCATAAATTTTATGTCCTTCAAAATTGTAAACATGGGTAAAATAACTTAAACCTTTGTTTTTCCTTTAGACTTACCTCACTTGCCAGAATCCGCACAAGCTATCTCCATTTTGCTACAAATGTCAGTTTCTTTTTGATCATGAAATGGTACTGAGTCATCTAAATATACCACATCTTTATTCAGTCATCTATTGATGCCATGGGTTGCTTTGATATTTAAACTATTGTCAATAGAACTGCAATAAACACTGGTGTAGTTCTAACTTTTCATGTTAATGTTTTCATATTCTTTGCCTAGGTACTCAGAAGGGGGATTGCTCAATCATATGACAGCTTTATCTTGAATCTCCTGTAACTACTTCATAGTGTTTTCCAAAATGGTTGCACCTGTTTACATTTCTATCAACAGTGCATGAAGGTTCTTTTGTCTCCGTATGCCCTCCAGTACTTATTGTCTTTTTGATATAAGCTCTTCTCAGAGGTGTGAGGTGGTGTCACATTATACCTTTAATTTGCAATTCCATGGTAATCAGTGGTGATAAGCAGTATTAGATGCCTTTTGGTCATATGTATGCCTCCTTTGCATAAGTGGTTTTTCAAATATTTTATCCATTTTTTCAGTTGCTTCCTCTTTTGTTGAGTTCTTTATATACATTGGATATAACCACTCCTTTTTATATATGATATGCAAATATTTTCTCATATTTTATAGACTACCGCCTGCTCATATATATATGTATATATATGTATATATATATATTGCTATACAAGTTTTTCTCTCATTCCTTTGCTCTTGGGGTTCAGCTCCCTCCAATATCTCTAATGCTGTTACCACAGTGTATCTCACACCTCACCTATGTATAGTTTAAGGTTTCAGGTATAACATTCAGGTCCTGATTCAATTTTTAATTTATTTTGTACATGTGAGTAATACATAGTCAGTTTTATTCTTTGGCATGCAGCTCTACTTTACCCAACAACATTTATTAAAGAGAATTTTTGTCTTCATTATATCCCTTGCCATTATTTTTTTTCTTCCTTGAATCTTCCTTTGTCATAAATTAAATATTGATAAATAGTTTATCTCTGTGATTTCATTTCTATTCCATTGACCTATGCATTACTATTATTCTAGTTTCACTTATTTTGAGTGTGTAGTATTCAAATCTAGTAGTACTGGGGAAAGAGTGCTACTCCTAATTCAGTGCTGAGATCTTTCTTATGAATCCAATGTTTTTTGAACCTGTTTTTCTGGAAATATCATTGGAACTTTATTTTGGACTTCATTAAATCTTTATATTGCCTTTCTTAAATGGATGTTTTTTCTCTGTTAATTCTGCCATTCGCATCCATGGAACGATAGAGAGCTTCTCACTTACTGTCTTGTTCTATGTCTTTTAACAGATTCCTGCAGTTTTCATTATATATATATATATATACATATATGTTATTTGCATGTGTGCATATATACATATATATTTACCTTATTCTGCTAAATATGTTTTAAGTATTTAATTATTTTGAATACAATTGTGAATACAAAAATAAGAATTGTTTACTTATTTCTTCTCACTCATTCTAGGATACAACAGATATTTGTACATTGACTTTATAACCAACCATATCCGGTATCCATTGTCTCTAAAAGCTGTTTAATGGACCCTCTTATGCTCTACTTATTGTATAATCTACATTATATTATAATATCATCTACACTTCTTTTCACTTCTTTTCCGTTCTAGAATTTAAAAACCATTTCTTATTGTTGTCCCTATTTCTTATTCTGCCTAAGATCTGTAACACTAAACTAAGTGGATATAGTAAGAGTGGACAGCCTTATCTTATTCCTGATTTGAAAGATGGAGCTTTCAGTTTTAATCATTAAATATAATATTATCTGTGACTTTACAGCATATGGCTTTTACTATGCTAAAATATGGTCCTTATGTCCCTATCTTATCATAAATGGGTGATGAATGTTGTCAAATACTTTCTTAGTTCCTGCTAATATTACCATGTAATTTTTATCTTTCCATTTATTGATAAAGTGTGTTACAGTGGTTGATTTGCATATGCTTAACCATTTTATCCTAGGGATATATTTTTATCTTTTGTGTGTGTAGAGGGGGCACACCCAACAGTGGTCAAGGATCACTCCTTGCCTTCCATGTGCAATCATAAAGTGCCAGAAATCTAACCTGGTGCTCAAGTATGCAAATCATGTACACAAGCCCTTTGTGATTCTCCTTGGCCATTATCTTTTTGGGGGGTTACATTATCTTTATTAAAATGGCAATAACAATAAAACACTATGAATTTTTTTGTGACTTTAACCGTATGTTTAAAAGTACTTAAGCTTTTGATCAAAGTAAAAGTTTGTACAAAGTAAAATTTTGATTTTACTGCATTGTAGTTAAAAACAATGGCATATTATGTATGTAATATATTAAATTCCAAATGCATTTCTGCTCCAGAGTATTTGGAATTTGATTCACCAAATTTTATATTACATTAATATCGAAAAAAACATGTGATGTCTTCAGTGCAAAATTTGTTTGATGGGGGGTGGGCCGCATTCAGCAGTGTTGAGGGCTTCCCTCTGGCTCTTTGCTTAGAGATCTCTTCTGGTGGTATCTGGGGACTATGTGTGGCTTCAGGGAATTGAACCGGGACCACATGCAAAAAGTGCTTTAGCCCTGCAATATCTTGCCACCCACCAATGTAGAATATTTTAACTGGGTTTTATAATGGTTTGTTTAACAATGGTTTGCCTTATTAAAATGAAATGCTAAAAGTTTTACTTTGATTTCATTAATTGGATTTCAAATATGCACTTCTATTCTGTTATTAGGCATTTTATATCTGAGAACATTAGTTCTAACCTTGGATGACAGGTTTAGTGTGTCTCTATAAGAGGATTATCTGTTATAATAATGTATAGATATGTAACAGAATACCTATTCAGGTATCAAAAGAAGGAAATTCTGCCATTTGTGATAATATGGATTGATCCGGAGTGTATTATGATAAATGAAACAATTTAAACAGAGAAAACAAATACTGTATGACCTCAATTATATATGAGGTCTAAAGAAACTGAACACATATATGCAGAGTAAAATGGCTGTTGTCAGGGACTCTAAGGTGGGGAAAATAGGGAGATGTTGGTCAAATGATTCAATAAATGTCCCCTGGGGACATAGTGATAGGAAACATACACTGGTGAAGGGACAGGTGTTGTAACATTAGCACTGTAGCACTGTCATCCCGCTGTTCATTGATTTGCTCAAGCGGGCACCAGTAACATCTCCATTTGAGACTTGTTACTGTTTTTGGCATATCGAATACGCCATGGGTAGCTTGCCAGGCTCTGCTGTATAGGCAGGATACTTTCGGTAGCTTGCTGGGGTCTCAGAGAGGGATGGAGGAATCAAACCTGGGTTGGCCACGTGCAAGGCAAATGCCCTACCTACTGTACTATCGCTCCAGTACTCAATAGCTCAGCTGGTAGAGGGGAGGACTGCAGGCAGTTGGAACATTTTGTGACTGAAATGGAATCATGAAGACCTTTGTAACTGTGTATAACACTGTGATTCAATTTTAAAAAAGAGAGAGATTTTTTAAAATTATACAGTAAAAATAACTGGTTATACGATGGATTAAGTTTGGCAGATTCAATATATAGCCATCTGACTATAATTACCAGACTTTATTAAATACTTAAAAATTTCTAAGAGAGTTGACCTTAAATCATCTTACAAAAAAGAAAAATTGTGTGGGAGATGGACATTTTGTTGTGTCTACACAACATTGCATGTCAATTATTTCTTTTTAAAAGCTAGAAAATAGATGAATAAAGAAGAATAAAAGGGGTAATTGCTAATTATTTTAGTTTAGCCATGTGCCAAAGTGTGTATTACACATGAATCTTACATTCTGTAGATGAAAGTTTTAGCAGACACTTGGAATACAAAGTGAAGACCTATAAAGCCATTATATGTTGTTTTAATGCCTAAACTCCTAATTATGATAATTTAAGAAATGAAAAACTAATTAATTAACAAGCTAATCATCTAAATAATTGACAACATCCAGAACATCAAGTATAAAATGGTGCAATTCCAGGTAAACTAGGATGCATGGTTATCAATTGATGTAAACTGCTTTCATCTTCCTGGAAGCTTTTTTTTTTTCTTAAGTTGAATCACAGTGAGATGCACAGTTATGAAGTTGTTCATGATTGGGTTTCAGTCGAATAATGTTCCAACACTCATCTCTTCACCAAAGTACATTTTCCACCACCAATGTCCAATTTCCCTCTCGGTATCCCTAGCAGGCACACTTCTCCTTCTCTCTGTCTCTCTATCTCTCTGTCTCTGTCTCTGTCTGTCTCTGTCTGTCTCTCTGTCTCTCTCTCTGTGTCTCTTTGTCTGTCTGTCTCTCTCTCTCTCTTTCTCTCTCTCTTCAGCTTGGAAACTTTGGGAATCTTATGTTGATGGGTGTTTAGGATTGTCCTGGTAATGTATTTTGGTGTGTCTTTTTTTGTTTTTCTATCTGAAAATGATAAATTATTCCCATATTTTTAATATATTTTTACTTTGTTCTTTTCTTTCTCAGATATAATTAGTCATGAATCTAAAGATACGTATCTTGAATTAATTTTCTAATTTCCTTTTTTATTATTTGCTAACATTTTCATGTTCTTGTACTCTTTATTTTCTGGGAGATTTTACCAGTTTTATTTTTCAAACTTTTAATTGGATGTTTTAGTTTAGCTTGCATATTTTTAGTTTTCTATATTCATTTATGGTCTGATCATTTTATTAAAAATTCTTTGTCCCAGAGGATATTAATTATAACTTTTTTTTGGTAACATGTACTTAAATGGGTCTCTGCAAGAGAATTATCCTTTTTAGTTCTTTATTGAAATAACATTGCTTTAGAACATTATATAGGTTTTATGTCTACATCATTATGAATCAACATCTTTATTTTTCTATTTTCTGGACAGTTTTATTTTTGTTATTTCCTTTCATTTCATTGTTATTTTGGTCCTTCTGTTTATATCTCAGACTTTTTGAGGCAGCTAATGTGTCTGGGAAGTAGGGAAGACTTATACTTTATGTGTGAGAGTTTTAATGTGAAAAAATTATTTATCTATTTATTTTATTTCTCCTCTTCCCTTTTCTTTGTTGTTACGAGGACCAGGTGTCACACACGTTGAATGTGGGGCTCACACACTTGCTTGTAGTTCTCACTGGGTGGTGGTGGGGGGTTACACATCTGGTTGCAGGATCTCATACTTGACCACAGTGATCACACTTAGTTGCAGTACTTGCAAACACGCTCACCAGGGGTAGAGCTCTTCATTTGGTCTGAACTGAGCTTACCATGGCAGCAGAATGTAAGTGGAAGATGCGAGGGGCTGTGACTCTGAGATAGAGGTGGGGGGATGAAGCTGCTTTGCTGGAGGGAGTGGTGTTGGAACACTGTATGCATGAGACCCTCTCATGAGCAATAATATTCACCCAGGGTGCCTCAGATTAAAGAAATAAATAGTCGCATTGCTCACAAGCATTTCAATTCCACTACTTGCTGCAAGTCACATCTCTGGCAACAGTACCTGCACATATTTTCATTATGGTGCTTGCCAGGGGGTTCACATTCGTTGCTGCAATGCACTCTCATGCACATGCACTGGTGACTGCATGCATTTGCAGAGCAGGGATTGCAGGGAGGGGAGCCACAGGGAATAGGCTCAATGTGTGTGTACAGCTTCATGTTCAAGGCACACATGAGCTATTCCGAGCCCCTCATGATATAATTTTTCATTTGGTCAGTTTTACAGTACCTTACGACTTGACTGTTAATTCAACCCGAATTCTGCATATGGTTGGAGGAAAAATTGTTAACATCTTTAATTTTTCTCTTATATTGTCAGACTCTCTTATAAAGAACACTCTAATTTCCTGCCAAAGAAATAAAATCTTTATATCTAGCATCCTGAAATCTTATCAGGAAAGGAAGTTAGATTGTTAACTCGTTGGTATACTGACACATACAGAATTTTCTATTTTAGTGCAAACTTACCCTCTTCTAGATTCCCAAGTCTCTTAGTGTATCCAAAAGCAAATTAAATATTATATCTCCTGCAAATTGGGTAAAGGATGGTCATTGGAGAATCTTGGAATAGAAGAAGGAATTAAGTATCTGCTTTTTGTTCTTATAATTGAATCACTGTGAGATACATAGTAATAAGGTTGTTCATGGTTGGGTTTCAATCATACTATGTTCCAATATGCATCCCTTCACCAGTGTATATTTCCCACCACCAATATGTCCTGTTTCCCTCCCACAACCCACCTCTTCTGACCTTTCCTCCAACTCACTCTAGCCTGCCACTCTGCCTCTATGGTAGGCAATTCTCTCTCTCTCTCTCTCTCTCTCTCTCTCTCTCTCTCTCTCTGTCCCTCTTTCTCTCTCTCTCTTTCCCTTTGGGCATTATAGTTTGCACTATAGGTACTGAGAGGTTATCATGTATGTCCCTTTACCTACTTTCAGCACTCAGTTCAGAGTGAGCATTTCCAACTACCACTGTCCTACTGGATCTTTCTCTATCCTAATTGATGTCCCCCCCACCCTTCCACTTGTGGCAGTCTTTCATCTATGGACCAGTCCTCCTGGTCTTTGATTTTACTGTCCATGGGTATTAGTTTCATATTATGCTTTTATTATATCCCACAGATGAGTGCAATCATTCCATATCTGTCTCTCCCCTTTTGATTCACTTCACTCAACATGATACTCTCCATGTCCTTCCATTTATAAGCAAATTTAAGCAGACTTGCAACAAATCTCTTATTTTACCTGCTCTGGTATTCAGTGTGTCCAATAACTCTGCTTTTCAGAGTTTTGCAATATGAATTGAGTCAAGGCAATATATCTCTTTCTTGTTCTCACCCTCAGTTGCTTCAGTTTTAGGCATGTCTTATTTAAATAGCATTATTCTTGTTTATTTAAATGAGTTCCAACTTCCAAGAGTAAATAAGCATCTATTTCGCTCTTGTTCTTTCTTTATTTTTCTCTGTTTTTATGAGTTTATATGTTAGTGATTATTTGAGGTGAAACAAAGAGAAATATAAGTGTTCACTCTGCCATGTTTAATGGAAAGTTTATGCCAGACTTACCACACTTATTCATCAGTAAGATTACTAAATTTAGTCAGCTTACTACTGTCACTGTCACTGTCATCCCGTTGCTCATCGATTTGCCCGAGTGGGCACCAGTAACATCTCTCAGTGTGAGACTTATTGTTACTGTTTTTGGTATATCCAATACACCACGGGTAGCTTGCCAGGCTCTGCCATGTGGGCGCGATACTCTCAGTAGCTTGCCAGGCTCTCCGAGAGGGGTGGCCGCGTGAAAGGCGAATGCCCTACCACTGTGCTACCGCTTCAGGCCCCAGTCAGCTTACTAATAAGATTAAAATACAGTACGCTCCTATTAATGCTGTAACAAATTTCTATAAGCATATTGGCTGAAAAGTGACACAAACAGTCTGCTTCAGTTGTGGAGCTCAGGAATCCAAAATCAGCTTCACTGAGATAAAATATTAGTAGGGCTGGTTTCTTTTGGAGGCTCTGAAAAGAATTTGCCCTTTTCAGCTTCTAGTAGTTACTTACCTGATTCTTTGGCTTGTGATCCCTTTTTCCACCTTCAAAATGCAACATTCCCCCCGCCACATTCCTTATTCCATCATCAGCTCCTTGGACTCATCCTGCACCTTCACCCTCACATGGACACTGGGTTCCCAGAAAATCTAGAAGAATGTTCCCATCTCCAAATGTTTTATCACATTTATGAATTCCTTTTCTCACAGAACTTAACCTTCTCAGTGACTCAGGATCAGACCTCAGTTCACTGTATCACTGTCCTCCCGTTGCTCATCGATTTGCCTGAGTGGACACCAGTACTGTCTCCATTGTGAGACTTGTTGTTACTGTTTTTGGCATATCGAATACGCCACTGGTAGCTTGTCAGGCTCTGCCGTGTGCAAGGGATACTCTCGGTAGCTTGCTGGGCTCTCCGAGAGGGACGGAGGATTCGAACACGGGTCAGCTATGTGCAAGGCAAACACCCTACCTGCTGTGCTCCAGCCCCAGACCTTAGTTATACTTGGAAAACTATTTTGTGTATACCATACTTGGGTAAACTAGAACTTTAGATAACAGGCATGGGATGTATTTCTACAGCAAATAACTCTCTTCCCTGCCTCCCCTGGAAATTCAAATATATTGACATAGTACATTTTATTGTGCATCCTTACGTTCAGAACAATTTTATGAAGTAGTTATTATTTATAATTTGGAGGCACCAAATTTAATGTCAGAGTCATTAACATAACTCAAGATACATTTTAGTAGTAGAACCAAGTTTCATACCCAAATATGTTCAACCTTAAGTCCATGTCAATAGTTTTATTTTTTTGTTTCTTTCATTTTCCCTTCTTCCTTTATTTTCTTTCCTATTATGCTATTACTTAAATATATTCTCCTTATAAGATATTAATGGCCACCCATAGTCCTTATAAACCATATAAGTTTTATCCTAAACCAATGCTTCAGACCACATTTACTGTTCATAAACTTATGGAAATTTAACAAAGTAAGAATTTTATATTGTTTAAAATTTCATATAACTTCATTTGGCATTGACAAAAAATGAAACATTCTGCTTAATTTTTACTATGGATTAAATACTATGATTAAGAGATAATCAAATATAAATATCTATGGAGTATCTATTTCTAAATAACCTAACAAAAATCTAACCAAAATAAATTGCAACACAATTAAACAGCATTTTATCCAAACAATAATTTGATTTAGATGATGTCAAAGTATTTTCGGATGAAGGACCTCTGTTTTTTTTTTTTCTTTTCGGGTCACACACAGCAAAACACAAGGATTACTCCTGTCTTTGCACTCAGGAATTACTCCTGGTGGTGCTCAGGGAATCATATGGGATGCTGGGAATCGAACCCAGTCAGCCATGTGCAAGGCAAACGCCCTATCCTCTGTACTATCACTCCATCCCTGAGCCTCTGTATTTTTATTTTAAATGTTAATACATTATATATAAACATTATGTTAATACTGTCACTCTCACTGTCATCCCATTGCTCATCGATTTGCTCGAGTGGGCACCAGTAAAATGTCCATTGTGAGACTTTGTTACTGCTTTTGGCATGTTGAATATGCCATGGGTAGAAAATTATTATATAATAATAGTTTAGAGTATTACAGACTGTCTATTTATTTATTTTTTTGCTTTTTGGGTCATACCCAGCGATGCTCAGGGGTTACTCCTGGCTTTGCACTCAGGAATTGCTCCTGGCAGTGCTTGGGGAACCATATGGGATGCTGGAGATCGAACCCGGGTTGGCCGCATGCAAGGCAAATGCCCTACCCACTGTGCTATCGCTCCGGCCCCAGATTATCTATTTCTATTATAGAATACTCAATTGAATTCTAATGTAAAGTTGAAAGGTAGAATTACCTATTCTAATATTAAAAAAATATAATGCACTTGATGATTTCTACCATTCATGTTATGATTAACAACTGTATTTTGCGAGGGGCTACATAATAAGTAATTTTTGATTTGTGGGCCTAATAACTTGTTAAAACTCTTTAGGTTTGCATTTAGTATTTGGCCTGAGAGCTGTAGTTTGATAATTCTTGATCTATAGATGCAAGTGATTCCCACATTTCTAGCATGTACTTAGACGTTTCTTTAGTTCTCAATTTTCTCTCTTATTTAGAAACTTATATTTACTTCTAATTCTAACACTGGCTCTTTACACCCAAATAAGCATCAAAAGTTCTCTCTAAAACCAGTGGCTATACTCTCAATATATTCTCTTACATTTTCTCTCCCATTCTTTGTTCTTTAGTGTGTTTTTCCCCCACTCACTCTTCAGGAAACTTTCAATCAGTTCTAAGTTCTCTTGTTCCTACTTTGATGATATATTTTTAATATGCCTTTTTATTTTCATTACATTTCCTTTGTCACTGTCTTTTATTTACTTGGCTTCATGTTCTAATTAACTTTTCTGAACTCTGACTGTGGTCTCATATCCAGTGTCTCTATTTCTCTGCTGTATCCTTTCTATTTCCTGTATCCATGGTGGCCTGTTTCATTCCATCCCCAAATAAGCTGATCACGCCAGTTCTTAAATAGGGAACCATTCTCCACTACCTTAAACAAAACCCAAAGTAAAACTATTTCATGATCTATACCAGGAAATTTTACCAAATATTATTTCTCAAATTGCTGCCTTATGAACTTAATTCTAGCTGAACTTGTTTTATTTGTCATACAAATTATGTGCTTTACATCCAAAAGAACAAAAGCAACCGCTGTTGGAGAGGATGTGGGGAGAAAGGGACCCTTCTTCACTGCTGGTGGGAATGCCGACTGGTTCAGCCCTTCTGGAAAACAATTTGGACGATTCTCAAAAAATTAGATATTGAATTCCCATTTGACCCAGCAATACCACTGCTGGGAATATATCCCAGAGAGGCAAAAAAGTACAATCGAAACAACATCTGCACATGTATGTTCATCGCAGCACTGAATAATAGCCAGAATCTGGAAAAAACCCGAATGCCCCAGAACGGATGACTGGTTGAGGAAACTTTGGTACATCTATACAATGGAATACTATGCAGCTGTTAGAAAAAAGGAGATCAAGAATTTTGTAGTTAAGTGGATGGGCATGAAAAGTTTCATGCTGAGTGAAATGAGTCAGAAAGAGAGAGACAGACATAGAAAGATTGCACTCATCTATGGTATATAGAATAACAGAGTGGGAGACTATCACCCAAGAACTGTAGAAATAAGTACCAGGAGGTTGACTCCATGGCTTCGAGGCTGGCCTCACGTTCCGGGGAAAGGTCAACTCAGAGAAGCGATCACCAACTACATTGTAGTCGAAGGCCATGTGGGGGAAGGGAGTTGCGGGCTGAATGAGGGCTAGAGACTGAGCACAGCGGCCACTGAACACCTTTATTGCAAACCACAACAGCTAATTAGAGAGAGAGAACAGAAGGGAATGCCTTGCCACAGTGGCAGGGTGGGGTGGGGGGGAGATGGGATTGGGGAGGGTGGGAGGGACGCTGGGTTTACGGGTGGTGGAGAATGGGCACTGGTGAAGGGATGGGTTCCCGAACTTTGTATGAGGGAAGTATAAGCACAAAAGTGTATAAATCTGTAACTGTACCCTCACGGTGATTCTCTAATTAAAAATAAATAAAATTAAAAAAAAATTATGTGCTTTATTATTATTATTTTTTAAAGTGGATCCTAACTTTATTTTTTTTTTCTTTTTGGGTCACACCCGGCAATGCACAGGGGTCACTCCTGGCTCATGCACTCAGGAATCACCCCTGGCGGTGCTCAGGGGACCATATGGGATGCTGGGATTCGAACCTGGGTCGGCCGCGTGCAAGGCAAACGCCCTACCCGCAGTGCTATCACTCCAGCCCCATGTGCTTTATTATTTTTAAATGTAAACCACTCCAGGCAGAGCTCAGCTTGGTGCATGGCAGTAATTCTTGGGATAGTGCTGTTCAGGGTCCCTTAGTAACAGGTGTTGGTTATCCATATGATACTGGAGACGGAATCTAGGGTCTTGTGTATATTATTTTTTTTTAAAGAAATATTTTATTGAACCACGGTGAAAACAAGATAAAAAATACAAAGCTTTCAGGTTTAAGTCACAGTCAAATACTGATTAAACCACCATCCCTTCACCAGTGCACCCGTTCCACCACCAAGAACCCCAATACACCCCCCTCCCACCCCACCCCCCACCTAAGTAGCTGATGATATTCCCATTATTCTCTCTATATATTGAGTACATTTCATATTTCCATACAGAACTCACTATTGTTGATTGGAAATTTTCCCCAACAATCAGGCCTGCTGAATAAGCATCATCTAATAATTTCTCTTCCTTGGTAAAAGTGAAGACTTTGAGTCTGCGCGGCCGCGATAGTGGCCGCGCGGTTTTGGGTTTCTAATATTTTAGCTCAGTTCACAGTCAAAATGGATGGCTGCAAGAATCTGCTCTGGTGCCAAAATGGGTTAGGAGACCTCAGGATCACAGTCAGTAGGCGGGAGGCTCTGCTTCTCGTGCCGCGGCTCTTGGTTCATCTCTGGGCGGAAGGCGCGCCGGGAACACCTCCCCTCCCAGGATCACCTACAGGCTACGTCACTAAAGAAAGTCCTACCTCCTGGTGGAGGGGTCTTAGAGGGTGGCTCTCACCGCGTGGCTGCCGCCGCTGCCGCCATTTTCGCTCAGAAAAATGGGGTGGAGAGGGAAAAAAATCCCTCCCCGGGCTGCACGAGGTTGTAGTTCAGTTCACAGTCAAAATGCATGGCTGCAAGAATCTGCTCTGGTGCCAAAATGGGTTAGGAGACCTCAGGATCACAGTCAGTAGGCGGGAGGCTCTGCTTCTTGTGCCGCGGCTCTTGGTTCATCTCTGGGCGGAATGTAGGGTCTTGTGTATATTAACCATATACTCTATCATTGGAACTATTGCCTCAGTCTTTTTTTTTTAATTTATTCTTTTATTGAATCACCATGTGGAAAGTTATGAAGCTTTCAGGTTTAAGTTCTAGTTATACAATGCTCGAACACCCATCCCTTCACCAGTGCACATATTCCACCACCAAGGATCACAGTATACCTCCCCCCACCCCCCTATTGCCTCAGTCTTAATTCTGCCTTTACCACTCCCATTTATCTGGTCCTATACATTTATTTGTGTTATTTGCTTCTTTGTCTAGAAATACAGCACCAATATGGTAGACATTAACCATTCATTTACTGAATCAGTCACATTTCAAGTGCTCAATGGCTTTATGTGGCCAGCATCTGTTACACAGACAAAAAGAGAATATTTTCATCATTGCAGAAAGTTCTACTTAATACCATTGGTATACAATAGCCTGTTTATCTTGTTTCACACTTGATCCTACATGATCTTCATTGTCTGTAATAACACCTCCCCTACTGACTCACTTCTTTGGGTAATAGCTATCTGTTGATATCATGGTGTACTTAACCACTTTCCACACCGGCCTATATTGTCTTTTGAAATGTTATGCTCTACACTCTGGCCCGCCAAGTACCACCAAGCCCAAGCAACCCTATATCACTTGCTCAAGTACCAAAATGCTGAACTACATCACCAGGCTTAGTGTTCCCAGGAATGGCCCCAGAGCCCTGAGCTCCAGTCGGGATGGCATCTATAAAACTCTGTAATTTGCTAGATTATTATTTTCACTAGTTTTATTCTTTTATTTCTTTGTTAACAACTAATTTGATCTACACAGTGAATGTTCAAAAGAATTTGTTGACAAATCCTATTAAAACATTCTTCATGACTTTGTAAATGTGGAAATACTTCCATAATAAAAAGTGATAGAGCAGCTTCATAAATTTGCCAGTGAGAATTAGCATAAAATTTGGTACATGAAAACTGTATTTATAGATATGATGTCACATTTTAGAAAGTCTAATGATAAATCAACACGATTTCCATAAATTGTGATTGATTTTTATTGGCTTGCAGGGGCAGCATAGAGTAATGAAAAGAAGATGGATGTGAGCACCAGGTTGCCCTATATTAGAATCCTGTTCCCATCAATTACTGACTTTGCTAAACCAATTACCTAATTTCTCAGAGCCTCATGAAGATGGTAATGGCAACCTGCATTAGTTGAGACTTCTTGATAGCAAATGATAGAAATAGAAATCAAGCTAGCTTTTAAAGAGAAAAAGATATTAATGGACTTCTGTAACTAAAAACGCGCAGCATTTTCAACATGACTCAATCTGTGTTCTCGAATAATGTTAATAGCTCCATTTCAGGCAAGCTTTTGCTTCATACTTGTAGACTGATAGCAGGTTAAAAGTATGTGTTCTAATGACTCAGAACCTAAGAGGAAGATAACGTCTTTCCTCGTGATTCTAGAAAATGTCACAGGGCTTTGCTTATGGCCTTTGGCCACAAACATCCTTGAATTGATATTTAATTAAAGTAGGCCAAGACTAAGTCAAATAACCAAAATGCAGCTTTGACAAGAAGAGTCAGGCCCACAAAACCATGTAGATGCTAAAGGCCTGTTATCTAAAGAAAGAGTCTGTGTCATGTAATTTAGGGGTGTCATGCACACAACTCTAGCAGGAATCTCACACTATTTTATATGAGGCTGCTGAACTCAGAAGACATATGATATCTTCTCCCTCTCTCTTCCCATTTTCTCTCTCTATTCCCTCACCCCTCTCTTATAGGTTATAATAGTGTCTGACTGATAAGTACAGTGAAATGGCTAGAATTTATTCAAATATATCCTCTTATTATTATTATTTATTAATCTTTTCTGCTTTATGAACTGAGGAATAACATATTTTGTGTCTGGAGTAGACCATCCTGGATCTATTAGGACTTGTTCAGAAGTAACAGAGAAAGAAATTAGAATTTTATCTAATATTTCTAACTCAGAGAGCATTCTATATCAAGATAAAAGGTCATGACTATAATAAGAATAATTTACATAGAGTATTTTATTTGACCTCAAGAATGCATATGAACTCAAAGCTGTTTTGTAAATTATCTTCAGAGGTTGCTTAGTAAACATATCTTAATTCAGAGGTTAAATAGGTAGATTTCTAGGCTTGATTAACCTTTATTTTGGCCAGAGAATTGATCTCCTTGTCAGTTTAGCCTTCAATAGAGTAACATTTTACATTTAAATTTCCCTTTTATGTTTGTTTGAAAATCTAAATAAATCAATAACATTGAGGCCAGTGAGAGTGCTGGAGGTAAAATACTTACCTTGAACAAGACTCCGGTACCTTATAACCAGGTTCAAGTCCTCAACACTGCCACAGGTCATTCCAGAGCACAGAGCTAGAAATAGTTCCTGTTTATTACTGGGCATGCAATTCCCAAAACAAATGAAGGAAGGAAGGAGGTAAAGAAAAGAAAGAAAGAAAGAAAGAAAGAAAGAAAGAAAGAAAGAAAGAAAGAAAGAAAGAAAGAAAGAAAGAAAGAAAGAAAGAAAGAAAGAAAGAAAGAAAGAAAGAAAGAAAGAAAGAAAGAGAGAAAGAAAGAGAGAGAGAAAGAGAGAGAGAAAGAGAGAGAGAAAGAGAGAGAGAAAGAGAGAAGGAAAGAAGGAAGGAAGGAAGGAAGGAAGGAAGGAAGGAAGGAAGGAAGGAAGGAAGGAAGGAAGGAAGGAAGGAAGGAAGGAAGGGAGAAACAAAGAAAGAAAGAAAGAAAGAAAGAAAGAAAGAAAGAAAGAAAGAAAGAAAGAAAGAAAGAAAGAAAGAAAGAAAGAAAGAAAGAAAGAAAGAAAGAAAGAAAGAAAGAGAAAGGAAAAAAGGAAGGAAGGAAGGAAGGAAGGAAGGAAGGAAGGAAGGAAGGAAGGAAGGAAGGAAGGAAGAAGGGAGGGAGGAAGGGAGGGAAGGAAGAAATAAAGAGGAAGAAGGAAGATAAATAAAAGTTAGAGAAAGAAAGTGAGAGAGAAAGAAGGAATGATAGAATAAAGAAAGAGAAAGAGAGGGAAAAACAAACTTTACCGTCACAAAGAAGTCTAAAAGGCTGAAGTTTAGAGTAGGATCATGATCTCACTAGATATTCATGTTTCTTTTTTTTCCCGTTTCTGTTTATAAATCTTGAGTGTGGCCCCAATTTCATATGGTTAAAAAAGCAGCTAGAGTTGCAGTCACCATTGTCTACAATTCAGGAAAGAGAATTGGTACAAAAGAGAGAGTAAAAATTATATATCTTGTAATTCAATCTTTTTTGAGGAGACGTCTTAGAATGTCACATTGATTTTTTTTAAAGTGGAACTTTAGGTACAAAAAAGACTGGAAAATTTAGTATTTATTGTCTTCAGCTGGGAAAATTACTGCTCTAAATGAAAATTTGTCTTTCATTAATAAGAAAGAAGAAACGGGAGGATGTTGAGTTGGAAACTAACCTGTTCTGTCACATTCAAACAAGCATTGTCTCTAATATTTTGAATAAAAGATTTTAATCCCTGAAGAAAATAACCAAAACTATGTTTGTAATCAAACAGTAAAAAGAGAATAATGTGGTTTAAATTTAATGGAATCATGCTGAAAGATGATGGGATGATTATAATATTCACACCTTAGTTTCCAAAATATTAAATTTTCTTTTTTTTTGGTTCTAGTTTGTTTATAATATTATAGAATTTCAGCTCTATATGTGTATCATTTTCACCATACCAACCATCAAACTTTTAGCACCATGTCATCATGAGTAGACCCCTCTACTAAATTTCCAGTACACACACCCTTCCTCATCTTGACATAAATGTTCACCAAGTCAAGAAGTTAGTTTTGCTACTTTTTCAACAGCTTGTTTTAGTTATTTTTATTTCATGTACGAGTCAGGCCAGCTAGCAGCTGTCTTTCACTTAAACTGATTACCTCAAATTTCATCCATTTTGTCCCACAAGGCATGTTTTTGTCTTTTTTAAGTGAAAGAGTCATATTCTCTATTAAATATAAGATACTAGATCATTTAACAGTCATCCATTGACAGGCATTTATGTTGAATCCATGTTTTTTTTTTTAAATTTTTGCTTTGGGGGGGAGGTCACACCTGGTAAAGCTCAGGGTTTACTCCCGGCTCTGCACTCAGGAATTAGTCCTGGCAGTGCTGGGGGAACCATATGGGATGTCAGCAATCGAACCTGGGTCAACTGCGAGCAAGGCAAATGCCCTATCTGCTGGACTATTTCCCCGGCCCCACATCTATGTTTTGATTGTTATAAATACTGCATGCACACAGGTGAGGTACAAACTTACATTCAAATCAGTGTTTTTGTAGCCTTCGAATAAGTACCTAGACAATATATCACTGGTTCATATGCTATTTCTGGAATCCTTTCACTAATTTCATAAAGCCTACATTCATCAATTTTGGTTTTTCTAGTGTTCTAAGATTCTTTTTCCTTCACGGATTTTAATTTAAGCTATTTTTTTCTCCAATATTTTTATATAGGCTGTTCTCATTGGCGTAATATGAAATATGATGTTCATTGTGGAGTTATGTTTGTTCCTTTGGGAGACACAGCCTATAGGTCTCAGGCTCTGCACTCAGGTATCCCTTCTGGCAGAGCTCAGGGCGCCATAAGGGGTTTCAGTGTTGAAGCTCAGGAGAACTCGTACAAGGCAAGTGTCATTCCTGATATATATACATATACATATATACATATATATGTATACACACATATATATACATATACATATATATATACATATATTCTGTGCAGAAGAAAAGCCTTAAACTTTAAGATTGAATTTTTATGTAGATTTTTTATAGATTTTTTTTGGCTTTTTGAGTCACGCCCAGCGATGCTCAGGGGTTGCTCCTGGCTCTGCACTCAGGAATTACTCTTGGCGGTGCTTTGGGGACCATATGGGATGCCTGGGGTGATTGAAACTGGATGGGCCGCGTGAAAGGCAAATGCCCTCCCTGCTGTACTATCGCTCTGGCCCCATTATAGATATTTTTGACAGTAAGTAATAGTGATGGGAACTCCTTCCCTCTTTCCTATAATGTCTTTGAAAATGGAGTCTGTAGCTTTCTGCACATTTCCATAGACATTTTCATCTAAAAGTTGGAGAAAAATAAGAAAGTTTATGTCTATAGCATCAGAAAATGCCATTGAAGTCAGACTATCCTCTAGGGACATCTTGACTGAACCCATGTGATGACCCCACTATTCCCCAAGGAAGAGATTGGCTTAGCAAGGCATTTGACTCATTAATATGGAAGGAACCAGAGTGAACATTTGGAAAATGCCCATGCAGTTAAATGAACTAAAATGTGTTTTTTTCTCAAGCTGCCAAGTTGGTTTTCCTGCAACATTGACTTCTTAGGAAATGGGAGGCAATCACTCTTACAAGTGCGTTTGCAGGTTGAAAAACTTAAGCGTTGCTTTGATTTTAGCAGACTGTCAAGTGACAGACTTATTGCATGATCTTTCTGCTGTACTACCTATTTGAATTTGATGTGTTATTCAAGAACCAGCTCACTTGTCTTCAAGCAGTCTCTTGAGAATGTGGTTCTAGCCATTGTTGATGACTTAGATTATCTATTTTGTATTCATCACAATTCAAGTTGTGCTCAGTATCTTGAGAGCATCCCAAAGGGTCCTAATTGGGATATATGTGACTTGGAAGTATGTGATTTTCTAAACCTTAGAGACCTGAAATGAAATCAGGAAGATAAGAGGCAAAACAGAAAAAGACAACACATCAAAAAAAAGTGTGATCAATCCAAAATGGATAATTTAAGTCAGCAACAATAACTAGAACCACATTTTCAAGAGACTTTTAAGGACTTCCATGGTCTTATAAAGTACTCAAAGACAACTGAGCTGGCTCTTGAAGAACACGTGAAAGGTCATCATAAACTTCTCCACCCCCACTCTTTTTTAAACACAGGTCACAGTACAATGCAAATAAACACTGTATCACTGTATCACTGTCATCCCGTTGATCATCAATTTGCTCCAGCGGGCACCAGTAACGTCTCCACTCATCTTAGCCCTGAGATTTTAGCAGCCTTTCTTTACTTTTTCTTCCCAGCAGTGCTGCATTGGAGGCTTCTTCAGGGTAGGGGGAATGAGACCCATTATTGTTACTGTATTTGGCACATTGAATATGCCACAGGTAGCTTGCCAGGCTCTGCCGGGCAGGCAGGATGCTCTCAGTACCTTGCCAGGTTCTCTGAGAGGGATAACTAGGTTTTAAGAGGTCTTATACTTCTGGGAGCGTTGCTTTATAGTCTCTGGATCTTGGTCATTGATGGGATTTCACGGGCTCCGGGGTCAGTTTGTGGGTATGGCTGCCAAGATACTGGAAAATGGAAGATCTGGATGGAGGAGGCCCAGTCCCAATCCAAGCAGGCTTGGAGATCCAAGCCAAATAAACACTATTCTCTTAAAAATAATACTTTTGGAAAGGCAACAAATATTTTCCCTATAAGGGCTATGAAATAGAATGAGAATGGGTCAGATTCCTACTGGTGGATGATTTAATAGTCAAATATAGGAATTGACTACAAAGTAGAGGCTTTAGTGAGGAGGAAAATATCTTTCTAAGTTCTATCTTTTGGGGGGGTGAAATTAAGATTGTTTACAAAAGATGCTAGCCTAGAATTTATTTTCTTTTATTCTTTTTTTCCTAAGGCTTGTGTGGTGTTGAGCTATGTTCTGAAATGGTCAGGGGCTATTCCTGTCTCTTGGCTCAGGAGTAACCTATAATAGTGCTCACGGGACCATATGTGATATTGTGAAACAAATTAGGACTGCCACATGAAAGGCAAGCTCCTTAATTCCTGAACTATATCTCCAGTTCTTAGAAACTATATTCTTACCACCGAATTCACGTGGAGCTCTCACTATATAGAGAGGGAACTCAGGAAAAAAAGGAACTCCATTTTTTTTTTAATTCTTTTATTGATTCACCATGTGGAAAGTTACAAAGCTTTCAGGTTAAAGTCTCAGTTATACAATGCTCAAACACCCGGTACTCCATGTTTTTAATGGACATTTTGGGAGCATGTGTTCTGGTATCAAAAAACTCTCACCTTCTCATCATTATCTTATTATTTGTGTTTGTCTGGGAAGGGACAAATAGGGACAGGGTTGGATTTAAAAAAATACAGACTTAGGGACTGGAGATATAGTACAGTGAATAGGGTGTTCACACACATACACACACACACACACACACACACACACACACACACACTGACCACTAAGCTCTGCCAGGAATGTTCCCTGTGCACAGAGTTAGTTAGTAGTAGGCCCTTGCACCACCAGTTGTGGCCCACAAACCAAAAATGAAACAAAACGAGAGTGCAGACTTATTGCCAGCAGCCTATAAATTTCTCTACATTTAGTTTTTTTTTATGCGGTAAAATGGTTCAAGTTGTTGATGTGTTTCACTAAAGGAGTAGAACACAAAAGTTATTAGCCAGGGAATATTATATCTGAGGACTGAAGAGATAGTACAGCAATTACAGCACTTGCCTTGCACATGGCTGACCTGAGTTTGATCCCCAGCACCTCATAAGGTCCCTTGAATTCTGCCAAGAGTAAGGCCTGAGCAGCACTGGGTGTGGCCCCCAAACAAAACAGAATATCTAAACCATGGGTGAGTATACACTAGTATATATTATGCTAAGAATTCAACATTTTAACTCATCATCTCTGCTTAAAGAAGGGATGAAGTAGGGCTCTTGTTTTGCATGCAGCTGACCTGGCTGTATACCCAGCAGCCCATGTGGTCCCCCGAGCCTGCCAGCAGTGATCCTGGAGTGCAGAGCAAGGAGTAAGCCCCAATCACCACCACTGGGTGTGATCTAAAAACTAAACAAAACAAAAAGGGGGAGGCTTAAAGAGATACTGTCCTTTAATTAAGCTCAACAAAATACACACTTTTAAAGGTATACATATATACACACACATATACATGCATACACATATATGCATATGTGTGTTTCTATATATGTATATGTAGATGTGGGGGGTATGGGGGTATGTGAGGGTGGTGCTCAGGGGATACTCCTCACTCTGCACTCAGAATTACTCCTGTGATGGGAGGGGCTCAGGGGACCATATAGGATGTTAGGGATAGATCCCAGGTTGGCCACATGCAATGCAAGAATCTTAACAGCTGAACTATCTCTCCAGCCCCTAAATATATATTTTTAAACTGTCACAGCGCTTTCTTTATAGTGCCACTTAAAAAATAGCACTCGGAATATTTCTTTCATTTTAAGTGTAGTGATATACTTTTCTAATATCCTTGTTCCTTGTCTGTTTTTTCTTTTTTTAATTAGTAACTACTCTAGGGTTACTTTGAAAATTGTTATAGTGAGGAAGTTACTAGTGAAGCAGACAGGTCTCTAGGGCAGTTGGTATAAATTATGGCTGTTCTGAGCAAAACAGGAAGTGTCTCCCAATGGTCAATCCCCACCCCATTACCACTTACACAGTGGCCTGCACATTTTAGAGGCACTATGAATGTCAGCTGAGGTGAGTTTAAGAAGCTTTCTACTGAAAAGCAGTTTGTGCTTAATGTAAGCTCCAATTCAATCTCTCTAACAATGGGTCCTTAGTGAGGCAGGAACCTTAGTAAGATGGGTCAAAACCAGAATTAAAGGTATTTCTTATTCCTAGCTTTAACAAAAAGAATCCAAGACTACCAATAAATGCTATGCTGTTTTTCCATACTAATATTCAAACAGTCCCCTATTGATATAGAAAGCAAACCAGGTTCCTTATTGCTGTACACTGCATATTGAGTGGAAAATAGTAATAGTAGAATTGTGGTATCAATAATCAGAGAATATCATTCTAGTAAAGATTTATGGTAACCCCTGCTGTATTTTAGAAAAACTGGTTTGGAAAAAGACCACAATTTAGAGTCAGACCATCTATACTTGAATTCCACCTCTGTCCTCTTTAAATATAAAATCTCATCTGAAAAAAATCAGTGATCATAATAGTACCTCTATCTATAGGCTTTGGGGAGAATTAAATGAGACAATCTATGGAGAAATAGTATAAACTCCGAAGCTCTGTAAAGATTCACATTCCCGTTTCATTGCTTGTTTGAATTACCTCTTTCAATTCTGTCTTTCAAGGAGCCAAAGTCTGGGTCACCAAGACATAAATGTACAGTTACAAGGTTGAAGGAGAGAAAAAAACTCAGCAAAACAACTGGTTGTTACATGATCCCTGACAACAGTTGGACAGACTTTCCCCCTGAATTAAATGAAGTGTTTTGGCAGGCTGTAAAAGTAGCCTAAAGTATATAGCCGGAGAAGAGAACTATTTTCCTTAGGGAGAATGTAATTTTAATAGAAGTCCAACTTACACATTTTAAGATCTGCACTTTGAATGTCTCTGTTAAGTGCAAGATGAATATAATTAGTTATGAGATATCTTGCCCTTGGCTAGAGTATGCATTAAGCTGCAGTGTAATAGCATTTACAACCTATTCATGCTCTGTGGTGTATTTCAGGACTTCCTGTGCTGTCGACTCTTAAAGCAAATACTGTATACACTTTCAGAATCTAACAGTTGCTCCTTCAAATGGGTTAGGAATGAGTGCAGTGAGTGCAACACATTTGTGGCCTTCAAATAGTCAAGCTAGACATATAAATTCCTTATGGTCAGGTGCTACATATATCATGCACGGGTTGCTCGCATGTAAACAAAACCTGGCACAATACAGTAGATGTATGTAGAATCAGTAAGATCTACAGAAGAACAAGATCTCTGATGAAAAATTCCAGTGAAGTAAGAGACAGAAAAATGTTTTTTCTGTTTTCTTTAAAAAACGTTACTATTTTGGAACATTTCAAGGTATCCACCTATTATTTTGCAGTATTGATCTCCTTGGCTGGGATGACAGAGTGACTGTGTATAGTTGTAAATGCTTTTGTCATTCCCAGTATCTCCTTACTCTGTCATTATTGTCCCCCTCTGTGAAGCATGTCTGAAGAGTCACCAGCAAGAGTAAATGGACATGTGGCTCAGAACCAGTTTCAACAGGAAGTTATATCTTAATAACTGGTGCATTGAGAATATTTACATTTTGGAAACTAAAATATAACAATAAAGTTGACTTTCTTCTTATGTGGTTTCCTGAGTTCTGCAAATTGGAAGAGCCAACTTAAAGAAAAGTGAAGAGCACAGTATATGCAATTTCCTGTTAGCTCATGGAGTTAACACAGGAAGTGATGGTATGTCTATTTCTAGAATTTGGTTAGGCTTCCACACAGGGAGGCAAGAGTTGAACTTGATAGTTATTTAGATATTGGCCTATGCAATTAGTCTAGGAGCACCCTGAAGGTAGGAGACGCCAGTTGATTTTTGTCTATTGCTCCTTCAGTTAATTAATTAAAAAATGTTAAGAGCAAAGTCGCATTGTTTAAACATACAAATTCTTAAAAAATGTTTTTTTTTTATTGTAGTTTAGGTAACAGGATAACAATAGTAGTAACCTGTATGGTTCCTTTTTCATTCTCTATAACCTCACTTTTTTTTTTTTTAAGATCTGCACTTTGAATGTCTCTGTCAAGTGCAAGATGCATATAGTTAGTTATGAGATATCTTGGCTATTAAGTGCTGCAATGAATATAGGTGTACATATATATTTTTGAATGAATGTTTTTATATTTTGGTTTTTATATTTGTTCTTATAATTCAGGTGCTGAGAAGTATCACTTGTATCACTTACCATCCCACTGATCTTTGATTTGCTCAAGCGGATGCCAGTAATGTCCCCATAGGTCCCTGTCATGTGCTAGTGTAACCCAATGGTATCTGCTCGCACTCCTATGTAATCTAGTGATTACATCTTAGCTCGAAAGCTAGATTATATAGGAGTGCTATTCTTAAGTGTTTCAGGAATATCTAGACTATTCTCCATAGAGACACAATAGACAGCATTTCTACTAGCAGTGAATGAAGGCTCCTTTCACTACATTCCCATCAGTGTAGGGGGTCCAGTCCTCTTGATATATGCCATTGTCACTGGTATGAGACGATATTCACTCTTGTCTTCATTTTTATATCCTTGATAATAAATGACAATGAAAACCTTTTCCATGTATACTGGCTATCTATATGTCTTTTTCAGGGAATTATTTGTTTGTCTCATCTCCCTGATTTTTGATAGAATTATTGTTTTACTTTGTTTGTTTTGAGCTTTGTGAGTGCTCTATGCATCTTTACTATAGGCCCTGTTATCATTATCTGATGTTTTGTGTGTAAATATTTTGTTCCATTCAGTAGGGTATTTTTTTTCCTTTTAGGTCACATCCAGCAATGCACAGGGGCTACTCCTGGCTCATACACTCAGGAATTACTCCTGGTGGTGCTTGGGGAACCATATGGGATGCTGGGAGTTGAACGCAGGTCAGCTTCATACAAGGCAAATGCCCTATCCACTAAGTGATAGCTCCAGCCCCGGTATCTTTTAATTTTATCCTGAGTTTCTGTTGCCATGCAAAACTTTCAGTTCGTTATCACTACAACCCTTTATCTATTTATTTATTTATTTATTGTCTTTGCCAATGATGTCAAATCACTGAAGACCCTCAGAATATCCTGCAGAATTCTACCTATGTTTTTAATATATATTTTATGGATGATAGTTTAATCTCAAGGTCTAACCCACTTTGAATGTATTTGTGTGTGTGGTGGAAAACAAAGACTCACATTGTTTTTCTCTCTCTCTCTCTCTTTTTTTTTTGGAAGGAGGTTATCAAATTTTCCCAACAACATTTGTTAAAGAGGTCTTCCTTGCTCCACTTCCTGTACCTAGTTCTTTACCATGAATCAATTGTCCAAATATCTGAAGCTCTCAATTATCTTGGGGCTCTCAATTCTATCTCATTGCTTTGAGAGTCTGCCTTTGTTTAAAGAGTTTTGATTATTATAGCTTCATAGCATAATTGACATTAGGAAATGCATTACTTTCCACTGATTTTTGTTCTTATAATTACTTGGCTACTGGGCATTTGATAATTTCATATAAACTTTAAAAGGGTTTGTTCTAAAGCCTTCATGAATATCATTAGAATTTTGATGGGAATTGCACTGAATCCACATAATTCTTTCAATAGATTGGTTATTTTGACATTGTAAATCCTTCCAATTTGTGAACAAGAATTGTTTCTCCATTTCATGGTGCCCTCTTTTTATATCTTTCAATAGTGACTTAAATATTTTGATCAAAAAGTCTTTCACATCCATTATTAAGTTTATTACTAGGTATATGATGATTTTAGAAACTACTTTTAATAGGTTGTCTCTTTAAATTCTTTCTCTCTGGTTCATTATTTACATACAGAAATATGAGACTAACTTTTGACATTTTTTTTTCCTTTTTGGGTCACACCTAGCAATGCACAGGGGTTACTCCTGGCTCATGCACTCAGAAATTACTCCTAGCGGTGCTTAGTGGACCATATGGGATGCTGGGAATCGAACCCAGATCTGCTGTGTGCAAGGCAAATGCCTTACCCACTGTGCTATCACACCAGCCCCAACTTTTGACTTCTTATCCAGTTTTAGTGAACAGATGATTTCAGTCATTTGAGGAATATGAAAAAAGCAAAGAATCTGGAAAAAATCAACTCATCTAACTCCTAGATTACTGAAAAATAATTTTAAAAATATCAACAGTTCTCCTTGTTTACGACTGACCTGGGTTTGGTCACCAGCATTACTTACAGTTCCCCAGCACTGTCAGGAGTGATCCCTGACCCCAGATCCAGGAGTAAACCCAGAGCACACCTGGGCATGGTCATCAAATAAACAAATAAAACCAAACTAACTCATACAGGGTGATCAGAAGGAAAAGAGGAATGGAGTGCAGACATGATTAGAGGGGTCTTTTTGGTGAAGGGATGACACTGAACTTTGGCAATGATTGGGTTTTACTCATACATAGAGTAAACCCCTGAAATTCCATGAAATTGTAAATTTGCTAAATAATGGTAAACTAATTATAAATGTATTAAAATTATTTAAAATAGTAACTTATTAAAGGAAGAAGTTTACTAAAGGATTCTTTTTAATTGGTGAAATCATATTCCATGTATTACATCCCAGAGAGAGCGGAGTGTTGTAAAAAGTATTACCAAGAAACAGCACCTTCCCTGCCCTAAACAACACAGCGGTGGCTCACTGTAAACTGATAAGAACATGTAAGTTGGTAACATGCATACACATACACACACACACACAGGGCTAGAGAGAGAGAGAGATAGAGAGGGTTTTAATTACTATTGAGCATTATACAGCTATGTTTTTCCATAACTGAGAACATGTTTTTTTTGAGGCCATGCTAAACAGTGCTCAGTGCCTACTCAGGAGTAAAAGATCACTCCTGATGGTGATTAGGGGACCATGTGTAGTGTTGGATTTGAACCCTGCAAGGCAATGCCTTAACCCTGTGCAGGTCTCTCTGGCCCTGAGAAGATGTTTTTGATATTATAACAGGTCTAAAGTGAATCTGTTTGAGATCATATACATGTGACAAAATTTTAGTTACTGACTTATCAAACTATTGACACCTAAACAGACTTATTCAATTTCAATAGCATGTTACCAGATATTTGATTTATAGCTTAAAATGGTGATTTGTTGGCATAACCTAAAAAGTTCACTTTTTTTAATAGTTCAAAATGATTATATAGGCATGTATATCTATATGTGAATGTATGAATCTATAGTTTATACACATAGATCATCGATACATATATTAGACATTTTAAATACCCCATTTTGGTTCTCTCATTGTTAAACTGAGCACAGATCTTTAGTGAAGCTTTTCACTCAGACTACAATAGCCAGCTGTCTTTAGAAGAGTGTTACTGAGTTTTTGCCATGCGGAGAAGAAAAGGAATATTTGAAAGTATAATGACTCTGGAAGTGCTCAGATATTCACTGCACATCATGATGATTATATCTGTTTCAGCTTTATTCTAGTTTTCCTCAAGAAAGTCTTATCTTTAGAATGCATAGAAGCAAAATGACTAGTTTATAGCATACAGTATTCAAAGCTTGTGAATACAATGCAGAAATGCAAGCTTGAAATCACACACAAAGAAGAATGCAACAAGGGCAGAAAGCATAAGATTTGAATAAAAATTATGCATTGGACAAGCTAGTAATTTCAAGAAGAAGTGGTGATGTGGATTTAGTTAAATGGTTAAATAATAAGTAATGGTGTGATAGTGATTGTCTAACGTAGTGTTCAAGTAGTGTTCAAAAGAATTGATTCTTCCCCAAGAATGGAGTTTGAGTTCTGAATTTCCCACTTTTAATTTGTGTAATTTGAAAAGAAGTTTGCATTTTCTAGACCTGTTCCATAACAATCCCTCCAGATAACAACTCCCTTTGCAAGTAGGGAATAGCGTAAATACTTCCTCAAGTAGTAAACATAATAGTTCTTAATAACAATAATTTGCAAAAGTTATTGTGATTACTATGTGAGGCCCTACTTATGTGAAACAAATAAGCTCATTTACTTGCATTAACCCAGTGAGGCGAGATTTATTATTATTTCTGTTTAATTTTGAGAAAAATTCTAGAGAAAATCTCTAACATCATGTGCTTTAAAGGAGATTTGAGATTTGAACCTGGCAGAAAGATTTTAATGCTTGTGACCAAGGGATACTGTATCATAATGCCAAGTCAAGAGCCTATCCCAGCATGGTACAAAGTAAGACTTGAATATATAAATATGAGTCAACCAAAAGATATATATTAGAATATAATTTAGAAAGAAAATCAGACAAACACCAGGAGGAAACTCTTTTGGCCCTTTCTTCCAAATATATGATGTGATGTGCTGTAAAAGGGGTAAGAAAAAGTCTGAGAAGTCCGAGTCAACTTTAGAATCAAGCAATGAAATTACTCCCATTCTAAATGACTTTGGACTCATTCCTAAATTGTTCCACACAATCGCAGGTTCAGTTAGCTGACACATCCTGTTCAAAGTACATGCACACCCCACTTCCTTCCACTTCATATGGAAGGAAGATCCCAACTTTCTTCATAGGAAATCAGGCGGCATTGCTCTGACTTCCTCAGCAGGCTGTGAATATGAACACCTAGTTAGACTTGACCTTGAATGCAGTTGAAAGAGTTGATTACAATAGAGCAGCTGACAACCTGAAAACATTAAGGGGGAAAGAGGAAGGAGGCGTGTTGAATGTTTTGTTCAAACACAATTGTCCCTGCTGCCTGGATGGATGACGTTTTGCCAATCTCAAAAAAATATTCATATTGTGTGAATCAAAGGCTGGATTGCTCTTGACTCCCACTCCTCCTTTTCACTCTGCTGACACAGTTTCTGATGTCCTCTCTCTACACAAGAGTCCTTGTTGACCACAGAGACCACTGGAAACTTGCTAGCTCAAACAAATGTCACATTCCCATGTACTCAGGCACAGGGAAGAATTTCAGTTATTTTCTTCTCTACCTTTGGCGATCAGACTGAGACTAGGGGACTGAAAGCATCCAGTCTGTGCAGCTGCCGTACCCACAACAGACAAGAGGCTCATGGCAGCTGAGGCTCTTTTCACACACTTCCTGTGTCTGGCTTTGATTCTTAGACGGCAGTGGCACTTACCCCAGGGTCTTCTCCGATTCAGCTGCAGGAAAGAAAAACAACAACAACAAAAATCCAAGAATCTAAAGCAATCCTTTCCTTCTCTAGGGTTACTTCATTGGTCTCAGGGTCTCTTTTTGAGAATTGTCTGCTACAAATTCTTCCTCTTCTTCCTCTTGGACAAGTTGGCGATTGAGTTTTGTTGAGCACTGAATAATCACTGATCTTAATTATGAACAGCCGAGTTGAGAGAAACGGTTTTGCTAAGCGGGCCAAGACCAGGAAGCAATATGGGGAGGTAATAAAATGGAACCCAAAGCAATTTCCCACTGAACAGGAAAGTAGATAGAATCAAGATTCAAGTCATTCTTCAAGTCAGAGCCATCCGTGAACTGATTCCTGGCTGGTTCCAGTTCATTTTTTCTTTACTTTTCCTTTCATTTTTAATGCTTTAGAAACTAAAATTTTACTTCCTTTAGACAGAGCTGTTTTATGCTTCTGAGCTTTTGTGGAATCTTCTCTGCATGAAATGCCTCCTCACTCTATCATCCTATCTGTCTTCTTTGACTTTTAAAATCTGGAACAGGCATTGCTTCATCTACCCCCAGTAATTCTGATTTAATTAGTCTGGTTTGTGGTCTGAACAATGTAATCTTCAAATGATGGTAATAGGTACCACAACAGAGATTGAGAAGCACATATCCAGGCCAGACTTTCTTAAATGGTGGGTCACAAACCCATGTGGGGAAATATGACATTAAAAAAAATTGTGTTTAAACTAAATTTTTTTATTGTTTATTTTTAGTAAATGTTTTGATTTGTCTATTTTATAGATCTACATCCCCAGAGTTGAACAAAAATTATCTGGGGCAAAAAAAAGGATTTCTAGTGCAAAAAATTTGCTAAGCTCTGATTAGTTCAATATTTTCCATATTTGAGAAAACATCAGCATCAGGAAGAGGATTTTTAATGCATGCAGTGAGGGGGAGGCACATCCAGTGGCACTCAAGACCTATTTCAGTTTCAGTGTGCAGGGTCACTGGAAGCAGTACTGGGAATCAAACCCAGGGCTTTGCACATCCGTCTCAAGTACCACTAAACCGCATCCTTGTCCTTCGTTTTCAATTACTATTAGTTTTTTCTCTTTGAATTGATTTGTCTTTTTGTTACTGAGTTGAAATAATCTTTAGAGTATATTCTCAGTATCAGTTCCCTACCACATATGTGATTTCATTTTTTATTTATTTATTTAATTTTTTATTAGTGAATCACCATGAGGGTACTGTAAAAAACTAAAGCTCGCCGAGGGGCGAGTGCACTCGGAGGCTCTCCGGGCGGCTCTGTCTCACCACCCGCATTCGGTGCTCTGGAACCGCAGTGTGTGGACTGGATCAGGACGGCCGGTGGTCAAGGACAGGCGAAGGAAGAACGAGGACCAAGCTGGTTGCTGATTAGTTACCGTTTATTCAATCTTTCATCTTTCTCATCTCCCGCACTCCCAGCTCCGGCCTCTCTCTGGATCTACCACTGCTTCTCTCTGCTTCTCTCTCTCCTCCTACTTGTCTCTCCCACCTTGCCCTCTAGGCTACAACCAGCCAGGTAGCCAAATCAACATAAGAAAGCCCTTCCTGAAGGCAGGGCACTCCAAAGCCCTTCCTCACTCTTATGGTTTTTTTCTTTTCCTTAGTCCAGGAACTTATTAACATCTCAATACTAGTTATTTTTGTATGGACATAGCAAGGGATACATTGAGGCTTGCAAGGCAACTCTCCTGGCAACATCTTGCCACAGGCTCAGACAACAGCACTCAGGCCAGATTAATCATTCCTCACCCTAGCAGGGTCCAAATCTAGTATCACTGTTTGGATCATGACAGCATTTGTCCATGATCAAGCTCTTAACTTATAGTTAAGCATTAGGCACTTCGGCCAGGCCCATCTCGATGCCAGGGTAGCACACAACTCACCGCTTGCCCTGGGTCCTTCTTGTCCCACGTGGGGACCGTGCTTTGGGGGTGCTAGGAAGTAAGGGCAGCTGAGGCTTAGGTCAAGAGAACAGATGCCCTGGAGGAAAATATCATGTAGAGTCAAATGACTCCCAGGTTACAAAAGCATAACATTTGTTAAGTCTTCCTGTGTCCATACAAAAAGGACTTGCTCTGAATAAACTATGCAAAGGACTCAAGGAGAAGAGAAAAACATTATTATTTTTTTTTTTCGTTATTACTCTTTAATAAATAGTTACTAGTGGCCAGATAAATAGAACAGCAGGTAGGATGTTTGTCTTATGTTATTGTTTCTATAATAAAGATCCATTTTTGTTTATTAGACTTTTATTCTCTAAAGAGAGTTTAATCTAAACTTTATGAAGTCTGGGTAAAGTATTAAGTGCCTAAGTAGTCATTTGGAGGCTAGGTAAAATTTCTTAATTCTCTTAATGCAAAAAAAATCTGTACTTTTTCATTATATACTTTAATAACATTTCTTTTTTTGTTTGTTTGTTTTTATTTTTTTTTTTATTCTTTTTTTTTATTAATAGTTTATTTTTAATTAGTGAGTCAACGTGAGGGTACAGTTACAGATTTATACATTTTTGTGCTCATGTTTCTCCCTTACAAAGTTTGATAACCCATCCCTGAGAAAAACATTATTTACAAGTCAACAGAACACCAAGAAAGAAGCTACAAATAAACAAAGAGGAATAGGAGCACTGTAATGGGAGTAACCCAATAAACCTAAACTACTGAGGCTATGTTATCCTACAGGTACAGTTACAGATTTACATATTTTTGTGCTTGTGTTTCAGTCATACAATGATCGAGAACTCATCCCTCCACCAGTGCCCATTTTCCACCACTGATGATCCCAGTATTCCTCCCATCCCTCAATCCCATCCTCCCACCACCCCACCCTGCCTTTATGGCAGGGCATTCCCTTTTGTTCTTTCTCTCCTTTTGGGTGTTGTGGTTTGTAATAGGGATACTGAGTGGCCATCGTGTTCAATCTATAGTCTACTTTCAGAATGTATCTCCCATCCCGAGCGGGTCCTCCAACCACACTTTACTTGGTGTTCCCTTCTCTATCTGAGCTGCCTTTTCCCTCAGTTTGTGAGGTCAGCTCACAAACTTCCAAGTCACGGAGCAAACCTCCTGGTACTTATTTCTACTATTCTTGGGTGTTAGTCTCCTATTGTGTTATTTTATGTCCCACAGATGAGTGCAATCTTTCTATGTTTGTCTCTCTCACATACGTGATTTTAAAGCATTTTATTTGGTTTTAGTTTTCTTAATTTAAATTTAGATTTCTTAATTTAAATTTCTTAACTCATAGTGTTTTAATTGTCCTTTCCGCCCATTTTAACAATTTATTTTAATGTAGGAAAGAGCCACAACTGTTGATACAATTCAAAAATTAAAATTGCACGAATAACAGAGTTACACTGTTAAAATCAATACATCTGGAAAATCAATCTATGTGAACATTGTTATAGCAGAGCACAGGGTTAGTCAGTCCTTGTCTACAAATTTATTAAGCTGTTTGTTGCATCAGGAGATGTCTGTGCCTGCACAGTCCAGAGACTTCAGGGTCTATGGTCTGGGCCAAAGTGTTAGCGTGGCTGCAGCTGTGGGAAGTGGGTGTGGGTGGTTGCTGGGGCTTCCAGAACTATGGGGGCTTGGGAGGAGGCTACCCACACCGACTCTGAAATAAACAGAAACAGAGTTTTCAGCCGGGACACCAGGTACCTAGAGTTACTCGCAGATTGGTATCTCTAGAGAGAATATTTTGACTGTGGACTTGAGCCCCTGGCATAGCTATTGTGGTGGGGGGAGGGTGTTACTGTTGGAGCTTGGCTGGGCAGGTATTTGGCTCGTCTGCCTCCTGTGGGTGCTCCAGAGTTTTCAGCTATGAGGTCTCATGATTCCATAAAGTTTAGCTGTGTGTCATGCTTCTCTGTGGAGATAGAGTTGGACATCCCTGTCCATTTTAAGCATCCACATGCCAATTTCAGGAGTCCTGAGCTCTAAGCATTGGATTTATAGTAAATTCCCAGGTAATTCCAAGACTGCTGGTACTGGGATCACAATTTGAGAATTAGTGCTCTTTTGAAGCTCCAATTTGTGAGGGTGGCTGCCAATGGGATAGTACAGCTCCAGGGCCTTTGCAGGGTTTGATCTCATATGAACGCCAAACACTGCCAGGAATGAGCCAGGAGTAAATCCTGAGTACTACAGGGCATGACTCCCAACAAAACTAAACAAAACTAATCAGGAAAAATAAGTCCCACTAATTTAAACTTGCACTGATTCCCATACATAGCCCTGTTAAGACACCCACTGCATTTAAAGTGCAATAATCATGCTTCATTGTTATCAGTAAGTTTATTCATCTATTTTAGAAATAAAGGACAATCACATTTCCATACTCACCTGGTTTATAGCAGATATGCAGTAAATGGCAATTTTTGTTTGTTTGGGTGCTGCACCCAGCTCTGCTCAGGGCCTAGTCCTGTCTCTATACTGGGAGATCATTTCTAGTGATGTTTGGAGAACAGGGAGGTTATGGGGTGCAAAGGATTGAACTCAGGTCATCTATGTGCAATTAAGTACCTTACCCACTCTACTATCTCTCTGGCCCTATAAATGGTGATTAAATGAGTGAATTTGCAATGTCTAGTTTTCATAGAGACAGATCACAGACCAAATATATGCCACTTTTTTCTGAAGCATTTGATCTAACAAATATCCCATGCTTCTGAATTTAAATGGTGAAGGCACTTTCTTAGTTTTCATAAGTTACATCTTGGATTTTGGTGATAGCATTGGGTTAGCAAAGTACTTCTCAGTACAAGGGATAAAATGGTCTATGTAAAAGCATATCATATTTCATCACATCAACAGCACCTCTTTTCAAACTGACATTTAATGAGTATCTCTCCCAATAGAGGCCTTTTAAGAGCTCTCCATATAGTGTTGCGAAAATGAGAACATTTAAAATACAAACAGTGGGCCCATTCATACAGATTCTCCACATTATTTTTCCAGTAGCAAGGACATCAAACAGGCTCCCTAAAGTTCTTCCACTTAAGTTGGCATAACTTAGTCACCTTGATTGTCTGATTTAGACAGTGGCAGTGGGGACTTTTGAGAGAAACCCATTTTTCCTTGTGGCGTATATGTAGATCTTAGACATAATACAAAACCTTGGAACCAGGTACTACAGCATTATTCCCCAGGAGATTAGAATGTGGTAAAGAACAACATTTCATTCTTTCATGTAAATTTATAAAGACCAAGGAGATGTTTATAAAAAGGGGTTCCTAATCCTTACTCATTTCTGAAATGTTGTCAATCCAAGAAGAAGAAATTATCTTAGTATTCATTAATGTATAGAATATTAAAAAAGTAAACAGCATCAAGTTTGCACTGACTCTTCATTAATTCCCTTTTTCAATTCAGGACTCAGAGGTGGTGTTGTGATATTTTTCTCTTTTATGCTTGCAGGTGTATGCAAGCGTGTGTGTGTGTGTGTGTGTGTGTGTGTGTGTGTGTGTGTGTGTGTGTGTGTGTGAGCTGCTTGTTGCATATTCCATCGGCAGTTTATCTTAATGGCCACCCATTGTTCTGGAAATAAAGTGCTATCCTTAGTGGTATGCAAGATAATTCTATTATCTCAGCATTTGTCTAGCATCCGCATATCATTTTCCTATGAGTCAGTGAGAGTATCCAGGATACAAATTTATCTCTGCTGTTTCTGGTTAATCTCTCTGAATTATTGTAGCTCTATGTTCCTTATCATTTCTAATCATCATTACTTATACCTAGGTCTTAGATCCAAAGAATGTCAAAATATCTGAGCATTGATAGTCTGAATTAAATATATTGTGATTACATACCATTTTAACTTTAGCAGATGGCCAATGGATAGGATGAGATCAAATCAGAAATTAAAGATTCTATAGGCTTTTTCTGCCTTTTTAAACTTTTTTAAAAAGACAAATAGCTTAAATGTTTGGCAATGCATTAAAAGGTCTGAGTTTGTGCTACTGAAGATGCACATTAAGTTTACAGTAAAAGCAAATGGAAACATTCATGGAGTATATCTTCTATGTCTTAAGTAGTTTGGTTGATTGGTTGGTTTTCATGAGTGGTTTTATTTGTTCTATTTCTGTCTCTTTTTGGACAAGAGAACTCTGTAGTACCAATTACCAGCAATGCTTCTCTGTTAGTAATAATGGAGGCCAGTAAAACATTTTGTTTAAGACTGTTAAAACTCAAGAGTCCACTGTATCTTCTACCTTAACAAGTATATCTTCTTAATGAGAAAAGTTAAATGTGTAAAGTGATAGTTTTTGTATAATTGAAAGCCTATAATATATCAAAGATGACTAAGTTTAATTAATAGCGTACATATATGGATAGTTGATTGATGGGATGTCAAGGTTTGGTGTGTAATTAAGTAAAAAGCATACATAATTAAAATTATTACCAAACTTCTCCAATGAGATGCATTGCCCTTAATTCAACAAAATTATTAATTATTTCATTCTTATCTAGATTTTCAGCTTTGGAGGCTGGATATTGGCACTTTGATTGTGATCATAGTGTAGTAACACTATAACCCTAAAACATATAAATATATGTAGACTTATATAATAGAATACAATAAAAATGTTACAAAATATCCAGTTTCAGTCTGCTGTAATGTAATTATGTCTAAAGTACAGAACATGCAAGTATATTTTAATAAAATAAAAACCAAACAAGATAAAAAAGTGTTCATGCTTTAAACATATGTTTTAACTAATTAAATCTTTTTTAATTAAAAGGAAAACGCAAATAAAAATTAAGAAGTAGCAAATATTTGAACCCAAATGTTTAGTTGTATCTTCTCTATAAACATAGCTAAGCATTATAAAATGGCTTTATAAAATCTAAACTCTTCACAATTCTACATTTAGTTGCCAATGTAAAGAACCAACATCTTGCTTTACACACACTTCCCATAGGAAGAATTTGACAAGTTAAATTATTTGTTTTTATTATCTTTAAATCTTGCTGCCTTGAAAATACCCCCAGCTTTCTTGAGCAGTTTCTGACTTGCACATCCACACAGCACCATCCACAATTCTCCCAGGCATGTGTAAGCAGTTGGCTTTTTTCCTTTTGAGCATCCAGATTACCTGATTTGGGAAAATATTTCCCTGAGGCTTAAGTTCATTGACCACAAGAACAGATGTCTTCAGGATTTGGTCATGCTCTTTTGGCCTTAAATGCAGGATTCCAGTCTCTGAGTGAGCCTTGTGTATGCTAACAAATAGCATTTTCCTATTTTTTTTTTAAGGATTTTTTTTGAGGTGCATGGTACTCCAAAGTTGATATCATGAATACTCAACTCTAAAATATCTCTGCTTTTGTTCAGGCCTTTAGACAGTCTCACTGAGATTGTATCACTAAATTTCCTAAACCAGAAGTTCTACAACTTCTCTGGTTTATGTCCCCTTTTTGAGGAAAAAAAAATCAGTCAGTGCCCCAGTGTAAATATACCTTCTTTAAGAGAACAAGGAGTTTGTCCCAGTTGTATGAGATTCTTCTTTGGATCCCATGGATTTTTCCAGTGCCCCACATACATCCAGGGAAGTGACTAACTTTCTTCTCCTGTTTATTCACTCAAAATTCATAAAAAAAAAAACCATAGATGCTTAACTTGGCAGAAACAGTGGTGGTGCCCTGATTCCAAGTACTGACAGGTAAGCAGTACTCAAGATAGAAGTGTTGCTTCATGATTAGTTCTTATTATCATTGCATAGGTTTACTCAACAACAAAACATAATAGTAGCCAATAGTAACTGAACCAAGTCCTATGAGAACTTGATATTCATTATCTCATGTGTCTCTCACAAATATCTTGAGGCAAGATCCAGCTATAGATCTCCTTTACAAACAGAGGTACAGTGACTCCAGTGGAGTTTAATAACTCACCAAAGGTCACACCATGGGAAAAGAGTGTCAATGGGATTTTAAGTCTGGCCTTGGAACTTCAAAGCCTATATACCTAACCATTGTCCTGTTCTGCAGGTTTCTACCTTATTTGCACTTGAAAGTGGATGGGAAGGCTTTTGAGACTGGACAAAGTCAAGATTGGGAAAATTAAATCAACTGCCAAATTGTGTCTCAATGTGGAGAACCACCAATATAGTTTAACAAGCCCAAAGAAGCACAGTAACCTTGTGTTTGATTCTGGCTGGTGTAATTTTCAAAGTGCTAGGGTGGTAGGAGGATTTTACGGTAGAGTGCATTCTCTGGAGAGATTCTTGAAATGTACTCATGGGGATGGAAGGACAAGACAGAAACAGAAATAACCTTGGGGGACATCTATGATATGCTTAGGTCCCTCATACAATATGCTCATTTAATTATTGGTTTGAAACTCTATGCACCTCTTATTCCTCCTATCACCATAAGAAAAGAATTGATTACTTTGTCTAGTACTCAACAGTAAGAGATGAAAACAGAAAGATGAATCTAGATTAGCTTGACTCTAGCATTTGCGGTCTATATTGCATTGCCCTTTACATAATATTCCCCTGAAGCCGACAAGAAGACCAAGTGAGAAAACAGCAGCACAAAATATTTGTCTTATTGAACTTCTTATTCATGTTGAATTATTCCTGCAAAATGCCTTTAAGTTCATGGGAAAAAACTTGATTCAGGGCATATGGGCCTGGCAGGACTCAAAGTCAGGGCTAATTAATTCTGAAGTCAATTCATGGGTGATACACAAGTTGTGTTTCCAGCCTGGGTCAAGGTTGACTCACAAATTGGACTTAGTGGGATTCTCAAGACAAAGACCTCAGTGAAGGGGCAGATTCTAATGAATTCTGTTCTATTGACAGGGATTAGCCTGGAATACTTGTACTTCTTATACTTTCCAACAATGAGATCATTACAGATATTTCTTCCAACTCATAAGATCCTGAAAGCACTATTTGAAGCTAATGTTCTGTGATAACTGTCCATGATTGCATCTAAACCTTTGAGAAATAATTGGGATTCAGAGTGTCTTTAGAGAAGATAATATAATATTGCCAAACTGTAAGAGTGTAATGCACTGAATATCTTCTTTATTAGAGAGGGTGGTAAGCGTTCCCCAAACACTGCTGGGTGCAGTCCTGGAGGCTCCAAGCACCACAGAGATTGCCCTGGTAATCCTTGGCCTGGGAGAGCTGGATAACACTGCATCCTTAGGCCTCACACAGAGAAGCACTGTGTGAGTTTCCAGTCTCCTGAGCACTATTTGGGAGTCACCTTCCCGCTAATAAAATAAAATAAAATAAAAGGATTTTGATTATGATGGATTTTTAATAAAAGAATGACCAGAAACAGTGAAGAAAAATGTGTTTAGGATGTATTCAAGTACACTGTGTTGGAATACCTAAACAGAAAAAGTGCAAGAACAGGAACCTGTAAGCAAAATTCTATGAAATGTTTGATTCAGCTCCTAAAGTATCCGCAGCACTTTTGAACTGAGATCTCCCTGCCCCATGGAAATCTCTCTCTCTCTCTGCCTCTCTCTATTTCTCTCTGTCTCTCTCTGTTCTCTTTTCCATTTCAACACCAATTATTAGTGTCACAGTCAAACTCATAAATGGTCTGACTTGCACCTGCCTGGTTGCAGGTTCCAAAAAGACCAAAATGTCTATGTTAGGAGTAGGGAGAGTCATTATTTTCAAAATAAAACAGTTTGGTATTTAATTGAAATAATATGAGACTTTGTACAAATTTGGGCTGTAGAACATGAAAACTAAATGCTACTCGTATGCTATTTTACTTCAACCAACATTTATTGAGCTCCTTCTATGCACAAGACACTTTGTGAAATAAGAAAAAAATTATCTTAGACCAAGAAATTCAAAACATATTGTCACGGAAACTAGAAAGCAAGCAATCAATTGTCAATGAATATAAAATGAATGAAATAGAAGTTAGGACCAGGTACAAAGGATGCACATGGGAGCAGAGGAGCTATACCTGAGCGAGAGTATGGTAAGACTTCTCCCCAGGATAAAGAATGAGTCAGCAAGAGTCTAAACATTTTCATTGGAATAAGGAATATGAAAACCATGAGAAATGTGACAGCTACAAAGTGTGCACAAATACTCCTGCACTCCAAGTTTAGCCCATTTTCTTTAGCCATTTGTCTTGTTATTCCCTTTATTTCATGAGCAAAATTCTCATTGTTCAGTTCTTTTCCTGGAAAACTTCATCTTTAGCCTCTTTAGGTTTTCTGAAGGCAATATTCCTTCCTATACTCCTGCTCTCTCCCAGCTGAAATTGATTTTACAGCAACTTCTTGCTACTCAGTATTTATCCATGAGATATGAATTATTTTTGATAGGAATTCAACCAAAGTTTATTCAATCAAATAACAGGCATAATACAAATTGATGCTATGTGCAGTACTGAAGTACTTCATAGGATTACACATGTGTGGGCTCAAATTTTCAGTTGGCTTGCAATTAACTCCACCTCCTGGTATTCACACCTTTGTATACTCACCACGTGTCCAAAAATATTCAGGGTTGATCTGTGTGGTCAATGGAGCAATAAACAAGTATGTTACTTCTGAGATTTGATATAAAAGATCTCAGGTTCTACCCTGAGTATTCTCTTTTTCTAGGATTATTGACCATGAGAGAATTCATATTGAAAGTAGCCCCACGGGAAAGATTATAGTATGTTTCAGAATGGACTCTAAGTTAGGCTGCCCTAACCAACTTATGGAATGATTAGGAAATGAAGCCTCCTGCCCACCTGAATTTAAAACCAAGTTTTAATAAGATAATAAGATAATAATAATATAATAATTAACCAAGATAATAAAAAACTCTTTAGCTCCTATTATTTTATGAGAGTATAGTTCTGCAGATACTTTACTGAAAATTCATGAGCCAGAACCACACAGGCCTAAAATGGTTGCCCAAATCAAGTCAAGCATGCCATTTTACTTGTATAGAAACCTTAGGGTAAATGATGTCTTAGAAACTCCAATCCTGCTCCTCAAAATGTAGTCCTGAACCCAAAAGTGAAAGTATCACCTTAAATTTAGTTATAAATGTAGGTTCTATGGTCTCCCTGCCCCTTAAGTTAAAATACAAATTGTATCAGATCCATGCCATTGGTGTGGCATGAAAGTTTGACAAGTATGAACCTAGTAGCTAGTACACATACGATAGATATTTACTCAAAACCAAAAACTCAAATCTGTTTGAGTCTGAACTCAAAAAAGTAAGAACTTCTAGTTCATGTGGAAGCTCAATTCTTAGTTTTTGAGAAGTGTCCAGATTATTTTCTAAAAATGTTGAACCAATTGACATTCCCACCAGCAGTGGAAGAGGGTTCCTCTAACCCCATATCTATGTCAATATATTGGTTGCTTTTGTTCTTCAGATGTTTACCAAGATCTCAAGCATAAGGTTACCCATATCTCACTGTTGTTTTTATTTGTATTTCCCTGTTGATAAGTGACACAGAGCATTTTCTATACATCTATTGACCACCTGTATGCTCTCTCTGAGTAAGTTTTTTTTTCTCTTCTTCCCATTTTTTTGGTTGTTATTGTTACCTGATATTTTTCTCTTGATCAATTTTACAAGGGTTTTATATATCTTGGATATTTACATTTATCTAAAGAGTGATGAAAAAATATTCTTTCCCAGTCTGTGTGGTGTCTTTGTCTTTTTACTCTTGTCCTCATTTTCTTTTGTGGTGCGGAAGCTTCTTAATTTAAAATAATCCCATAGATTAACTCACTTTCTCTTGCTTGGCCAATGATATTAAATCACTGAGGATGCCTCTAGGTTCAATGTCAGAAAGGGTCCTGCCTGTGTTCTTCTCAATGTAATTTATAGATTATGGTAATAATTTTATAATGTATAGCTGTACAGAGCCTGGCAAACTATCCGTGGCATAGTCCATATGCCAAAAGCAGTAACAACCATGATCCTCATTCCCCTGATCCTGAAAGAGGCCCCAATACACCATTGGGCTACACTAGCATGTGACAGGGATGAATGGAGACATTACTGGCACCGCTTGAGCAAATTGATAAACAACGAGATGACAGTGATACAGTGATAGCTGTATAAAATGATCACATTGCACACTTAAAATATATGAAGTTTTGTTTGTCACCTATGTTTCTATAAATCTGGGCAAAAGTGAAAAGTTAAATTACCAACATTTCAAACATTTGTAACTGCATTATTTTTTTTACCATCTTTATTGAGACTCTGGGATTTAGAATAACATTGATCTCATTTCTTATGCATACTTCTTTCCAACACTAGACCTATCACCGATGTTCCAAGGTCTTCATCCACCCTACTCTCTTCATGTAAACTCAGTCAATAGACAAAGCCTTCAGTTCTGTTGACTTTTACCATTTGTTCTTTTCTCACTGTGTTTCTTCCCCTTACCCCCCTCTCAATATACAGGAGAGATCTCTTTGTGTGTATGTGTGTGGAGGGGGAGGGCAGAGGAGAGAGTAGTGACACTACACAAAAATAGATGAGTAGAGCTAATTTGAAAATTTGAAATTCCAGAAAACTGGAAATCAGAAAAACTTTTTTTTCAAAGAGTAATAATTTATTGAGGTGTATAAATTTAAATAAATAATATTATGGAATATTCAGTGCTAGTACAGTTTACATGAGCTAAGTAAACCCTACAAACAAAAAACTTTAAAGGGGGAAATCTGAAGCATGGTGTCAAACACTCATGACTTTTAAAGGGAAATTAGCTCCAAAAGAATCAGTGTTCCCTTAAAGGTTGGGTTATGTTGGAAAATGAGTGATTTAAAGAGACTGTAATGTTTGGAAAGAGAGAAAGAAAAGGAAAGCGTGAGTCCTGGTCCTAGCTTGTGGGATCTCTGGAGAATCTTCTCATCCTCCTCCCCAGTCTGAAATATAAAGTCCATAAAGAGCCACTGTCAGCCAGTAAGCAGGCAGGCAAAGTTATTGCAAGCTCCATTGCATTTCTTTTTCAGGGGATCCCAGAGGGTGAAGAAAATTTCTCTAAGACTTTCACTTCAAGCTATCAATGGTCACAGAAAGGATTTAGGAGAACATAAATCCAGTCAAAGCCACGAACAAATACAATGGCGATCACCTATCGAGTTCTTCACAATCTCTAAAATTCCTCCCATAGGAGAGCCTGAATGAAGCTGGTTGAAAAAAGACAAAGATTGGGAAAGGGGTATCAATGGTCTTGGAGTTGAAACCCAGGTTTCCCACTCAATGCAGCCGGTTCTGTTTTCAAGCTTTGGTTTTCAGTTTCTAGCACAGAGCTTTATTGTGTATTGAATGAGGCAATACAGATAATGAATTCAAGCGTGCAGTACAAATTGTAGCTCTTCATTCATGATCCTCACCCCTGGAGATGCCACACTGGCATTTGCTGAAGATAGACTTCTGTTTTGCAGATGAGAACTCTAAGATTGAGGAAAATCACATGGCTTGCCCAAGGGCACAGCTGACAGTCTCCTAGTCCCACGTTCTGTGCCCCACACAATCTCTGCGCTTAGCACTCTATTTCTGGGCAGACACCACAGCAAGAAAAACTATTCAGAGATTTTTTTCTTTGAAATCAGACTTTGATCTTAACAAAAATTGCCATGCTATGTTCAAATGGAATACCTTTGTGAAATGATTTATCCTCAGAAGCCTGTATTCAAATCTCCACTTCTGTGAAATAATTGCTCTATGCCTTGAGACTGTCTATTTAGGTGTGAGTTCAGACATTTGCAAGCAGGTGATGTTATTGCAGTTATTATCAGTCTCTGTGCCTTCCATGCTGGATGAAAGGGCTGTATCATATTCATGTAGCTTGTCTCAAATACCTCATGTCTTATCTGTACCTGACAGCAGCAGAGGGAGCCAAGGCAGGAGGGCACTGGCAAAACACTCCTGAATTCCTTTCCCTGATCTGAAGACAGATGAAGGAATAGTTGAAGAAATCTGGCCCAAGTACTTAAGAATCATTGCTATCTTTACTACTGCACCAGGAAGAAGCTGAATTTGGTGTTCTTTATGGTCCTTTTTAACTCAAGGCTGCCATCCATTTTATTCTATTTCATCCCACATTAATTTTTGAGATGAACTTTTAAAGGTTTAAGGAGATCTGGGATGTCCTATATCAATGCTGTCAATTGAAAAATAAAATTGCTGAACTAAGGCATAATCTGTCCCAAACAGGCATCGCCAAGCACGCTGTTCTTTACGTATGATGATAGTATTGCTCCAGGGGCACGGCTTTGTTGGTATGTAGATAAATTATAAAATTCCATATTCACTGGCACAAAAAAGGCATTAATTTGACCATGTATTTATTTATTCTTTTTTTTAGGGCCACATGCAGCTGTGCTCAGGGCTTACTTCCGGCACTGTGCTTAGGGCTTCCTTCTGGCAAAGCTCAGAGAACCACAGGACCTTATACTATGCCAAGGACTGAAGTGGGTCAGTTGCATTTAAGACAAGCTTGCTACTTATATTATCTCTCTGGCACATATTTACTCTTTAATGTTACTCATCGCCTCTTAGGTTCCAGTGACAGTGCCCTATGTGTACCTACATGCTTTCACAAATAATTATGTGCATCAGTACTTCTAGGAGTAAGCATATAGGCTTTTTTTTTTTAGATAGAAAACAAAAAGTGACTTGCTTATTTGACATTGTTCAGAGCAGTTAATATCATTTAATATACTAATTGGTGAATGATCTTATATAATGATAATATGGAGAACATAATGTGTGAATTTTTTTTTTTTTGCTTTTTGGGTGGCTCATGCACTCAGGAATCACCCCTGGTAGTGCTCAGGGGACCATATGGGATGTTGGGATTTGAACCCGGGTCAGCCGCGTGCAAGGCAAACTCCCTACCTGCTATTCTATCACTCTAGCCCATAATGTGTGAAATTAAGAATAATATTTTCCAATTTTTTGATTTTAGACCACACCCAACTGTACTCAGGTCTGACTCCTGGCTCTGCACTAATGACTCATTCCTAGAGGTCTTGGGGGGGCCAAATGAGGTACTGGGGATTGGACCTGGGATAAGGCAAGTTCCTTACCTGCTGTGCTCTCTCTGGCCTCTTAAGTTTTTTTAAGTAGTACCCTTTATCCACAAGATGTGGTGCGGAGAAAAAAATAGCTCTGTAGTAAATTGATTAAAAAACTGGTATAATATTTATGTGTATATGTGTGCATATATAATCTATATATATTTATGTTTTTGTATATATATTTATAAACTATATATTACATATATCAAATGTAATTAAAATCAATACGTATGGTTTTATAGTCAACATTAACATTTTAAATCTTCTGAAAAGTATGGCTACAAAGAAATTCAGGTAGGGCTTTTTGAGAGAGACAGTTTGGGCAGGTGGTTAAAGGAATGATGGCTCTTTAATTCAATTATCAGACTCAAGTCTTGCTCTTTCTCTTACCAGCTCTGTGACAGAGACTCATTTGCTTACAGTCCTAGTTTCTTCAGCACAAGGCTGTAGCATCTGTTCCCTCCAAGGAATGTTATGGGAATTAATGAGTTCGAACTTGTGAAACATTCAGAACAGTGTCTGGAAACTAGAAAGCCCTCAGTCTGGAGTGAGCAGCAACATGTGGTCTGTGTGGTCAAGGGCACAGACCTTTAAGGATAAAAAAAACCGCCATAAATAAGAGTGAAAAGAGGTTAGAAAATAGAGAGGAGAGGTGAGAGGAATAGCTAAAGGAAATGCACAAGGAAATGAGTATGCTGAAATAGAAGGAACAAGGAACTCTGGGAAAATATAAGGAGCAGTAGTGGAAGAACTTAGATTACATATGAGAGTAGTTGACATGAGGAGTGGGCAGTGGGGAGAGGATTATAAAGCCAGATCTCACAGTATTGTAGAAGACTTAGGAATTTAGGAATGCAATCTAAGAAGAACCAATCATTTTGATGTCGGTGGGCGCCACAGGTGACTTACATGAAGCGGGGAGGAGAAAGACGGTCACTTTCTCCCCAGCCGCCTCTACCAACCGAGACCAGGGTTACTGGGTTCTTGTCTCGCTCGCAGAAAAGAATTTCAGGAGCAGACAAGCAGTGAAGTAAACAGATTTTATTTAGAGGACTTTTGAGGAAAGGAGGAAGGGATAAGAGAGAAAAGTAAGAGTAATATGCTCAAGAGAGAATGTGGGCTTCTCCACGGGTGGTGAGAGCTCTCCACACATCCTAGTACTGGACACAAAAGCATGAGAGTACACATCTCAAGGGGGGAGATGCGGGTGACACATGTGCTCAGGCACCGCATGTGCTCGGCCACGTGGGCACAAGCAGCACATGGGCTCAGGCAGCATATATGCGTGCTTCCTTTGTTCAAGGTGTCTTTTATACCATTTCTTAAACCTGCCCCCATGTGGGGTTTCTTTCCAGGTAAAAGTTCAATGCTAAGGAGGTTGCCAGGGAGGTTGGGAGTGGTGATGGCCTTCTTTGAGGAACTTCCTGGGGAGGGGTCCACTATCCTCAGGGTCTGCTGATGATCTTACTCGGTCTTTTGTTTTCTGAATCCACAAGGTGGATCAAAACTCCAGCTCATGGCTACCACTCTCCAGTTCACAGCCGCCACACTCCCCCGGTTCATGGCCATGCGACACATTATAAGACACTTCCTACACATTTTCCATAATTACCACACCATGTCTGATGGAGTTCAAATCATAGAGAGTAATATATATATATATATGTATATATATATGTGTGTGTGTGTGTGTGTGTGTGTGTGTGTGTGTGTGTGTGTGTGTGTGTGTGTATGAGAGATATACACATACCTCTCGGAGAGCCCAGCAAGCTACTGAGAGTATCCTGCCTGCATGGGCAGAGCCTGGCAAGCTACCTGTGGCGTATTTGATACGCCAAAAAGAGTAACGATAGGTCTCATTCCCCTAACCCTGAAAGAGCCTCCAATTGCTGGGAAAGATGAGTATGGAGAGGGTGCTAAAATCTCAGGGCTGGGATGAATAGAGACGCTACTGGTGTCTGCCCACTAGTGTAAATGGAGCAACAATGGGATGACAGTGATACAGTGATTGGGATGACAGTGATACAGTGATTTCTCTCTCTCTCTCTCTCTCTCCATATATATATGGAGATATATACATGTATATATATATATATATATATATATATATATACACATATAAAAATCTGTGAGTTTCCAAGGAAAAAGCATGGGTACCTGGGACGCAAGCAGAGAGCCTCCTCCCCAGGCCAGACCACAGTGATCAGTGATGGATAGAGGACTGGGGGAACAGAGAAACTGGTAACTGGGCCCCAGGCTAGTTGGTAGTGGTTTATTTCTCTCTCTTCCCCAACATAGTCTGATCACTCCCTTATAACACAATTGTAGTCGTAGTTTTTGTCGTAGTCCCAGTCATCATAGTTCCATTGTCCTAGTCTCCTAGTAGACCTCAACATCCTCTCTTTTGTTATGTCTTCTTCCTCGTCTCATCGTTTCATAGTCCTCTGCTTCCAGTCATTGTCATCATCTATTTGTCCTTCTAGTCCCAAAGTCCCAAAGTTTCTGTTCTCATCTTCCCTTTCCCCTTACAGCATACTTATACAGGAATTATGAAGGGTGGGGGTACACATAGCTAGGGTTGAACATTGTCATAATGACAAACAGAGGTATAGCCACTCCTTTAGGAGATTCACTCAAGGACAAAATCCCATCTGAGGGTTCAACACTTCAAATTGCTAGGGTGAAATTCCATCCAAGGTGTATTGCTTTATCCTTTTCTCAGCTAGTAATCTATCTGACCGATCATAGTAAATTTACTTCTTATGGTATTTCTAGGCTGGAGCAATAACACAGCAGTTAAGGCGTTTGCCTTGCACATAGCCAACCCAGGTTCGATTTCTCCACCCCTCTCGAAGAGCCCGGCAAGCTACCAAGAGTATCTCGCCCACATGGCAGAGCCTGGCAAGCTACCCGTGGCATTATATGCCAGAAAACAGTAACAATAAGTTTCACAATGGAGATGTTACTGGTACCCACTTGAGCAAATCCATGAGCAACGGGATGACAGTGAGAGTAGTGTTTCTAGTCATTTTGTATGAACACAGTAAGAGACATATTAAGCTTAAAGGTTGCTCTTGCTGGGGACATCTCACTGTATATCCCAGACCACATCCCACAAACCAGGTTAGTCTTTCCCAACCCCAGCAGGGTCTTTATTCAGTTACTTCTTTTTGGGTTATGACAGTATTTGTACCATGACCATGCTCTTAACTTATTATACTTATGGCACTTAGCTTGTCTCCTTTCAATGCCAGAGTAGCTTACAGCTTGCCCTGGGTCCATCCAGTCCCTTCATCTGGACCCTTCTTTTTGAGGGCTAGGAACTAAGGGCAACTGAGGCTTAAGTGAAGTAAATATGGATGCCCAGGAGTAAATATTATTTTGTAGCAGTGCCTCAGGAGCACTGTTGTGGGAGTAGCTCAATAAATCTAAGCTCCCTGTGGAAGGAGCAAGGACAACACAATGTTATCCAACATCTATTCACAGTGTCTAGGCCTAGAAAGTAGAAGGAAGTAATGGAAGGAGGGAAGAAGGAAACTTATAAGAGCTATGAGTTATAGAGATAACAAAATGCATACTGCACCATAAATGATCATTTAGAGATTTTTAATAATGACAGTTTGTGAGACTATGGAGAAGCATCTAATTAAAACTATTATTCATTTATCCAACTCTTTTATTTTAAGTCATTCTGATAATTCTTTTAATTGATAATTCTTTTAAGATACCTTTCATCTTCAATAGACCAAAAAGCTCCTTAAATTCTTCTGTTGACTGAAACACAGTATATTAAAAAAAAGTTACACTTGGGACGTCAGATCCAACTTTGTGATGTATTTCTGTGCCACCAGAACTCAAGTTTGTTTTTTCACATTTGTTATTTTCTAGAACTACAACCAGAGTCTTTCTTGATCCTTCTGTTTGGGTGAGAATTCAAAATAGCATCTAAATAAGGCAATTTGGGATAAAACATGAATGAATCCATATCCTTCTCTTTCCAACCTTGTGTTTTTGAGATCTGTATGTTTAAGATATGTACATTCCCACCAACAATGAATGAGAGTCCCTTTCTCCCCACATCCGCACCAGCACTGGTTGTTCTTGTTCATTTTGATATGTGCCAGTCTCTGGTATATAAGATGATATCTAATTGTTGTTTTGATTTGCATCTCCCTGATGATTAATGATGTGGAGTGTGTTTTTTTTTCTTTATCATGTGACTTTTGGGCATTTATATTTCTTTTCTGTGGAAGTTTCTATTCATTTCCTCTCCCCAATTTTTTGAGGAAATTGGAGTTTTTTTTTATTAAGTTCTATCAGTGTCTTATATATCCTGAATATTAACCCCTTATCTGATGGGTATTGGGTAAATATTTTTTCCCATTCTGTGGGCTTTCTCTGTATTTTGGTCACCACTTCCTTTGAGGTGCAGATGCTTCTTAGTTTAATGTAGTTCCATTTGTTTATGTTTGTTTCCAATTGCTTGGACAGTGGTGTTTCATGTATAAATTGCCGTTAGCTTCAATGTCATTGAAAGTTCTGCTTACATTTCCCCCCATGTACCTTATGGATTAAGATCTGATATTAAATCCATTGGATTAATCCATTTGGAACTGATTTTTGTGCTTCGTGTTAAACAAAAGTCTGAGTTCAGTTGTTGCATGTAGCTGCCCAGTTTTCCCAGCATGACTTGTTGAAGCGGTTTTCCTTGCTCCACTTCAAATTTCTTGGTCCTTTATTGAAGGTTTAGTTTAGTTTTCTTTTTTTTTTTTTTGCTTTTTTGGGTCACACCCAGCAATGCACAGGGGTTATTCCTGGCTCATGCACTCAGAAATTGCTCCTGGCGGTGCTCAGGGGACCACATGGGATGCTGGGATTCGAACCCGGGTTGGCCACGTGCAAGGCAAACGCCCTACCCGCTGTGCTATCACTCCAGCCCCTATCGAAGGTTTAGTGATCGTATATTTGAGTGTCTGTGTGAGGGTATTTAACTCTATTCCATTGGTCTGTGAGTCTCTTTCTATTCCAGTACCATGTGGTTTTAATTACTACTGCTTTGTAGTATAGTTTGAAGTTGGGGAGGGTGATGCCACTGATCTTTTTCTCAAGGAGGGCTTTAGCTGTTCATGGAGGTTTATTGCTCCATATGAATCTCAGGAGTGGGAATGTTTTGTCTATTTATTTGAAAAATGTGATGCATATCCTTATAAGGACTGCATTGAATCTGCATAATGCTTTGGGGAGAATTGCCATTTTGACAATGTTAATCTTCTCGATCCCTGAGTGGGGAATGGGTTTCTATTTCCTGATGTCCTGTTTTATTTCTTGAAGTAATATTTTGTAGTTTTCTTTGTACAGATCCTTCACCTCTTTAGTAAGCTCATTCTTGGATACTTGATTTTCTGAGGCACTATTGTGAAGGGGATTTTTTTTTAAATGTCTCTTTCTTCTCTTTCATTATTTGTACATATGGAAAGGCATGAACTTTTGGGTTTTAATATCTGCCACTTCACTATGCAAACCTATTGTTTCTAGGAGCTTTACTGTAGAGTGTTTAGGATTTTCTAAGTATAGTATCATTCGTTGTTGGCAAGAATGCTGAGTGGTCCAGCTATTTTGAACAACAATATGGACATTCCTCAAGAAACTAGATATTGAGCTTCCATATGACCCCGCAATCCCACTTCTCAGAATATATCTCAGGGGTGCACAAAATCACAGTATAAATGACATCTGCATGTATATGTTCATTGCAACACTGTTCATAATAGCCAGAATCTGGAACCAACCCAAGTGTCCGAGAACAAATGACTGATTAAAGAAACCTTGGCACATCTACACAATGGAATACTATGCAACTGTTATAAAAAATGAAGTCATGAAATTTCCCTATAACTAGATGGTCGTGGAGAGTATCATGCTAAGTGGAATGAGTCAGAAAGAGAGGGAAAGAAATAGAATGACTTCATTCATTTGTGGAATATAAAATAACATAATATGTGACTAACTAACATCCAAGGATAGTACAGACAAGAGCTAGGAGGATTGCTCCATGGTCACTAGCCTGCCTCATATGCTGGGGAAGAAGGCAGATGGGAAAAAGAAGGAACTACTAAGTCAATAATGATTGGCTGGATTGATCAGGATGGAGATGTGTGTTGAAAGTAGACAAAGGATCAAACATGATGGCCTCTCAGTATCTGTATTGCAAACCATAATGCCTGAAAATACAGAGAGTAAAAAAGGAAAGTGCCTGCCAGAAAGGCACGGGATGGGATGAGGTGGAGGTGGTTGGAGGGATACTGGGAACATTGGTATTGGGAAATGTACCCTGGTGGAGGGAATGGATGTTTGATCATTGTATTACTGAAACTCAATCATGAAAGTGTTGTAATTGTGTTTCATGGTGATTCAATAAAACAAAAATATGTACATAATGGCTTGACTTATTTTGTAAAATGATTATTGCACAAATTTGTTTAGCACTGATAAATTCATTCAAGACTGTATCACTGTCTTCCCGTTGTTCATCAATTTACTCAAGTGGGCGCCAGTAACGTCTCCATTTGTCCCAGTCCTAAGATTTTAGCAGCCTCTCCTTACTCATCTTTTCCAATGATTGGAGGCTCTTTCAAGGTCAGGGGAATGAGACCTGTTATTGTTACTGTTTCTGGCATATCAAATATGCCATGAGGAGCTTGCCAGGCTCTGCCGCTCTGCCGTGCAGGCAGGATACTCTCGGTAGCTTGCCAGGGTCTCTGAGAGGCATATATATATATATATATATATATATATATATGTGTGTGTGTGTGTGTGTACACACATATATATATATATATTTCACTCTATGATTTTATGGAAAATGGGTAGGGAGAGTCAAAATGTAGATGGCACATTAAGTGAAATAAAAAAATGAAAAAATAAATCTTTATTTAGTTTATATTTGTTTTGGGGCCACACCTGGCAGTACTCAGTGCTTATTCCTGTCTGTTCTCAGGGTTCACTCCTGGCAGGGTTCAAGGGACCATATGGAGTACCAGAGATTGAACTAGGTGAAAGGCAACTTGCCTTTCCAGCTGTACTATCTCTCTGGATTCAGAAAAAAAGAATTCTTTATAATAAGAACTTTCCATATTTATTTATTAAATTGTAGAATACCCCATGTATTTACGTACCACAGCCCCTTTTAATCCACTAAAAGCATAATGCTTTCAATGTCAATTATTCCACAAAGGGGAAGATTTCATCTTCTTTTAATAACAGAATATTTCATGTATTTACAAACCACAAGTTTTTAATTCATTCATCTTTCAATGATGAATCACTTCTACTAAGACAAATGGTGGAGAGACCAACAATACAGTTTATGACTTAATGCAATAAATCAGGTGTTGGAAGTCAGAAGAGGAGCCAGTATATGGGATTTGAAAGGATGATACATCAGTTGCATCTGAAAAAGTAGCTAGGAATTCAGAAAAAAATTTATTTTATTTTCTACATTTTTGTGTATAATTTTGGGGCCACACTCAGTGATATTCAGGGGCTTTTCCTGACTCTACGCTCAGGGGACAAGTTGGTACCAGGGATTAAACTAGGATCTGCCAAAGACAAAACTATCAACTCTAGTACTACTTCTAAGGCCTCAGAAAAGACTCTAGAAAGAAAAAAAAATTCTATTATGGGCTAACCATTAAAAAACAAAAGGACTCTGTGTACTCTACATTTTTTTCATTCTAGGTTAGGGGCAAAAGGTAGTTGCAATGTGAATTAAGGATACCCAGTGCATTTAAAGAAATTTCACCGCAAGTAAAACTGGGGTGGCTACTGTGCATCTCACTGACTAAAGTGTTTTTATGTTCTTATTCACTTACTTAGTGCACCTCTGGAGCTCCTACCTGCAGAGCTTTCACAGCTTTCAAAGAATGGGAAGGCTGGATGTTCCCTGAGATGTGTCCGTTTCTAGGGCTTATTGATGCCCCTTGCCAGTGCTTACGTGGTGTTCTTCTTTTTCCCCTAAGAACTATTGCTCTGTCCTTTCAGTCCTGCAATAGCTAAATCATTCCTCTCATAAACTTAAGTTTTGAAAGCTATCGATACTTCAGATAGCATTTGGCAGGAAGAATGGCAAAAGTCATAGGTAGAGGCAGAGAATAAATAGAATGCCATGGACATTACTGTTATAATTGAATAGATTTGAGTTGCAGATGATAGGGTACATTTAAAGATCAAAGCCTTCCCATTAATCACAAATGGCAGACTTACTAGAGCAGTCAGAGGAGAAAGAGCAAGACAAATGCTGAGAACATCAGTTTTTAGACTCCAAATGGTGTTAGCATAAAGGCAAGTGAATTTTATTTTATTTTTAAGTTTATTTATTTATTTTTATTTTATTAAATCACCGTGACAAAAGTTACAAAGCTTTCAGGTTTAAGTCTCAGTTATATAATGATCAAACCCCCATCCCTTCACCAGTGCAACTGTTCCCCCACCAAGAACCCCAATATACCCCCTCCCACCCCCCACCCCCCACACCTGAGTGGCCAATGATCTTCACTTTATTCTCTCTATACTTTCGATACATTCAATATTTTAACAGAGAACTGACTATTATTTGGAATTTTCCCCCAACAATCAAACCTGCTGAAAAGGAATCATTTGATAGTTTGTTTTCCATTGCTAAGAATGAAGATTATAGGTTTTGGATTTCTGTTGCTTTAGCTCAGCTCTGGGTACCAAAATGGGTTAGTGGACCTCCCAGATCATAGTCTTTAAGGAGCAGAGGGGCCGTGTTTTTCGAGGCTGCTCCAGATGTCATCTGGGTGGAGGGCGTGCCGGTAACACCCCCTTCCCATGATCTCTGGCACGCCACTTCACTGCAAAGTGAGTACCTCTGGGTTGTGAGTCCTAGAAAATGGCGGACGCCACATGGGCGCTGCTGCTGCTGCCGCTGCCATCTTCCCCATAGAAAGAAAGCGTTGGGAGAGAAAATCCTTCCCCCTCCCCGGGCGGCATGGGGTCGTAGCTCAGCTCACAGTCTAGATGCATTTCTGTAAGTCTCTGGGTGCCAAAATGGGTTAGTAGACCTCCTGGATCATAGTCTTTAAGGAGCAGAGGGGCCGTGTCATGCGAGACTGCTCCGGATCTCTTATTTTAAGTTGTTTTAGAGGGAATTCATTTAGTAGACACCACTCAAGATTACATGAGGAGGCAGCAGTATTTTTTAAAATGGTTCATAAATTAAATCATGAAAGACTAAGGACAAATGTGGACACCTGAAATCCCTCTTCCAAGAGTGTCAGAATTTCCAAAGTTCTTGAATTAAACCATGGGTGCCATTTAAAATATAGTGTCTGAATAGCCAGAATCTGGAAAAAACCCGAATGCCCTAAAACGGATGACTGGCTGAGGAAACTTTGGTACATCTATACAATGGAATACTATGCAGCTGTCAGAAAAAGGAGGTCACTAATTTTGTATTTAAGTGGATGGGCATGAAAAGTTTCATGCTGAGTGAAATGAGTCAGAAAGAGAGAGACAGACATAGAAAGATTGCACTCATCTAGGGTATATAGAATAAGAGTGGGAGACTAACACCCAAGAATTGTAGAAATAAGTACTAGGAGGTTGACTCCATGGCTTGGAGGCTGGCCTCACATTCTGGGGAAAGGGCAACTCAGAGAAGGGATCACCAACTATAATGTAGTCGAAGGCCATATGGGGGAAGGGAGTTGCGGGCTGAATGAGGGCTAGAGACTGAGCACAGTGGCCACTCAACACCTTTATTGCATACCACAACAGCTAATTAGAGAGAGAGAACAGAAGGGAATGCCCTGCCACGGTGGCAGGGTGGGGTGGGGGGAGATGGGATCGGGGAGGATGGGAGGGATGCTGGGTTTACTGGTGGTGGCGAATGGGCACTGGTGAAGGGATGGGTTCCCAAACTTTGTATGAGGGAAGCATAAGCACAAAAGTGTATAAATCTGTAAATGTGCCCTCAGGGTGATTCACGAATTAAAAATAAATAAATTAATTAAAATAAAAAAAAATAAAATATAGTGTCTGCAGTCATTTGCATTAGTATTTAATATGCATGACCCTTGTCTATTTTTATCCAACATCACTTGTTTTAAATGTGAGAATATCTGTGATTCCTATTTAAAATCTTTGCAAAGGATTTTATTGCCTATCTGATTTTTTTAGAAGTTTTGTTGAAAAGGAACATGTCAGTGCATGTATGATATTAGTGTTAGGATGGAATGCTAATAAAATGTTCTCTGTAATATCCAAATCAATGTACCAAGACAGAATCACTGGGTCCTATCATTTTCAGATAATCTGCTTTATTCTCTTCTTGATTCTAAAACTTTCTCTTCATAATCAGTCAAGGAAATGATGAAAAATTATTTCCTAAATAAAAAGACAACTTAAAAAATGACTTTTCTATATACAGCCTATTCCTTTTCCACTCAGTTCTACTGCTGCTGATCTGAGAATTCTTTAACATTTATTGGAAAACTGCCTGGGGAGATACATGAAGGAAGATCTTAACCTTGAACCATTGATGATTACTCAGTATCACAGAAATGGTGTAATTTTATGCTTTCTACAACTTTTAGGTCTTCCTCCCTCCCTCTCTCCTTCCCTTCCCTCCCTCCTTCCCACCTCTCTCCCTTCGTCCCTTCTTCTCTCCTCCCTTCTCTCCTCCCTTCTCTCCTCCCTCCCTTCCTTCCTTCCTTCCTTCCTTCCTTCCTTCCTTCCTTCCTTCCTTCCTTCCTTCCTTCCTTCCTTCCTTCCTTCCTTCCTTCCTATCTTCTTTCTTTCCTTATTTCTATTTCTTTCTGTTTTCTCCAAGATCATCAATTTGGGAAATCTAGCTTCTGTGGAGAAGAGGGAAATCAAATGAATTTAAAATTCAATTTATATTTATAGAGTAGCAACAATGTATTAAAGTCTGGGGACATAAAAAGGAATTTATGAATCCTTCTGAATTCTTCTCCTTCTAGCTCCCCCCTCTCTGTGGGTGGGGTGCACACCCAATGGCGCAAAGCAATACTATTCACTCTATTCCTCTTTATTTTCTATTCTTATTTTCCCCATTTAATACCTGAATGAGTCCTGATAAGTGTAACTCAAAAGCATACTTCACTTGCTTCTGTTTTTCCACATTTCCTACCTTTAGTTACGTCCACTTTTCTGTTTTTGTCCATAAATGCAAGCCAATATCCCTTTTTGACTGGAATACCACAATACTTCAATAAGAATTTTTCTAATTTTTTTCTGTCTCTCTCCAATTTGATTTTTTATAGATTTAGAGTAATCCTCTTGACATAGGAATAAAATCATACTTCATTTATGCTTAATTTCCTTTAGTGGCTTGCTACAAACTTTGGAAAATAACCATCCAGATGTCCCAATGCAGAATTTTAGAGAATCTGACCCCTGATTTTCTCCAACTCCACTGAAACTTCTTTCCTCATCTTAACTCTTTTCATCTCTCTTATTTACTGTTGTTTCAAAACACAGGCATTATTTCCCCTAGAAGAGTGTTTTTCCAGTCTTTACCCACATAGGACTCCTTTTCATCCTTTGGTCTCAGCCTCTACAGAGAGATCTTTTCAAACTGGTCACCGAAAATTGTTCTTCCTTTGTTCACTTGTCTTGTTCCATTGTTCACTTATCTTCTTCATAATCAAAGCTATTTCAGAATAGTTGTATTAGTTGGCTATTTGTTTATTATTAGATTCCATTGCTAGAATATAAAACTATAGCAAGTTCTTAGAAAAGTATCAGTGATATAGTCAGTGCCTGAAATATATCTGTTGAATATATGGTGGATTATAAATATCCACCATATCTCTAAGTCAGTCTCTCTGTAACTAAATTGGTAGAGATAAGCTTTAGAAGGTTGAAAATCATGCTACAGAGAACATGCTCAGAGGATTTTTATTAAATAAAAAATGATTTAATTTTTATACATGCACAATTTTCTCGCAGAGCTTTGTGATTCTTTAACATATGTTCAAATTTCACATTTCGTTTTGCTTATTTAATAATCTAACCATTTTGTACTTGTTGTCATGCCTACCATGTTGTTTGAGTAATAATACACCTTATGGATAATGATGAAGAGAGAGGAAATTGAATAGGTAGGGAGACTGAGACTGTGATCCAAACTACAGTGACACCAGAAGCTTCTGAAATGAGTTAGCACACAATTTGAATGTTTCAATGCTAGAGACAAAGACAGATATTGAATTCTAGATAACAAATATGGAGATTGGTTATGAGTCCATATTTGGCAAAAGCAAAACGAGGTGAAATGGTTCCATTTTTTGCATAGTTCAGACCACATAAAGTTAAAGAAAGAGGAACTTTCTACAGAAAGGAGATGGTTTCATAAGATTACGAAAGTGATGAAGCTACTCAAAGTGAAGTTCTTTTCTCATTTAATGTGTATCCATGTGATGAATCTGAATGATGTATCACTTAACTGATCCATAATAGGACACACAAATCATTACAATCTCTTCTTTCTAACCCTGGCAGCAATTTTTTGTGTGTTAAAACACTGAGAGTAAGAGACTTTCAATCCGTTCTCTGGGTTCTTAGTAACTGGCAGACCTTGAACGCAAGCTTTCCTTTGCCCTGGTGTTATTGTCTATGCTGGATCTTAAAATTCTTCAGATACACATGTTCATCTTGACAACCCTCTCAATCACTTACTGATGTAATTTTCATCCAGGCTTTGCAGATTAAAAGTGTATTTAGAGGCTCTTAATAGGAACATTTAATTTCTGTAGATAAAAGGTGCTTTCTGAGAGCACTGCGCTGCTTTAAACCAAGCCACAGAATAATGAAGATATGAACACACTGGCTGGAAATGGAAGAGTAATTTTAAGTAATTTGAAGCATTTCTCTTTTTCTGCTTAAACAGACTGAAGCTTCTTTTTGGCAGAAGGTCTATGTTTAACCAGTGTTACTGAATATAGAATAATCATGGGTGTGGAGTATGTTTTCCTTAATTGACTATGTTTCCTTGAGATAAATGTGGATCTCAGGCTCCTCAATAATCAAAGCAAATTTTTTTTCTAAGTTGTCTGAGATTGTGAAAGCCAGGAAAAGCACTCAGATCTCAGTCCAAGGTCTGTCAGTGACAAGAAATTCAAAATCAGTGTCTCCAATGATGTTAAAATAACAATGATGGGGCTGGAGAGATAGCACAGTGGGTAGGGCACTTACCTTACATACTTCCAACCTGGTATCATATGGGATACCAGGGATTGGTATCATCTGCATTTGCCAGGAGTGATTTCTGAATGCAGAGTAACCCCCTGAGTACACTTGATATGTTCCCCCCCAAAAAATAAAAATAAAATAGCAATGAAGAATTGGAATCGTGTCCTCCTTCTCTCCCTAAGCATCTCTTGTCTCTATTCATTAGTTCATGTTCAATGGTACAAACCCTAAGACTGTTTTATCTTTTACTGCTTTATCTACCAGCATATCGTCTGTGCTACCCACCTCACCATAGGTCTATCTACATGGTGGTGGTGGTGGTGGTGGTGGTGGTGGTGGTGGTGGGGCGGAATGGGGAGGGTTTTATTTGGGCATTTTGGTCAAATGTGAAAGCAAAAGTGACTGGTTGGATCCTCTTTTAGAAACATTCACTACAATAGAGATTAATTCTCAAACGGAAGTGCATGTAGCCCTTTCTCCTCTCCAGTTCACTATTAATTTAAAAGCAAAGTAATCTTGAGTACCTCTCAGGCAGTATTCACACATAGATAGTTAATGTTTTTTTTCCAACAAAGGCAGATAACAGAAGCAGAAGGCTTTGAGAAATTGAGCACCAGAGGCTCAGCTGGCCTCTGGACTGACCTCGTTCTTTGTGGATGTTGCATTCATTTCTTAGGCGCAACAAATCACCACACATGGACTGGTTTAACAGACAGAAATGTTATTTTCTCGTGCAGCTCACAAGCCAAAATCTAGATGTCTGCAGGGTTGGTTCTTTCTTGGATCATCAGGTAAAGGATCCCTAATGCTTTTCTCCTTACTTCTGAAGATTGCAGTTAATTCTAGGAACACTGGTTTGTAACTCCCTAATTCCAATTACTGCCTCCATAACCATGTAGTATTCTTCTTGTGTGTCTTTGATGCCATTCTCCTCTTTGTGTTTTTGTGGATCACCTCTTAAAGACAAGTGACTGGAATGGAACTCTTTCTAATCTAGTATGATTTCCTTCAGTTAATATTATCCACAAGTTCCCTATTGCCAAAAATAGGTTTTGGTTATGTGAATTTGAGGCAACATTATATAACCCAGCAGTGGTGGGGAAAAGAGCTTTTCTTGCCATTTATTTTATGCATCAAGTTTCTGGATGCTTAACATTGTATATACCTATACAATGTTTCAGGGTTATTAACATGTTGTCCTGCTCCCTGTGCTTATTTACCTAGAAATCTTGTCTTACATATTAACCTTGAGTTAAGCTCTATAGACATAAAATTGCCTTCAAATTGGATCACACATTAAGATGCTTTTCTCACAATGCCTCAATTTAATATAATGAATTTTAAGTGCAGCACAGAAAGAAGTGTGACCAAGTGAGGGGTCTATCTGGCAACAACTGATTCTATAATCAAATGAAGATACAGTTGCTTAAAGGTGAAAGACAAGTAGGGTCTCACTGAAAAACTCAGTTGTTCAAATGGCCCAACAAAGAAATGGTGATTACTTTGGATAGCCAGTTATACAGAGCCATGATACCCCAAACAATTCTCAGAGCTAGTTAGAAATACAGTTTCTCCCTGGGAGTCACATAAATAAACTGAATCATAATCTGAATTTTATTTAGGTCCCCAGGACCCTATGTACATATTAGTGGACAGGCAGAAGATACATTGGGTCTTTATTTGAATTGTTGGATTATTCTTAGAGCATAGGCTAGGTGCATCCTTAGGATAGTAGTATCCTAGGGCCAAACAGGGAAAAGGGACATTGTGAAGTCTTGGGGCAGAATAGAGAAAGAGGTTCAAGCATAAAAGCAGCTGCCATGGGTAAGACGAAAGTCTATGTGTTTTGTATAGGTTGTCTCTTTTGATGCTCACAACAACCCATTGAGTTATTGTTGAGTACTTTATAGATGAGTATACAGAGGCAGGGAGGCCTATGGGTTTGCTGTCATACAGAGGAGCCCAGTTTCTTAATATCTGTGTTCAACCTAAGGAAGGTGGGTGGAGAAGACCAAACCCATTGGGAAACTGATCTCTTGATTCATAGTTCATAGCCCTGTTTAGACTTGTATTTCAGCCTAAAGTTATTTTGAAGACATGAAGAATCCTGGCATTGCTCCATTTCCTTCATTTTAATCAAGTCAGTCAGTCATGCATGGGACTTACCTCAAGTTTCCCAGATTCTAGCCAACACGTGGCGCTCTCACCGAGCCAGCACAGTGCCTACACATTCCACAGACTCAAGGACAGCAAGAACTTCCCCTTACCATGTCTGCCTTCAGGAGCAAGCCTGCAGAGAGGTGACTAATGCTGTTTTTCTAATTTTGTCCTCTCCTGGATTACTGGAATGATTTATTCTTGCTCAGTGAACCAGTAATTGCATGTTATATATAAGTGGTAAGATGTTTAAGCAGAAGTGGGATCCAGCTGCCTGATGATTAGATCCTCAAATGGTCTTAATAATTTTTCACAATGATTTTCAATTTAGTAAAATCTGAATTACATTTGGAATGGGAATTTATTTTTTTAACTGTGTGTATTTGTGTGTGTGTGTGTGTGTGTGTGTGTGTGTGTGTTTGCAGAAGGAAGGGGACGGGTGGGATCACCACGGATGTTTTTGATTCATTTTCACTTCGATCCTAAAAATATTACCCTCAGGATGTGTCTTTGTTTGCCATGTCAAGAGCATTATATTTGGTTTCCCTTCAGAGAAAATCCACACAGAGCCAATTTTAAGTAGCTAGAGTGCCCCAAAGATGTTTGCAAATTTCAAACCTGTTTTTCCCCAAACACCTTTGAAACATAATGGAGTTCTGCACAAGAATACAAAAGAAAATGGAGTAAGAACCTCGGGAGAAAGCAAGGAAAATAATGTTAAGAATAATAAATAATGTTAAGAGAAGTTCATAATTTATACTAGAACATATTTTTTTGAAGATAGACTTTAAAGTTGCAACTGAACTATATTTGACATTAGTGATTTTTTCTTTATTCTTATCACAGTAGGTATACACATACTTAAGAATTTACAGACATTATGAATTGTGCATTGATATGACAGCTTACTACTTTATTGGATCCTGGCTTTATAGCTAAAATAGTTCAGATATCATTAATTTACACAGATGGCAAAACTGAGACCCAGAAAACGTATGTGAATTTTCCTTGACTGTATCACAAAACTTGGCAAAATTAAATGTTCTTACTTTTCAAGAACTTAGTTTCGAACAAAAGAGGTTTGAGAAAGTCCTGAACACTTAAGACTTGCCAAGATAAAGTTACCACTACAAGCTTTCAGCATTGGTGGACTAATTACCTCTACGAGCTATAAAACTTTCATAAGAATATTGATTGTCAACAAATAAACCTTCTGGATACTGTAGGGTGTTCAAATATGTTTCTAGGATGGACAGAACTGCAGATAAGGAATTGCCTGTGGTTACACAAAGAGGGTAGAATTTGCAGAAAGGCATTTACCACCCCCAATACCCCATCCTTCATTTTTCCCTGAGTCCTCAAACCATCTGTCTACCTCTTTTTCCCTTGTTTCCTCTCCTTAGCAGAGGATCTTGAACATTCCACTATATGAGGAGAGATTAAATATGGTGAGACAAATTTCTTTATTTCAGATTTTCCCTCTTTCTCCTGGCTTATGTAGATAAGCAACAACTAGGTGGAGGTTTTATGTTTATCTGGCCAGGGTTAGACTGTTTTACTCTTTACTATAGCTGTGGTGTTAGAGACTAAAAATTTCCTCTTCTGCCCTTGTTTTTGTTATCCTGGGTCTGGGGTTTGAGGCGGGGAGGAGTTTGTTTCAGCTGTAATCTCTTATTATATTGGATCATTATTGTGTTGCCAAGGCACAGGACTAGGGGAAGCATTTCAGACCTTGTGCTTAAACTCAGTCCTTCACTGATCCTGATTTAGGTGTTTTCTTCCCTTTAGTCATCATTGAGGTCACTTGGTAAAACCCTGGTTTTACATCATTGAAGTTAAGTGTGGTAAAACTCTGGTACCCCAGACTCGAGAGGTACTTGGCAAAAATCTGCTAGGTCAGATTCTGGTAAAATAGTTTCACTTATGGGCAGGACTTATGGAGAAAGGAGAACTCCAGAAATTATTCAAAATAGACCTCCCCAAATTAAAAAAATAATAATAATTAAAAAAATGAAGAGGAAGCTTCCCAGTCCAACCTCACAGTGAGAACCTGACTAGCCTCTGGAGGTAAAAAAAAATTTCACAAAAGTATAGGGAGACCCTTATTGTTAGGCCTCCTAGGAGGTTTTGTTTCTCTAGCTTGTCTACACAAGATCTACAACCAATATTTCCATGGCAGTTTAAGATTTTCTCCTTAGGTTCTGCAAGACATACTCATTCTAGTGAACAGAGAGTCTCTACATCCATCCGTTTATTTCTCTAGAATCTGGGACACTGGTTTCTGCTCTGCCCTCAATTCTCTAAAGGCTCCAGGAAGAGTTGTTGGTTTCTAGTGTGTTCAGTTTTGTTTCTGTGCACACGCGCGATGACCTCCAAGCTCTTTATGTGTCAGGCAGGAAAGCAGAAGTGTCCTCAATTTATGTATACAGTGTTCCTAAATCCCCAGTGTCCCCTAAACTGGAAAGTTCCCATATGGCCCTGTCTGAGGATCAATAAAAGCAACTGAAACGCAGAATCTGAATCAAATAAATTGGGTGAAACAGCGAAACTGCCTCTTTCTTCCTGAGGTATTCGTTTTTCAAACAGTCCCACTGAGGGTAGAGTTGCCCTTTCAACCCTCACTGCTTAAAGAAGTGGGTGACTCCAGCCCAGAATGTTCTATTAGGAGCAGATCAAGTGCTTTTACAAACAGGAACAGTTGTTTACAGCTGCCCCCTGGGAAGGCAATTGAGTTGGTCCATTTTGTAGATATTTGTGTACAAAATGCATTTGCTCCACTTTCTTGAGTGTGACATTCACAGATCAGTGGGCGCCAGTGAAAGGCAAGAAGAGCATGACGCACAGAAGTTGCAGAAAGAGGATGCTGGGTTTTAGGCAAAGCAGTAGAAAGGAAGCATCACTGCAGCCCCGAGTGCACCCACAGCCACCTGGGCTTCTAGAGAAAGAAAAGGAAAGAAGTCCCTGGAAAGGGGAAAAAAAGGACAAATCAGTCCTCGTCAGCCTTACCTGAGAAGCTAAAGGAAGGAAAATTAGAGAGGACCTACTTCAAAGCAGGCATCCTCACACTTGAATTTGCCTGAATCATGGGATTCTTGTTAAGATGCAGATCTGTGTTTTATGCCTCTGGCTCAGAGCCCATATCTGTATTTCTAACATGCTTCCCCAAAGCAGGGTGCTGGGTTCTATAACATAAATATGATATAATATAGACATGCATCTATAAATATATAGACATATAGCTGATAACTGACCGCTAGGGTCCAGACCATTCTTTGAGGTATTCATTTTTCAAACAGTCCCATTGAGGGTAGACCTGTGTGTACATGCATGTGGTTCATGTACTGTCCAGAGGGGCATTCTTAGTCTATACCAGCAATTACCACCACCCCAGCTCTTGCTCCCAGAACCCATTGTGTGCTGTCTTAGCTCAGTGTAGCCCCCTTTTCTTACATGCTGCTGACCTCTTCTCCACATTTCCGAGTCTTCTACTTCCTTCCAAGCATCAGACTACCCTTCCTGAGCATTACTCCACCAGCTGAAGTTTCAAGTTTCTGGAGTCAGTTTAAATTCTGGCAATTTTTATTGACATCTCTTTTTATTTCTCCCTTTTGGGGGGAGGGGGCAGGGGCAAGGCTCTGTTGCTATTTTTCTTTTTAATCGATGTATCTTCTACCTAAATCCGAAGCCTCTTGGTACAGGGTATTTGTGTTATCACTCTTAAATTCCCCTTGCCCTACATGGAGCCCGATCATTGAAAGAGTGTGTAACACCTTAAAGCAACGCAGAGAGTCATGGAGTCAAATCCAGCTCCACGGTACAGTAGCGTGGCCTAGGCAAAGTGTGCACTAGAGTACTTTTTCCTCTCCTTTACACTCTACCCTTTAAAAACACCATGTCAAACATTTTGGGGATAATAATTATTATAACTATTATGGAACCTTTCTTTCAATCACCGCCTCTCAGCCTGTACTTTCTGAGTGCCACCAGCATTGGCTTTCTGGCACAGGCGTCACCATCCAGGCCGAGGTGAGCCATAGACTGTCCGCTAGCTAGAGTTCAGCACGACCTTGGTTTCTGCAAGGTGTCGAATAATCGCAAGTTAGTCGCTGCTCCTTCCTCGCCGAGAAATTATTATTATTATTATTATTATTATTATTATTATTATTATTATTATTATTGACTGGAGCCATAGCACAGCAGGTAGGGTGTTTGCCTTATATGTGGTCGACCTGGTTCGATTCCTCCAGCCCTTTCAGAGAGCCCAGCAAGCTACCGAGAGTATCCCACCCACACGGCAGAGCCTGGCAAGCTCTCCATGGTGTATTCAAAATGCCAAAAATAGTAACAAGTCTCACAATGGAGACGTTACTGGTGCCCGCCCAAGCAAATCGTTGAACAATTGAATGACAGTGCTACATTTTATTGTTATTTTTTTTTTACCTCAACTGAAGAAGCTATAGACACCCATGTAGAGAGCATTCTACTCTACATAAAAATGATTCTTACATATCGGAGGATAGTTCAGTAGTAGGGATGCATGCAGTAGACCCAAGTTTCAACCCCAGTACTACCATATATACATATAAACACCATTAAATTTAGCCCTATAGAGCCCAAGATTCACTGAGTTGGTACTTGTTATGCATGGCACAAACCAACCAGAGCAGCTTCACAACCTCAGTTCTTCACACTAAACCCAAGTATCACTGAGAATGGCCCCTGGGAATCCCAGAATACATACTAGAGGACCCCCCTCCCTTCATAATAACACTTACTGATGTCATCAGACACACATATAGATCTTTCAGTCAGTGTTACCGATTACATAAAAACTATCCATGTTTACAGTAGTTGAATTTTCGGTGAATATTTTTTAGATTTGGGGTTATCCAGTGGACTTTGAGGTTGGTATTTTGGTATGTAAATCCAAGAGATGGTCCCTCTTTTGCCAGTTGGTGGGAAACAATAAATGCATAGCCACATTGGAGAAAGTGATCTGCAAAAGCAAGATGTAGACTTGAGGTGTGTCTTGCCTATGAAGTATGGAGACATAGACTGAGATCAACTGTGCCAGATAGCCATGCCCTGCAGGTTGGAAAAGCGATGCTCACCCAGTCTTCTGGCAAAGTAGAGGTGGTTTTAATATGAGATGAGGGGACAAGCAAAGACTTGCAGTCCAATCCAGATCTATATATTTGATTGCCAGCAACTCCCCTGTGTAACTGTGAGCGATTTTTTTTTTAATTTCTGGAACTTAAGTCTCTACAAATGGGGATAACATTGGCTACCTCATTTTTCCCCCTGAGAATCAAATGAAACCAAGTATTAAGACATATGAAGAGTTAAAAAGCCAATAAATGTTCGTTGCTATATAAGTCTTCAGGGGTTGAGGGGCATGGCCCTTAGAAGATGGTTGGGGCATGAAGTTTGGAAAGTTTTACTGTCCTTTGTTCTATTTGTTTGAGCACTGACGTAGGAAATGCCTTGGATTGGATGGGGGAGTAGAGAGGAGAGGTGGTTAACAAATCCACTTGGTGGTAGGAGCTGCTGGATCCACACCTGGTGGTGTTCTGGTGCTACTACAAGCTCTGTGTTCTGGGGATTGCTCCAGGTGGCACTCAGTGAATCTTGCAGGTCAGGGATCAAAACCACACCTTCCAGCTGCAAAGGTTGCATAAATCCCTCTGAGTCCAATCCACTTGAAAAAATTGTATCAGGTTGTGTTTTCTACTTCTTCCTGCTTTTTATTATTCTTTCTCTTCTTTATGTTCTCTGTATCTGCTTTACAAAAATGGAAAAAAAATCTCTAAAGAGAAGCAAATGGCTTGTCCAAAGTAAATAATTCATATTGTTCATTGTTCACAAATTGAATTCCAAACACTTGGTGCTACCGCAGTATCAGAGTTCTACTTTGGTTTTTATAAACACACTTTCATATGCCAGCCTTTCTTCACAATTTGGATAACTCTTTGGGTATAAATTTAAATTGAATTTTAAATATTTGGCACCTATAAAGGAATCAAAAAAGTCTCTTTGGTTGTTTTTACCTTGAAGTAAGAACATATGGGAATTGTTCTCATATTATGGTTACCAAGCTCGTCAATGACAGGGTGTGTGAAAGCTGCATGCAAATATTCAGGAGAGTTTTGGCAGGTGCTAAGGGAAGAATAATAATTTTTGTGTTGCTTTCTTATATTAAGTTTAGTATAGGAATGTTGTCACATTTAGGTGACCTAGAAATAAGTTATTAAAATCATTATTGGTTTTTATCATAAAATAATAGTCTTACTGCAGCAAATTCCAACAGAATATTCCAGTAGTTTTTTTTAAATTAATATTTTCTGCTGATGTAGCTTTTTTCTTCAACAATACTAGAGAATTTTATTTTTGAGTTTCTTGTTTCTTTTAATTAGATCTTTTAAAAATTGGATCACTGTGAGGTACACAGTTACAAAATTGTTTGTGATTGGATTTAAGTTACACAATGTTCCAACAGCCATCCCTTCACCAGTGCACATTTGCCACCAACAATGTCCCTAGTTCCTCTCCCTTCTTTTTTGGTTCTAGGGCCATACCTGGTGATGCTCAGAGGCTACTCCTTGCTTTGTGCTCAGGATCATTCCTAGTGGTGCTCAGGGGACCATGTGGTGCTGGAATTAAACCTAAAGCTTCCAATATACCAAGCATGCACTCTGTCTAGTGAGCCAGCTCTCTAGGCCAAATCCAGAGAAGAATTTTTAGATGAGGAATCCAGTAAAAACTATGTTCACTATCAAGTCACGCGTTCTCATGGTGCAGGTTCTATAACTCTCATGGACAGAAGCAATGGTATAGCAACTGTATAGCACTATGCCTCTTTCTGAGTTGTGCAGGCAGTCCATAATTGAGGTCAAGGGTTTAAGAAATGAGTGGCTGTGATCAGATGATGTCCATCTCGAGGCAGGTTAAAGAGCTCTCTTACAAAGTCCAAAAGTTTTTCTTGCTTTTTGAAAGGTTTTGGGACTTACCCCCACCCCACTCTTCCAGCTGTTTTTCCAAGAAATACTCTAGGAAACAAGATAAAAATAAGAACAGATTTGCTTGAAAACAAATAAATAAAAACAGATTTTCACTCAAAGTTAAGCCCAATGAAACTATCTCATGTGTAAGTGAATTTGAAAAAGTCCAGTAGACTCTTGGATAAAAGTAAATATGCATAGATAGAAGTAGCCGCTGAAGGGGAAGCATTAACGCTGCTGAAATAGATGGTGACTGATTAAATGAAAGCAGCCGTACATCCACTCATTTCTCGGAAAATTAACAGCTGTTGGCTGACAGACACCTTTTCTACACATGCTCTTGCTCAGGCGATAAGAAGTGAAAAGAGCTCTGGGCAGAACTATTTTGGGTCCCAGACGATCCATGTTGCTATATGATCTGAGATTACTGGTTAAATTGAAGACGGATGTTGTCTAGCAGCTGATCATGAAACCTCTAAAAGTTAAGTTCATTTCTCAGAAGTCAGCTGTGCATGTGGGCTGTGGGCAAAGACCGTAGACAGTTCTGTTTCTTGGGGGTTTCCCCACCCTGGAACTAGGTGAAGTAGAAGTAGTAGCCTTGGTCCTGTGAGGTTGTTGGTTTTTTTTTTTTCAGTCATCATATTAAAATGCCTCATGGCCTCTCTGTTTTGAAATGTCCCTGATTCAAATATTGTCCAGTCTTTTATGCTGGTCATTTTGAAATCCCTAAACTAAAACAGCATGTTATCAACTTCTTACCAATATCTAGGGTATTAAAGATACTTATTTTTGAAGGAGGACATGTCAAATGCAGGAGAATTCATGACAAACATTCTCAAACATATTCTGAAACATTACAGCAGCAACGTAGCAGCAGTCTGAGGCCTTGGTGGGTGGTGAATGTCTCCATTTTTGCTCATATGTGGGTGGTACTTTGCCTTTCGCAGCTGGATATCTATTTAACTGATTCTTCCATTTATATTTTCTAAGTTTCAGTTCCCTCTTCAATAGCATGCTTGATTATTGTTAACCTACTTAACCCATAGCATGCCCCTGATAAGTTGTATGTGACAATAAGTATAATCGATGAGTATTGCTATGGTTGTTGCTTCACTTCTAATTGGAAAGGACAGTACATTATTATGAAGATTGACTGAAGATTAGTCTTAAAGTGCTAGAGGAAGATAGAGAGAGAATATAAGGATTGAAGACAGAGTCTGGTTCAACTCCCAGCACCACTCTGAGCATTGCTGAACCCAACAAACCATTGAATGTGACTCCGGAGACCCCCGGGCACTGCAGGCAGGGATGCGCTGGGTAATGTCCAGCACTGTAGGGGCTGTAGCTGCAATGGACCATGGGGCATTCATGTTGAACCACTGCCCCAGATGACTGAGAATCTCTGGAAGAAGCTCCTGAACCCTTGAGCACTATTTAGGAGCCCTTGTACCACAAATCAAAAAATTATTCTTAAGTAAAGAGGATCAGAAAGTTTGGAGAATATGACTCCAAGGTCAGGTTTTCATAGAGATAAAGCACATGGTTATAGAGTGATCAGAGGTATTATTAAGGAGAAAGCATGTTATAATGTTATTATTGATTTTTGAAGTACTTAGAAGAAGTTTTTCAAAAAAAACAGCCTTTTCCCATTTTCTGGGCTGATACATTGAGACTACTGGAGATGGAATCCACTTACTTTGATAATCTCAGAAGCACAGGATACCAGAAGCCTTCTGGATGATCTAGTTCAGTTCCAACTTGGTCCAACTTGAGCTGGAAGTAATTCCCACAGTACCCAGCAGCTGACAGCTGCTTATTCCAGCATAAATTTGTCTACATCTGTCGTCCAAATCCACATGATATGACAACATGTCCAGAGAAATACTTGCCTACAAAGAAAAGGCCAAAGAAATTTAGGTTAAATTATGGTGCAGGGACTAAAGAGATAATATAGGATTTAAGGTACCTACTTTGCAAGCAGCCCTCCCTGGTTCAATCCCTAACATCACAGGGTAGCCCTCTAGCACTGCCAGGAGTGACCTCTGATCACAGAATCTGGAATTTGACCTGAGCACTGCTGAGTGTGGTCCCAAAACTCAAAATCTAAAACTATGGTCTTAGGAATAGTTTTCATTCTAAGAAAGAATGCAAAACTATGCTGGCATTTTTACTTCATTTTATATAACCTTAAAACATTTCTAAGTTCCAGTTTACAAAAGATCTCTGATAATAATGTTATTTATTTATTTATTTTTTGGTTTGTTTTAATTTTGTTATACTCTTGGCTAAACTAAATGTACACTAACATAAGGGTCTTAGACACTGTCCTTGCCTATTGAGTAAATGTCATTAGCTCCACTTAAGTAGCAAAAGAGTCTCCAGGATATAGAAAATATTCATTTTAGCTTAAAAATACAAGATCAAGTGAAATATACAAAAAATTCATCAATGTAGATATGAGAATTGTCTCATGAAAAAATTGGAAGGTGGAGGGATATCCCCTATAGCAATGCAAGACAATTGGCTCAGCAATGATATTTATATAAAAAAAATTTAAACTTTCATTAGAAAATAAGATCAGGGTCAAAGAAATAGTACAAGGTATATGCCTTTTATATGTCTGACTCTGGTTCAATCCCTAGTATCACATGGTCTCTTGAGGACCAGAAGGAACCCTTTGGGCATCACAGGCCAGAGCAGCACTGATCCTCTGGACAAAACCACAAGCCGACTGGACAAAGAATCACTGTGAGGGGTCTTGGGGTCCCCTGAGAACCACTTGGGAGGCTCCAAATAAACTAAATTTTTTAAACAACAATATATATTAGCTGGGTAAAGTGAAGACAGTGAAAATAACAAAATGTAAACCTATATAAATAGGTGTACAACAGTAAAAAGTTAAGGATTTGTATTTTTTATTCTTCTTTAGTCAGAGCATACCTGAATCTGATATTCTGGTAAGAATGACACTGTTCATTCTTTCATTCACTCAAACACTGGAGATCAAGCTCAGAAGCATGGCCAGGAGAGAGAGGAAATGCAGGGGGAGGCTTTTCAAAGGACACTTGGAGATTCTGGAAGATGCTCAAAATAGAAGCCGAGGAATGTTCAAATATCTCAGGATGAGGATGTACTTTGAAAGGACAAGAGATGGAACATGATTAATATACTACCTACAACTGACATTTGCGTAGTATTTATTTCATATAGCAGCTAACATTTATTCAGAATTTATTACATGTCAGACACAGGCCAGGAGTGGATTAACTTGGATTAACGACTGAGGAAACAGACTCTGAGGAATAAGTAACTGCCCCAAATTGATAGTTTGGATACACACTCAAGCAATATGATTCCCTAGGCTAAATTCTAAAGTATTGTGTCTTCCTGCCAATGTTGCAAAATATACTTCAACTCAATGAAAGAAGAACTCTAACTGTGCAGAATCTCTGAAGATGGTGTGTTATCTTCCTGAAAAAAGCAGTGAGATTGTTATTATTGAATGCATTGCAGAAAGAACATAGAAACACCTGGAGATTAAGGCAGGACACATGTGAACATGGGCTTCAGGTGTGCTGGTCTTCTTTGTGGTCCAATATGGGCCAGGGGTAGAATCTAAAAGTTGAAATGAGTGGAAGTGGTACCTGCTACAGTCAGGTTGCACTTTATTTACTTTTTGTGCTGTGGGGAATAAAGTCAACAGCAAGTACTATACAGTTGAGGCACTTCCCCGCCTCTGGTTACACTTTTAACCCTACCTCATTGCTTCATCCCAGTTCTGATCAAAAGGGGAAAAGAGAACTGATTATCTGAAGAACAGAGCCCTAAAATAAGAGCCTGGGTCTCTAAAGGGCACTGTGTTCGCCTCCAAATCTGCATTGGAATAAACTATGAATAAGAAATAAACTTCTTTATGATGAAGCCAACAAAAATTTGAAGATTGTTTGCTAAGGCAATCTGTCTAATACAGAGAGTATATAGTGAGGAGAATTTAAGGAGTTTGTGAATGGTTTACCTGTTTGCCTTTGAAGGTCTATTCAGACTCTGTATTTTTAAATTTTTGAATAAATAAAGTGTATTTTTAAACTATACGAGAAAAATATAGTCTAAATGATTAATACAGTCTTAGACACTACCCCATCCTCAAATTAAAATTCTGAAATAAACAGATTCTTGATTTACAAGGATCTGACAAAGTAGCCTTAAGACCAGCAAATTTAGAAGCATGAAAGGATGAAAGAGAATAAATGATAGGCTTGAATTTTTCTGTTACTTCATGAAATGAATGTGGAAATTCTATTTTAATTGAATTGTAAAAATAACACATAAACACCATCATGCCAAGCAATTATGGGTTAGAAACAAAATTATAAAAAAAACCAGTCTCTTGATTTAAATAATATAGAGTATAATAAAGTGATTGTCAAAGTTTTGAGGGCATAAACTTTATGGGGTAACATGTATAAAATTTGGACTACTTGATTCATTTCCAGAAACACTAATTCAGAAGGTTTTTAGAAAGGACCACAAAGCACTAATATAATGTCATCACATACAACACACTCAGTAAATAGATTCAACAATGAATGACTAGATTTAATGAACATTCCCTGTGCTTCATGAATGCAGAAAGTCTATGAACCACATAGACTTTTATGTTTCTTGGAGAAGTTAACTATCTGAAAAAAAACTGCATTAGTAATCAGCATTAATAATCAATTAAATAAAATTCTTTGACTCCGTTTTTAAAATATTATGGAGGCGAGGGGGAAATGGACACCTGTTCTTGTTTGTTTGTGTTTTGGGCCACATCCAGAAGTACTCAGGGTTTGCTCCTGGCTCTGTGCTAAGTAGGCGCTCACTCCTGGCTGGGCTCAGGAAACTGACTGTATGTGGTACTAGTGATTTAGCACAGATTGGCCACTGGCAAGGCAAGCACCCTGTCCACTATACTACTTCTCCAGTTCCTCAACACCAATTCTTTAATTGATGCTAGTTTCATTTTATTGTGTTTTTTTTTTTTTTTTGCTTTTTTTGGTCACACCTGGCAATGCACAGGGGCCACTCCTGGCTCTGCACTCAGGAATCACCCCTGGCGGTGCTCAGGGGACCATATGGGATGCTGGGAATCGAACCCGGGTCGACTGCGTGCACGGCAAACACCCTACCCGCTGTGCTATCTCTCCAGCTCCGCTAGTTTCATTTTAAAGAAGCTGAATTTAGTCTAAAAGTAAATAAGAAGTCTGGAACCAGAAAGGAAATAGAGACATATTCCGGAATTTTAAATAGAATGAGGTCATAGGAAACTGTGTTTTCCTGCACCATCTTTTTTTAAAAGCAGGAAAATTCCACCTAAGAAGCAGACCAGTTGAACTTGCACCTGTGCTGCGTTGTCTGGCACTTATCTGGGTCAGGTCAGGGAGAGCAGCCCCCAGATCTTGGAAATAGACAACAGTCCTGTTGCTGGGACACACACAGCAAGTCCAGCCATTCTTATCTCCAGACATTCTCATGCTGCATCTGTCCGAGGAGCAGATTCCTTGCCACTTAGACAGCATACCAGACCCACCGAGTCACTCGGGCCGTCTGACAAAACTGCTCTTCCCTGTATACTTCGATCTTCCTGACCCACATCCATCAGCCTTGGTGTCTGTGTAAGTGCGTAGAATGTGTTTCGCTTTCAGAAAGAGTCAGAAGGAGAAGCCTTTGGAGTCAGATGCCTAAGCTCAACTTTCACAGGTCGTTTCCTAAATAGATGCTTTAGGACCGATTACATAATATCTCTGGGCCTCATTGTACCCAACTGCTTCCAAAAATCTAACTAAAGGGGTTGAATGAATTAAATATGATCATGTGCATAAAGCACAATACCCAGCACCCAGTAAGAAAAGGAAAGCTGTGGTTTAGTGTTTTCTCTTAGGAAATGCCACTTCTCTGACCACTCCACTACTCTGCAACAATCCTAACATCCTATTGGACGTGCCACTCTGACATGGGTTAGAAGATGATTCTATACTTGGCACTTTAGGAGCTGTTAACCTGCTTGTTGAGGCCTGATGCTATAAGTCTATGTATTCATAATAACTTCTATTTCTTTTTTCTGTGTAGGAAATGGAGGGTTTTGCGGTTTTGTTTTTGTCTTGATGACGCACACTGAGAGCACAATTTTTTTAATTTGTTCATAACATTAATTCTCAACCCCTGTGTCATATGGTTTTATCCCTGAGTCTTCCAATATAAATTTTAATGACCTTAGTTTCATAGCACCTGTTAGTCCTATGCTGTGTAATATAAGGAAGCTGAGATATGATTGACCTCATTCAAAAGCACTTGCAATTCTTTATTTTGCCAAGTATTGCAGATTTTTATGTTACTTTCAAACTTTCTTTGCAATATTGTTATCTATACTTTTCAGAAGAGGGTATTCATTTCTCAAAAGCACTAGGAATCTTGTCCAAGATCTCAAATCCAGACAGTAGAGAAGTGGGATTGGAATGAAAGCTCTTCTACTCCACAGCTCATGTCCTTCCCATGACACCAAGGAATGAGTGCATGAATACATGCTTTCTTTGATATGTTTCCAATGTTTAAACAGTATCTGCTCTGTTAAGATCTTCCTCTCACTCCATACAATAGCCTGAAGCCTACTGATGATTTGCCCTATGACTTTTCTCATTGTCTGAGAGATAATACTCTTCTTTGATAAAATATTACTAAGTGTTTTACTATAAATGCGAAAAGCATACCAACTCAATCAATAAAAGTTTATGTCAGTGTTTAATATCAAACAACTATGTAAAAAGTCTCTTTTTCCAGTATGAGCAGCAATATAATTAACAAGAAAGGGTATTTTTATAAATCTAAGTTATTTATTTATTTAGGTTTTGAGGTCATACTCAGCAGTGTTGAGGGCTTACTTCCGGCTTTGCACTCAGGAATCACTCTTAGCAATGATGGGTATCCTATATAGCCTGAGGAATTCAGACTCGACTGAACCACGCACCAGACTAACACCCCTCTTGTACTCTCTCTGGACTCTAAATTAAAGTTGTTTATACTTAACTTATATTGACTATTTGGTAGTACATTGATTGTATATAGTACCAGGGTCTATCAATCGACTGAGAGCTATTTTGTCTATGAGTTGAAATGCAACTTTTAATTTGGCTAATATAAATACATTTGTAGATTAAATTCCATTTAATTCATGAAAAAACTTCCTCAGGAGGGTTGCTGTTCTTTAATACAATATCTTTGCAAATAAAAAAATTATTATAAAGTGTTCCTTGTCCTTTAACTTATCAAGAATTTACAATGAAATTAGTATAACTGGGCAAGAATTATGAAGGAAATACATATGATTGAGAAAATGGAAAAATATTCAGTGTTATTCAAAATACTATTTATTTGGGAGGGGCAGGAGGAAAAACAAGGCAGTGCTGAGAGGCACTCGTGGTGAAGTATTCAGGGAACTAGGTGGTACTAGAGATAAAATCCGTGACTTCCAAATCCAACCTTTAAGCTATCTCGCTAGAAGTATTGTACATTTATTGAACACTGGTTATACAACCTGCTGGAAATTATTAAGGCATAGATGTTCTCTTTCTGGATTTCAAATATTTCAGATCTAATTGAAAGAACTGGGTTTAAATAAAATTGGACGACTCTATTGCTAGAATAACCATGAGCCAAAGTCTTTGTCTCTGGCATAAGCATTTGGTAATATGAGAAGTCAGGAAAAGGAGAAATTACTGTGGTGAGGGTCAGCCAGGAACATAAGATGAGGGAATTAGAATGTGATTGAGAAAAGGCATAATTCAGAGACATGAGAGAGAGAGAGAGAGAGAGAGAGACAGAGAGAGAGAGAGAGAGAGAAGAATCAAGGAAATGCAGATTTCTGGGAGATATAAGAGAGATAAGGGAGGAAAGAAAGGGGAAGGGTAAATAAAACAGTGTTCTTGATTCTGGGGAGAGCAAGCAACATAATTAGAGAAGAAAATTCCTAAGAAGCTACACTGAAGAAAATGCACTTTGGGCTTTAAAAGGTATTTTCATAAACTTACGTTTAGCTGATCACATCAATATGAAAGTACAATACACATCTTTGACAGGAAAGAGCTTGCCAACCTTTATTTCAATTACTTAGGGGAAAATCTACTCCAAACTATGAACTGTTTGTCTAAAGCTTGATTTCAGAATACTTGCTCTACTTCGCTAATTTATACAAAGGATTTTGTTTGTTTGCCAAAACTCTCTAACATTATTGCTAAGCAGCTTTTCTCCTACATCTACTCTTAAGCTCCCTTTATATCATATGTTTCTCATTTTAAAATAAATTTCCTGGGTGATGTCCTTATGCTGATATTCATATAACTCAGTGCCTACTTCTTCATGAATTGTACTAGAAATTGTAAGAGGATACCATGAACCAAGATGGACTTTCACAGTACAAATTGTGTGATAATCATACATAGAACACTTTATTTCCTTAATTATCATGCAATTTTTAAAGGTGTTTGTATCGAAACAGCTAACTTTAACTTGTTTGCTAGATGCAAATTTTCGTTGTTTTTGGTTTTGGTCCCTATCTGCCTGTGCTCATGACTTACTCCTTGCTCTGTATTTAGGAATCACTCCTAGTGGGGCTTGGCAGACCATACATGGTGCCCAGGATTTGAATTCTAGTAGGATGCTGGAAAGGCAGGCCCTACCCACAGTACTCTTTCTTTCCAGCCCCATAGTCACATTTTAAAATGAATTCTATTGAGATGGATTTCTTCTTGTGAGTAGAAAGTCTCCTCCATTACCAACTAACTAGCGAAAATTCATGGAGTTGTTCTGGCTAAAAATGAAAGCAAATGTGCTAAGTCAGGGAAGTCGCAAAGAGATAAAAGCATAGCTAACAGAAACGAAAGATGGTTCATTGTTAAATGTTACACATATGCTCCACTTCATGTACTACCTATACATTAAGATGCAAAGGAGGATATGATAGTTGTTTATCTTTTGTGACTGTTGAGTGACTTAAATGAGACTTTTATATATTAAAACAGCAGTAAGCATTGCATATTTCACTCGAAAACTAGTTAACTTTAGTTATTGAGATTACTGTTCAGATAGTTGATTATAAAGCAATCATCTAAGAAACACTAACAAAGTAACTTCTTTTAAATGTTAGAGTCTGGGAAGCTACCTGTGGTGTATTCGATATGCCAAAAACAGTAACAACGAGTCTCACAAGGGAGACGCTACTGATGCCCACTCGAGCAAATTGATGAACAGGATGACAGAGCTACAGTGCTACGATGGATTCATAATATTCTGGAGGTTTCAGACTTATATCATTATATCTCAGCATTATATGCTCTTCCTGTTCCTGGAGCGAGCAGATATCATTGGGCTACACTAGCATGCGACAGGGACAAATACAGATGTTACTCGTGCCCGCTCGAACAAATAGAAGATCAATGGGATGACAAGTGATACAAGTGATATATGTATATATATGTATGTATGTATATATATATATATATTAGGTTCACCAAAATAGATAACTTTGAGAGATCAAAACTTTCTCATTGGTTTTGTCCCAGACACATTTTGTCCAGTGCTTAATATTCCTAAACAAATGTCCTTTAGTTTGTTTCTTTTTTTGAGATGCCATCCATTTAATAGTGATTATATTTTTCTAAGCATTTAAAAAAGCATGAGTGTTTGCCTGTTTTGTAATGCTGCTTACTAGCTTTGCTTTAATTCAGCTTAAAAAGGCAAAGCAGAATTTTACCTCCACTGCTAATTAAATTAGTGAAAAGTGACTCTTATGAACAACATTCTAAAATTTATAAAATTTCCAATTCTTTTCCTTGTTTAGGAAATTAAGATTTGACATTTCTACAACAAAGAATTAGCATGATATAAGTCATTATTACAAGCACTCTATAAGTAGCAGAATATATTAAATTTAACCTAGCGAATTTAGTAAACTCTTTAGTCTGCTTTAAAAACAATTTTAAAACATATTCTAGTTATGCATTTAACAAATGACCTTATGGGGTTGCTGTGGTTATTAGCACATAGAAGACCATGATTATAGCTTTAAAATTTTTTTTTTAATTATAATTAAAGACCTGTTAGGACAAAGGAAAACATGCATTTTATAAATCACAATGCTTCAGACCTCCCAAGAGAAAATCACTAACAGTTTATCATTTAGGACTGAAGATCTAACATTCCTGAAGTCACCACTGCATTTCACACTTGTCTCCACGTGGAAATAGGTGTTCACTGCTAAATTCTAGTGAGAACAACACATTTGCAGTTGGCTTCACAGCCCCTATTCAAGCCCTTAGAGAATCTTCTCGCATAACACCAAGAAATAACTTTAGAAGGTAATGTTCCTAGAATGAATCAGTTTCTAAAATTAAAAATAAAAACAACTATGGGGAGTGGGGTACAGAGAAAGAACATTGGACAGCTGAGAAAGCCTACCTCCATAAAAACTCGAAACAAAATATTCTTGTGCAACATAGGTCCAGATACTCAGGGCTTTGAAAAATAGAAATCAATATTTTGAGCTCAAAATATACTATGCGTGCCTTTCATGCATATTTCCTGTAAAAATGATTTATGACCTGGGCACATTGGTGGAAGGAATTTCATACTGATAGTGGAAATGATGTTGGGATATCCTATGCCTGAAACTCTGTTAGTAAATCATGGTGCCTTTATAAAACAAACAAATAAAAATGAAGACATAAAATAAATACAATGCAGCTCTATTTTAAAAATTAAATTTCAATTAAGTATGATAAATTTGATATAAATTCAATTGAATATATATTGAAGAATTTAAATTCTCAAAAGGAGCACATACTTTCTACATTGTTTATTTTATTTATAAAATATTCTCACAAACTGGAAAATCACTAACTTGCAAATAATAACTTATTAAAAAATAACTTATGAATAGATTGGTGGTGGTGTTCTCACTATTTTGACTATAGTTATGAAGACCAACCTCTGGTATGTACAAGAATATTTAATTCCATGAAGACAGATGTTTAATGTTAAAACCTAGAGAGTTCCATACATACCCTGATCAGTAGGTCCCCTGACTGAGCTTCCGGGTTCAGATGGTGAATGAAAGCTTCTCCAGGCTCTTCAGCAAGTCACTCTACTCATTGTTAGAACTTAGTTCTTTAGACTGGGTGGAAGCTAAATTGCAACGTGGTCAATGCTCCCAAGATGATTCTCTAGTTCTCTTCCTCAGAATCTGTTTCTTTTTTCAATACTCCTTTAAAAAGATATAGTGCTCTTTTTCTTTCTGTCAACTACTGAAGAGGACCTTTCTTCAAGCTTTTCCCCAAACCACTTCCCTTATATCTGACATATATGGAGTTGCTTCCTGCATTGTGATGCTGGGGTCTCTTTTTCTTTTCAACAGGTTGCTAGATAGGAAACAACCTCTTCTGAATAATGCACTATTACAGAAAATAAAGGTCTCTTGAAGACAATCCCAGAGAAATATTGTAGCAAAATGACAGAAGTAGAAGAAAAATTGTGCATGGGGCAGGTTTTTTTTTTTAACCCTCAACCCCAGAATAATTGCTTACTTATTACCTGTCTACCTTACGTGGGATAGCATTGCTAATTGCAGAGAATGGATAGATATTCAGATGAATGCCCAGTTTCATTGTTGGTTGAATATTATTTAAAAAGCATTGCATCAAATCATGGTAAGAGCCTCCAGCTTTCTTCCCTTCTAAATAAGTTTCTATTATAAATGGATCTTGAAAGCATAATTGCCAAGAAAGCCTAAGTCCATGAATATTTCAATGTCTATTGTGAAATATGTTCCCATCATTACTTACAGTCTTGTATGTACAGTATTTTGCACAAACTAGGCGCTCAATATTATTGACTGACCAACGAAGGGTTACAATCTAATGCACTATGATAATTTATGCAAGGCCTCTCAGGAATCAGCTGATCTCATGATCCCATTGGTGTCTTTCTTCTTTTTTCCTTTTACTTTAGAAAAGAAGTCTACTGTGATTTGTCTTCAGTTTCTTGTCAGAGCAATTGAAAATAAATATTATAGTTGCATATATATGGATCCGCAAATAAAAAATAATTGAGAAAAAATAATTAAAACGAATAAAGTTTGTTAAAATCAGATTTTTTAGAATATTAAAAGCACATTTACTAAGGAAAATGGCAGGGAATGTGAACAAAGACAAGTGTCCCGCTGGTGAGGTCTGTGACATCATTTGTGACAAACCCAGAGCATAGGCCTATAGTTGTAGAGTTCGAAGAGTGATTTATTTACTTATTTTCCATTTTATTTAAACACTGTGACTTACAAAGTTGTTTCTGATGCATTTGTTTCGGGCATTCAATATTCCAACCCCGATCCCACCATCCATGTGACCTTTCCTCCACCATTGTCTGCATTTTCCCAAAGACCCCTCAAGTGTGCCCCTGAAACAGGCCCCAAATAATCTGCTTTGTAAAGCTTGTTAACGCTAAATAGCAAATAGAATTAGCAAAAGAAGCTTCAGTGAAAGAAAATTTCTGAAAATTGTTATACTATCAAGGGAACATTAAGTCCTTATCTGAGGATTTACTAAGCTGTTGTTATAGTTGAATCTTCTGTGCTTCTGTATTTGTGAGGCAAGCTAGGTCAGCTTTTGCGTTACATTCCCATCCAATCCAATCCAATGTGCTCCCACTGGGATGTTAGTATTGTAGAGTTTGGAGATACTGCTCCAGAAAATCCAAAATATTGACCTGCGCAGTGAGATTACATGGCAGTGGTGATGAAAGTGGGTGTGGCTGGCTGGGGCTTCTGAAAGTATCCACACACTGAGGATGCTCAGAGTTTTTTTCAGCAGTTTGGCATCTTTGAGAGCTCAGTTATAAGGCGGTGAAGTCTGGCCATAGGCATGGCAACAGCTGTTGGGCAGCTGTTGGGGTATGAGAGGGGCTGCCTGGGCATCGGCTGGGCAGAAACTTGGCCAACCCTCCTCTTGAGGTCACCCAAGGAGGTCTATAAGAATGATTTATGACAAAATATTCTTAAGATCCCTTAGAAGTTATGGAAGAATTCCAACATCCACCTTTTTTCCTTTTTTTTTGACAGATGACATTTGATGAATCTTCTGGAAAGTCACAACTGAGCCTGGTGAGCTCATCATGATTATGCACCGTTTTGCTGTTCTCAGAAGTGCCACCATTGGGATAACATTAGAACTGGTGAAAGAAATAAGAAGTAGAATTTTTCCCTGTTCATCAATGAGGAAAATAAGTTCAGAAAAGCATGAAATGCTTTATTGATGGTTCTGTATAGTAAGTTGGAGAAACTACAATCTTGTGCTGAAAACCTTTTACTGATTATATAGCTGCTCAGGATGGGAAGAATGTGCAACTAATACTAATTTTTCATATATTTCTCCCATCGGGATTAGGTTATGTTATCACTGTAGAATTTATCCCCATTCATAGCTGAGTCTTAAATATTCATATCCTTCAAGCATACATGAAAATAGAAGAGAGCAGAAGATAAGGCGATCATACCCTAGGGTGAGAACTAGCTTAATGCTTTTGTTACCTGGTATGACTGTCTAAAAATATGTGTCCATTTCTGTGTCCCAAACCTTCAATTACCTCACTTTTTTGATCTTCCTGTTTTGACTGATTTCTTGTGTGTTTCTTACTGCAGTTCTCTCAGTGTTTAATAAGCAGTCCTGTAGTATGTGACCAAAACCCAGATTAAATTGCAAAAAATTGTGAGCTCACAGACTTCTGCCGAAGTCTGTGAATATAACTGGCTTCAAGCCTAGCTGGATCCAAGAATGAGAATAAACTAGAGATCTTGGTGTTCATTTTCTATTTTTTCAAGTCTACTGGACTCCTTTTCAGGTAGTTTTTTTTCCCCCAGGAAGTGGCAAAACATACTAGCAACCCCACTCACATATACTACCACCATAATTTTCCTAGAGAGTAGACTTCCTTTCCCCCTGGTCCAGCCCAGTGCCAGGCGTTATGCTTCGCTGCAAAGGTCTGAGGGAGTATTCACCCTGAGACAATGATTTTCAATGCTCTGAACAGACCAGTTTTGGTTATTTTTTCATCCCAGGAGATTCCAGAAAGGATGTGAATCCTTTTAAATGACCAATCACTGTCACTGTCACTATCATCCTGTTGCTCATCGATTTGCTCGAGCAGGCAGGCACAAGTAACATCTCCAAGAGAGACTTCTTGTTACTGTTTTTGGCATATTGAATACGCCATGGGTAGCTTGCCAGGCTCTGCTGTGTGGGCGAGATACTCTTGGTAGCTTGCCAGGCTCTCCAGGAGGGGCAGAGGAATCGAACCTGGGCCAGTGGTGTGCAAAGCAAATGTCCTACCCGCTGCGCTTCAATGACCAATAGAAAGCATATTCCCAGCCCAAGGAAAAAACAAGGCACCATAAACAGAAGGAAATGGATATATTTTATTAAAATGTTTCTCTCATAGACTATTCAGATCTTCAGGGTTGATTCCAGACCTCTAACCTAGCGCGACTGAAGTCCCCTAACTGTCACGCTCACCTGTAGTTGCGTCTCTGGCTCCTGCTCCCAACTCCACACTCATTCATCATTACCAGCTGCCGTGCTGAAACACATAGAATTTATCAAAAAGTAGTGCCAGGAGACAATAATTTCAACTGGAATCAAAGGCAGCAGAAACTCTGCGGAGTCCATAACACAATTCAGTTCTGCTTTCCATGTTTACCCACATTTTCAGTGAGAAGAGTCTCCCGAATTCTAAGTCAAAGTGATACAAGATAAGAAGAGAAAAAGAAATCAGTGAGGGGAAAGGAAGAGAGGCTGGAATGGAAGATCATGGACTCGGTTCTTCACCCATTTTACAAATGACTGGGTTTTAATTTGGTTTATTAACAAATGCTCAAAAATAAAAAATATATTTACAAATATTTTGTTAAATTAGGCTACTTTTCACAGATGTGAAAGCAACCGCCATTATATACATTTTTAAAAAGCCAACCTGTTCGAAGCAACCACAATTTATATTCTAAACAGTGTTGAAAGACAATATTTATAGGGAAGGGCTGGTAGTAGCAAGTAAAATAAAAATGTGATTCTCACATTCAAACGGAGAGTGTGCAGAAGTCTCCATACCTCTTGTTGTGGGGTATCCACCATTCTTTATTTTTATGTGAATGCTTCTAATTGTTTTCTTCAAGTATTATTTTTATTCAGTTAGGCATCATGATTTACATCATAAGCAGTGTGAATATGAAGGTTTCAGGCATGCAGTGTTACTATACAGCACCAATCACCACAGAGCTGGTGTCCCTCAACCACCATCACCAGGCCTGTTCTAATTCCACCTCTTCAGCAAATTCAGTTCTGTAGACCTACTCTCAGGGCCTGCCATTACTGAAGAGCTATTATTTCCCTATCGTTTCTTCCTTTTGTGGCAGTAGCAATGGGAATAAGCTCTGTCTGTACTTACTTGGCAGAACAGGGCGTGTTAGAGCTCCCTACACCCTCCCTCTTCCTCAGAAAGTCTGGGATGGAAACTGTTGAGGTCAGGAATTCTCAGTGTGTTGGATGCACTGGGGGGAGGACTTCTCAACAGCTGAGAGCCTCTTTCTTTCTCTAGTGCTCTCACTGCAGCTGGTGGTCGTGGGGGTGTTATTTTTAGTGTCCTTGTGCACCATCATGTCTAAGACCTTAGTGCTGTAGCCAAACTCTGTCATACCAGGAAATAAGCTTGACAAAGTGGTTCCTGAAAGGCCATGCCAAGCCCAGCATGGAACATGAAAGAATGTTGTCGCAGGAGACACCCTGATCTATGGTATAGCCCAGGGTGCCCCTGAGGGGCCTCTGCAAGATCTGTTTCACCACTTTCCGAATGTTGTCATATTTGCAAACTTCCTCCAAATCTCCCGATCTGGCAGGTCAGGTTCATGATCAGCATGTTGGAAATGGGGATATAAATGGCCAGGCCAGATAGCTTCTGTTCGCCATGCCCACAACTTTGCTGATGCCTGTGGCAGCAGGAATGATATTCTGGGACCCTCTTCAACCATCACACTACAGACTCCTAGGGAATCTGCCCATGGTCTTTAGGGTGGCAGTGATGACATAGACTGTAGTCATAAGACCCTTCATGATGCCAGAGGTGTCACTTTTGATACACAGTTGTCACCAGGCTGAGAGAGAGGCCAGCCATGGCAGCTCTCCCTGCTCTTCTACTTGTGCACCATTGTGGAGGAGACAAGCAGCCCTTTTGAGGAAAGGTGAGTACACAGAAGTGCAAAAAGGCACAAACTCCGGGAGCGCTTCTGAGACAGAGATTGTTTATTATAAGCAGGGTCAACCTTATATACTATACGGGGCAAGAAACAAACAAGGGGACTTCCAGAACATACTTGCACAAAATAAAAACAGGATAAACAGTATGTTAATTACTTTAGGCTGGGACCCCCCCCCCCTTCTCTCAACCATCCCGTGACATTGTCTTTTACTGAGCTCACATTGGAGAGGGACCATTGCTGGGAAGCCAAAAGGGGAGTTTGGAAGGGAGGGGCCATCTACCGCTCGTCCCATCATTCGGGCCGAGTCTCAGGGGCTCTGTCTTCACCCATAGCTGCCCTCAACTGAGTCTCACAACGTGTCCCACAAAGAATGACTTTGGCCAGAAGGACCAAGTAGTTGGTGCAGAAAGCACTGCTGACAATCCTGAGAGGGTTGTCACACTTCCCATGATTCACACCCATCACAGACATGGGGCATTAACAGAAGGAACAGAGATGATAACACCTTTGATGCCACCTTTCAAATGAGTCCCAACCTTGTCGAGGGTAATGAAGATCTCAGTGGACGCTACAAAATATTTAGCACCAGAATTGTTACCTAAATTACTGTTGGATATAAGATGGAAATGGGCTCATTCTTGGCCTTGTGTGCCACTGAACTTGCCTTGAGTAAGTTCACATAGACCATTCAATTCAGTTAAGTGAACGGTTTGTTGATGGTCACAATTTCCACTTTCTAGAGGTAAAGGGAGCCTAGGAACAAGAAACTCTATACTGACAAATCCATTCACCCTGACTTTTACCATCAGGTCTCAGGTATGTATCTGGCTGACACTGAGCAAGAAGACTTGGTTTCTGTTGAACAGGGATGAGAAGAGAACCTTACTATAATTCTTTATGCTTTACATATGTGAGAGATAGTTCCAATTTTGTCCCTCACTCATCATCACACTTTATAATGTCTCTGTGATCTCCTCCAAAAAGTTCTCAAATATCACTCTTAGAGGCCTTTGTTGATCTTTTGGTTTTTATTCTTCTCTCTATACCTTTTTTCAGAACTTTTTTTTTCATTGAATGTACCACTTCCTGATACTGTATTACATAATTATGAATTTATTTGTTTAATTTCATGATTCCCTTGTGAAAGAGAAATTCTAAGAACGTGCTGTATGTTCTGTTTGCCCCTGCACTGGGGGTTAGGGGGACACTCAAGAGAGCTTGTCATAGAGCCAGGGGTTAACGGGTTAACAGTCACTGGTTGAAAGGATTGCTAAGTGGGCATCAAGAAACAGTGTCAGTACCCAAATTTATAAATCGTTAAAGATAACACTTGCAATCTCTCTGTATTACTTTAAATTTAACATTTAAAGAATGGAATCTGGCAGAAATTTCTTCCAGTTTCTCAACCTACAAAATTCTTGATTTCATGCTGCTGAGTGTGACCCTGAACACAATGTTCTTGGAGTAGAAAACAGCTGCTGCTGTCTACTCACCCCTGAGGTTATCTTATTGTTAACCCATTTTTAGACACTTCAAAAGAAAAGCAAACAAACAAAACTGAAACACGACAAGCCTTTCAGCTAACTTTTACGTACTATGTGAAAACAAAATTTTATTTTGAATAGATGGCAAATTGTCATTTGGAAGAAACATTTCCAACAGTTCCACAACTAAGTTAGGCATTATCTTTCCATTATAATCCTGTATCAAATGATACCAAAATAAAACCTTAATTTCTTTCCACTCACTTCCACATCCCTTAGAAATACCATGAATACAGTGCTATAGAGTGGAAATATTAAGAAATCAGATTTTGGATTCTGAATCTACCACGTAAAAATTGTGTGGGTTTAGGCATGTTTCCTATTCTCTGAGATTCTGTTTCTCATCATAAAAAATGAGGAAAAAAACAAAAATAGTAGCACCAACTTTATAGCAGCAAGAGAAGCAACAAAAACTAAAAAACAACCAAAAATATCTTTAGAAAACTTTCAAAATAGGGTGTGGCATGGCATTAGAGTTTAATACTTTTTATTAATGTTATTCATTTATTCAAGTTTATTTTGCCCAGAGTTTAAATCTCATCTTTTATTATTCTTATGTCTTGGTAATTTGAAACAAATTCAGCACAGTTCTGCTTAAAAATGTGAAAGCCTATACTTAAATATAAATCTTGTGACAATTAAATTATGTAAAAAATAGTCATGTGAGATATGGTAGACTAAGCTTAAATAAAATCATGAGAAGATGAAATCCAATGAGTCTGAGAATGGCAAAGCATCAGCCCTGCAAGCAGAAGCTGCAGTGTGACCCTTAGTACCACCCCATGCTTTGAGAGCAATTCCAGACTCCACAACCAAGTGTCCGATCTTTACAACATAGCCACAATAAGTGGGGAGGAAAATCAATTTTTAAAACTTTAAAGATAAAATGCAAATACATAGACATATAGGTTCTGTGTATGGATGCTTTTGTGAATGTGCATGAGTGTGAGAATTTTACCCCTTAGTTATCTCTGTAACCTGCTGCTACAATTAATAGGCAAAAATTTTTTAAAAGAAATTTGATATTAATAAAAACATTTTAATTTTCATCAGGGAGAGAGAGAAAGAGAGAAGGAGAGGGAGGGAGGGAGAGAGAGAGAGACAGAAACAGCATGAAATGATGAGACCAAGTGATGGAAATTTATTCACTATGATTACTTTCAAGAGTAATTTCTCTTGGGTAATTCAGGGGCCTCTTACTATGGCTCTCCAGAGTGATTGCTAATGTAAATGAAGCTACTAAAAGTGGATTATCGTGGTAAGAATATACTCAACCAATAATGCAATAGAAATCCATCCAAAACATTCTTGCCTTTTTTTTAATTTAAGTTAATGACTCATGCCTCACTTCTTTTCTTACTAATAACCGGGAGGCACTTTTAAATATTCAGCTAGGAAAAAGAAAAAGAATCCTGTATGAGTTAACTAGGAACCTACCTGGGTTTTGAACATCTATGCTTAGTCTTAGGGATTCAGATTCAGAGCCAGATGTTAAGATATGAAAATTTTATTGATTTAAAAACACTTACTGGAATTAGAGAGGAAATATGGTGGTTAAGGTGCTTGCCTTGTAGGCTACTAATACCAGTTTAATCCCTGGCACTGCTTGTGATCTCCCCACCAGAAATGATCACAAAACACATAGCAAAAAGTTAGCTATAAACATTGCTGAATGTGATTCAAAGAAAAAAATACAAAAAAATAATTCTTTATTTTTATTTATTTGTTTGTTTCTGTGCATGTTCGATATGCCAAAAAGAAGTCTCACAATTGAGACGTTACTGATGCCTGCTTGAGCAAATCGATGAACAACGGGATGACAGTATTATAGGGCTACTTTGTTTTTGGGCCATATATGGCTGTGCTTATGGATTATTCCTTGTTCTTTGCTCAAGAATCACCCAGGCCATGTTCAGGGGATCATATGTGGTGTCACAGATTGAACCTGAGTCAGATGTGTGCAAGTCAGGAATTTTACTAATTGAACTATCTCTATCTCTTCTGATCCCAAAATAGTTTTTCTTGCAGATGTGCATGGACAGCATTTTCATGGTTTCCTTGAAACTAATTTGAGAGCCTGTGGAAACTTTGAAAGGACATTTCCTTTTTACAGGATCAAACAAATTATCATCTCAATGTCCACCTTGAATAGTTACTGTATTTGCTTTCTATGTACCTCAACATTTGTTATTATAACTTGATTGGTCTTAAATTAAGTGTGACTGCTACCATGCTTGGAATTGTTCACTGTAAACAACAGTTAAGCAGGTAACAAAACAGCACTATGATAGAACTGAAGAGGAGGTCAGCAGAAAAAGGAAGCGCTATGATTAGAAAAGCACAAGAACATGATGACCGCTCAATACCTCTATGGCAAACCACAACACCCAAAAGAGAGAGAGAGCAAAAGGGAATGTCCTGCCACAGAGGAGGGGTGGGGTGGAGGAGAAGGGGTGGGAGTGATGGGAGGGATGCTGGGATTATTGGTGGTGGAAAATGGGCACTGGTGGAGGGATGGGTACTTGATCATTGTATGACTAAAACTCAAGCACAAAAGTTTATAAGCCTGTAACTGTACCTCACGGTGATTCTCTAATATTTTTTTAATTTATTTTTTTATTATTCTTTTTTATCAAAAATCGACTTTTATTGATCTGTTTTTGGATAATTCCATTTGCCTTTTTTTTAATTTTAAAACTTTTTATTAAATCACCATGTGGAAAGTTACAAAGTTTTCAGGTTTATGTCTCAGTTATACAAAATTCAAACACCCATCCCTTCACCAGTGTCCATATTTCACCACCAAAAACCCCAGTATACCCCCCGCCCCCACCCCTACCCCCTACTGTATAACTAATGAATTTCACTTCATTTTCTCTTTACCTTGATTACATTCCATGATTCAACACAAAACTCACTATAGTTGTTGGAGTTTCCACCCAAGAGAGACAGACCTACTACCAAGGAAGCATTTGATAATTAGTTTTCCATTGCTGGAAATGAAGAGATATGTAGCCCCACTGCTACAAGTACATAACTCTCTTTTTTTTATTTCCTCTTTCCTTTTCCCTTTTATTTTTTTCCCCCTCATCCCCCTTCCCGAGCCTCATAGTATGGTGTACGCCATGCCACGTCAGCAGCGTGGGGCTTTTGCTTAGTTCACAGTCCAGAGAGGTGGTTGCTACATTAATAACCTTCAATATTTCAACAAAGACTTACTGTTATTATTTGGAGTTTCCCCCCCAAGTCAGACCTGTTCAAAAGGAACCGTTTCACATTGCTGACAATTATAAATGTTAAGTCGCGCGGACGCGGTAGCAGTTTTGGATTTCTGTATAAAGTCCAGGGAAAATTCTGCCAGAAATTACATAGCCCAGCTCACAGTCCCAGTGCATTGCTGTAAGAAGTCTCTGGAATCAAAGTCTTTAGGCACAGAGGGTCCGCTTCACGCTCAGCGGCTCCGGATTTATCTGGGCCGAGGGCGTGCCATTACACCCCCTTCCCATGAGTTCCTGGGAGCCCCAAAAGTAAAAACCGAATACCTCTGGGTTTGGAGTCATAGAAGATGGCGCCTGCCACGTGGGTACCGCCAACCCGCCGTTTTCCGTGCAGGAAGACAGGGTGGGGAGGAAAAAAATCCACCCCCTGGCAGCACAGAGTTGTAGCCCAGTTCTCAGTCCCAGTGCATTGCTATTAGATGCTGCGCTGGATGCCCGAATGTGTTAGATCTCTGGAATCAAAGTCTTTAGGCGCAGAGGGTCCCTCTAATATTTTTTTTTTAAATAGCAATAAAAAAAAGAAAAAAAAAAAGAAAAGCACAAGGAGACATGTGGAGCAACATGCCGGAGAGATGCCTCCAGACTCCGTGCCAGGCCGTCTTATCCAGGGCAACCCCGAGGAGGAGAGGTGAGTCCCCACAACCCACCCTAACAGTACCCCAGCAACCAAAAACCTCCAGAACTCAATCTCCACCTGCTCATGACGATTTCCACAGACACAGATGAGCCTCATCCATGAGTGAATCTGCTGAAAATCCCAGATGTATGGGATTTTTGGCCGTAATCTCCAGGCTCACAGGGAGTCAGGAATGGATGACCTCCTCCATCTCCCTGTGCTTTTGGCAGCCTGGCAGTCATGCCCAAGAAATGCCTATGGTGCCATATGACCTCATTAATGGCAATGAACCAGAGAATCACAAATAAATCACTCAGAAGAGAGCAACATGAAAGCAACAAACTGCAAAGATGTCTCTGGACCCCAAAGTGATAATTCAGTTTTAAAAATTTGAATTAACCTCAGCTGTATCACTGTATTTAAAATTTTAGAATTCCTGGAGTGACATCTCATACTCTGCACCACTGATGTACCAAGACAAGGGCTTAATGGCTTCAGGGGAAATACAACAATCTTCACACACTTTCCTCTAAGGAAATTTTTTTGGATCATTTTACCATATTATTGATAACAAGCAATACAAAATAAACTATTTAGGTCCTGCATTGGGGACAATTGGGGGTTGGTGTGGAAACATTCAAAATATGGTGATGGGAAGGCGTAATAGTGGTGGAGTTGGTGTTGGAATATTAAGCGTAATAAATTATTGTGAACAACTTTATAAAAATTAAATTTTAAAAAGACATGCAAAAGAAGACAAGATATAAGGTAAGCTTTGCATGAGTCAAAGAGCAAGGGAATAATGGGGTTGAATCTTTTATTTAGAATAAAATAGCAGAAGAGAGAATGAAAAAAGAATTAGACATTTCATAGAACAAATCTGCAAGTAGGAAGACTAATAAAAAGAAATTTATTCTGAAACTCATTGGCAGTGAACTCTGAAACTAGTAAACTAGTAATGTCAACTAGAAAAACAATAAAATAATGGGAAATAATAAAATATAGCCCAGAAATAACTATATTTGATGGCAAGAGATGAATTAAGACTATTACAGTGGGGGACTCGATTGATAGTACAGCAGGTAGGGCATTTGCCTTGCACGGGGCTGACCTGGGTTCAATTCCCAGCATTCAATATGGTCACTTGAGCCAGGGGTAATTCCTGAGTGCAGAGACAGAAAAAACCCCTGTGCATTGCCGGGTGTGACCCTAAAAGCAAAAATAAATAAATAAATAAAAGACTATTATATCGAGTAGGGCATTTGCCTTACACACGGCCGACCCAGGTTCAATTCCTCTGTCCCTCTTGGAGAGCCCGACAAGCTACAGAGAGCATTCCACCCATACAACAGAGCCTGGCAAGCTACCTGTGGCATATTTGATATTCCAAAAAACAGTAACAAGTCTCACAAATGGAGACGTTACTGATGCCCACTTTAGCAAATCGATGAACAATGGGCCGACAGTGCTACAGTGCTACTTTTGAAAGAACAAAACTTAAATTATTTAAGTTCCTCCCAAATAAATGATTATACCAAACTGTGATTTGACTAAGAAACATTTGAAAAGCATTATGACCCTAATATTTTTTTTTAAATTTATTTACTTATCTAGATTTAAGGTGACACCCACCAGTGCTCAGGACTTACTTCTGGCACTATGCTTAGGGATCACTCCTCACAATGGTTTGGGCACAATATAGGTTACTGGGGATCGAACCCTTTTGAACCTCTTTCAAGGCAAGTGCCCTACCCACTCATCATTTTACCCTTGCTTTTTCAAAAATTTATCTAACCTCTTACTTCTTATTTCAGCATGGGAAAGCCTAACACTTTCCTTTTTGCATATCCAAGTCAACCCAGCTAGGGAGATGCTGTTTATTTCTACATGTTGTGGTGAGGAATTGGATTAATTGCTTGAACTGTCGTGGACAGCAGTTTTCTGTCACTGGAAATGTTCAAGCACAGGTCTTAGAATACAGACTCCTTGAAGGCAATAATGTTTGTTTCTTGTGTTCAGCCTTTTGCCTAGATTAGTAACTGGCATAAATCACATTCTAAAAATATTGTTGAATGAATAAATGAACTTACCTTGGCAGTTTCACATAGAGATCTGCGTGAGTCCAAATCATGGCAAAGCAACGTCTCAGGAACTTTCTGCCTTGAGGGTTTGTGTTTTCCTTAATAGTCTAATGCACTGGAACAGTAACACACTAAAAATGCATCCAAATAATTTAAGACAAATTTTCTCTCCTCCTTCTCTTTCTATTTCTCTCCCTCCTTCCCTGCCTGACTTCCCTTTATTTTTCTTCCTTTCCTTCTTTCAAGATAATTAGTTCTGTTGAATTAGTGCATTTTTTTCCTAGTTAAAAGGTTAAACAGAAACATAAAGTTGTCATCAAGGGGCTCTGATCATCTCCACATGTCTCATCATTATCTTCTTTTACAGTTTCATATCTCCAGGCCTTTCAGTTGGGTCAGGATGGTATTTCACTGCCCTTTATGCATGTGACAATTGGAAACAGGGGAAAGAAAAGAAACTCGAGTGAAGATAACCTGAGTTCAACACAGCAATTTGAAGATCAAGTTCAGCCGGTTCTTACTCAACCTGCCCCATCAAGTCCTCACCACTCATCTCTTCGCTCATCTTAACCCCCCTCCACCCCCACCGTGTGTGACAGACTTACAGGGCTTTTCTCAGAGAAGAACCTCTCCCACACCTCTAGCTGTCACCCCCCACAAAAGGAGAGGTGCAATCAACTCCTGCAAAGCTGACCTCCTTCCCAAGAGAATGGAAATGACCTCAGGTTCACAACCAGGGTAGAAGTCTTCCAATGAGATCAAATAAGAATAGACACACCCCAAATTTCCTTCTTGAAATTTGGTTCTCCTAATTCCCCTAAGAAAGAAGACTCATATTTCCAAGGAACTGAGTCAATTCAGCTACTTAGTTCCATTTCAAAAATTTCAAACATCCAAAATAGTAAATCATGACGACTGGGATGATGAATAACTAACCTGCTGATAGTTGCTTGGACTATATCAGCAGCTAGGGGAAAAAATACCTGTAATTGGGTTGTTTAGTCATTGGGATTCTAAATTTGTTCATAATCTCAAAGAAAAATATTGAGTAATAATGGAGGATAAAAGAAGTATTCTTAAGCTCAATGACTGCCAGGAGTTTTTTTCTTTAAGTTTGAGTACTTAATGAGCACTGATGTATTTTTTTAAACTGTGTCCTATAAATTAATAAATTGATAAGAGACACTAGTCTCTCCAAATGTTAAAGAGAAATGTAAGACTCAGGAAGAGATTCTCCTGAGGTCACATGTAAACAAGATGGGAATGACACTTTGTTCAGATATCTCTGTCACTGATTCCCATGAACTCTCTTAAGACATAATATAGTTTCATTAAGAAAGGTTTCTGCCTCAAAGTCAGGAGTAAGCAACCTTTTTTCTCTAAAGTACCAGAGGACAATCCTTTATATTTTCAGGCTCTTGTCATAACTACTCAACTCTACATGTCATGCAAAAGCTGTCATAGAAAAAACACAAATCAGAGTGGCTGTACTTCAAACACAATATTTACAAAAGAGGTGGCAAGTCATATTTTTTCCCAAGAATCTTTGACTCTAACTCCTAATCCTTCCTTCCTTCCTTCCTTCCTTCCTTCCTTCCTTCCTTCCTTCCTTCCTTCCTTCCTTCGTCCTTCTGTCTTCTTTTTTTTTTTTTTTGCTCAGGGGACCATATGGGATGCTGGGATTCGAACCCGGGTCAGCCGCGTGCAAGGCAAACGCCCTACCCGCTGTGCTATCGCTCCAGCCCCACCTTCTGTCTTCTTTTGTCACAATTTTTACATCAAAAGCATTAGATATAGATTAACTTCAGAAAAGCCTTGCTACCATCCTCATTGAAGGAAGTTTTTATTTGTCTGAATATAAATGTCTGACTAACTCTTTGAGAGTAGCAGTCTTCTGCCTTCAGCATCGGCTGTATGCACTCATACTTCTGTGAATGTATAAAGGGCCTATGTCTCTTTTTGCTGTGTGCAGGCCATTTTGCATCACTAATCAATTTTCTCGAGGGCTCCTTCATCTATACCACATGCACCACAATGCTTGGTGCATTAATCAGTGGTCTGTAAATAGTTGAAATTGAAAACTGAATGAATTTGCTTTCTCATCATCTTCCAAATGGCCTATGCTCTTTGGGCTTGAGTTAACAATTGGAGCTGGCAGTGTTTCTAAACTGGGTACAGAAACAGAGGCTATTGTTTCTACCATTTGAAGAAAGGTATGTGAGTGCCTGTAGTCAGATGAAAAGGGACTGGCAGAGTCTCCCAGGACAGGCCATTGCATAGACTTGGGGGGTGCAATGGCTGCCCTTTGGGCTGCAAAGCTGCAACAAGAGCAGGCAGAGCTGTGTACCAGATTGGAATCATCACCCATCTCTCACACTCTCTCTCTAATGCACTGATAACAGGTCACTATATTTTTCAAATGTGCTCGCTTCCCAAGAAACATTCTTTTTCCACAATCAACCAGTTTACAGCTAAAAGTGAAAGTCATGATATAAAAATCTAGTATCAATGTGGTGATCAAACTTAAATCCAGTCAGGAATGCTTCAACGATGTCACTAAAATACAAAGGAAGTCTTTACATACTTTCTCTTAATGATGATCAACTAGTTTGGACTTTTTTAGCCTGCAGTTAACTGAAAACATTCCATTATTTGGGAATATTTTATCTCCTAATCAATTTAGTGTGGATCTTAATATTCCATATTATTTTGAAACTATAAAAATAAACACAGAGATATTTCAGGGAAATAACTGCAAGGGAAGTGGCCTACTGGACAGGGTCTCTTTGTAGTTCTATTTCTGTGTCTAATCAGTCTGTTCCCTCTAAATAATTACTGAGATGGCTCTATTGTTCTAATGACCACATTTGGGACAGAGATTTCCCCCTTTGCCTTCTTCCCCTCTGATTTCTATTTTTAATGAATCGAAATATGACAAGACGGTGAGAACATGCAGTGCTAATGTCCCTTATAGTTGTTATTGTGAGTTGTGAACATTCTATATATTCTTATAGTAATTCCCACAAGTTCTTTGAGTTATCACATAGAAATCTAGAGTCAATAGAGGAAGTGAACAGGAATCTTACGTCTTATTCTGCCCTGTGGTCTTTAGGTATTTGGGCAGTTAATATAAACCAATTATTTATATTTTTATAAGTCTAGATTACCATCTTCCTAAAGTATACCAGTGGGATAAGTGCTGCCTCTGTACTGGCCTCAGTGTTCACATCTATGCAAGAGAGCATTTACCATCTCATGGGACATTGTCCAGATAAATGAGATAAAGCTTATGAAGCATTTAGCACAGAACAAGGAACATAATGAGTTCTACCAAATGATATCTATTATTACTGCATTTCAAAAAAATGTCTGATTTATATGGTTCTACTGGGGGAAAGGGCTTTCAGAAGAGTATCAAGTATTTTAGTACATTTTCTAAGTTTATAGGATACATTAGCATAAGGAACATACCATTTCGGTATCTGTGTCTCAGTGGTACAGATCCCCTTAGGGGTTCTCTATCCCTGGGACAAATATTTTTTGTTTACCCACTGACAGCATATTTAGAGTTCCTGGCAGGGGTAAAACAAACCAAATAAATGAGCACTGGATTTATAGCCAGAGAAGTAGATGACCTTGGGAAGCTCGTTAACATCTCTGAGCCGCCATGGTCTCAGCCATCAAGGACATGCAAGTAGAAATGAAATAACTGTGTAGAATTATTTTAACACTGAACAATATAGGAAGGCACAATAAGGAGAGTATGTTCTATCTCATTTATTCCTACTAGTAAATATCCCATGCCGTCTCCCGTTTTGATGGTACATATTGCCAGTGTTTAAACCACCTAATAGCAGTAAGAAATTCTTCCTTAGGACTACAGAGTGATGATGAGTAGGTCTCAGTCACAGAAAATTTTTTAGCCAGAGAGAAAAGTTAAATCTGTTAGTAGAATACTGGCTCCTTCACCAGCCTTTAGCAAATATGTGAGTTCCATGAACAAGATGAGTAATAGATTTAGGAAGATAAGCCAACTATATTTATATAGGGAGATGTCTTTTATAGGATACAATGGGCTACAGAAAGTAATCACTATAATAAATTTTAGATATAAAGATAAAAGAGAAACCAAGAAAGGCCAGTTCTCTGGCTAAATATTGCCATTTAATATCACATTTCAGATAAGTTGTGTTTTTCTATACATCAACAGGAAGTAGACAAAAACATTTGAGGTCTGTTAGATTCCACATGCCATTTAACAGAAAGAACAAACTAAGGGCCAGAGAGGGTCAGTGAGACACCTAAGGTCAGACATTACCATTTGCTCTGAGACCTCTAGAGAGTTCTTACAGAAACACTGCATCTTTCTGAAAAGTGAGGTAAGACTTGCCAATTGAATTCTGAAATAAGGTCAATTATAAATGTCTGTGGCAGCCACCCTTTTTTATTATTTAGAAAAATACTTGTCCAAACTTGTTATCAGAAGACACAGACTGAGAAATGTGGGTATATCTTTTCACAGACCACAAAATGCTTACTGTTTGCTAGTGGATTTTTCTTTGGTTTGCTTTTCAATTCTGTCTTCTTGACAAACAAGGACAACAACAACAACAACAAAGGTAGCAGAGACTAAAATCCATAATCATGTGCTTTGTGGGTAAGCATGTTGATCAGACTGTACTTATAACTGAATCACAAAAATGATTTACTGGGAAAGAGGATGGGCACACATTACTTATCCACAAAGACAGATAGAGAAGGGAACTTACATTGGGTTGAGATTTCCATGATCCTGTATAGTGTGCAAATGAAATAGTTAGCATTTCAACACAAATTGTTAGGTTCAAAGCCCAGGCTAGCGTTGGGGAGATAGTTCAAAGGATATTAATCTTTGCATGCAGGATCCCTGGGTTCAGGTGCTCTCCTCAGCACCACCTGTTATGCTGAGAAGTGCATCAAAGAAATCCCTGAACACTGCTGGATATGACTGTCCCTTCTCCCCCCACCCCTCTCCCAAATCCCTTCCTAAAGAAAATGGGTTATTTCCTAATAAGTCAAAGAAATATCCCAACACCATCTGAATTGCTGAAGTTCGGATATTTGACAAGCAAGTATATCTTACAGAAGGCTGATAATAGTTTTCACAGGCAAGAGTTTTATTCAGGGTTGGCAAAAAATCAGTGCTTCCAACGTGCTTGGCAAGGAGGCAATAATTCCAGAAGAATTAATCATAATAGATGATTGATAAGGGAAGCTGACATTATTGAATCAATATTGGCAGGGATCTTTACCACATCATTACATAATTAAACTGATTAGTTAGATTAGTAGCTAAGATTTGTGTTATTTTGGAATCACCTTATATATTAAGATAAGAGAGATGAGATGTTTGCCTAAATATAGACTATCAACAGTTGAGAAGAATGCTCAAGATAAAGAAAATTCCCCATAACATGGGGAAGTGAATATTTAAAGACTAAAATTTTGAATAATCCATTATATTTTATTTGGTCATCTCTTTCTTATAAAATTAGTACATTAATGGCTCATTATTTTCTTTTAGAAAACAAGGAACATTGGTCCAAAATTTATGCCCATTCTTTCATCTTATAGAATTCTTGAATTCTAAGTGAGCTTGTCCATCTTTCCTCCTCTGAGAAAGGGAATTTGCCTCCGCAAATACATTTGCTAGGAGTTCCAAAGTGAAGAGACTTATAACCTCACCATTCAAGGTTAAGGACTCTAACTTCACCATTCCAATCTTATGATTCTAGAACCAGATAAGTAGGAGCTTTTCAAAATACAAACACTTGAGACAACCATTAATAGAAGGTTCATCCCTTGATGACTACTAATACACCAGAAGGACTTGGGGAGTAAATCCCACTTCAGAAATGGAGACTTAGAACACCAACTCCTCCTTTTATGTCTCCAGTATATCTTCTTCACATGGGGGTCATCAGGCCATTAATGTCCATTGACAATTTATTAGCTGATATTTACCATTCAGGTTAGATGGAACCCCTACTCAGTTACTTCATTTACAGTTTAAGGTAAGTGTCTTAATCTATAAAATTAGCAACAAGAAAGCCTATTTTATATCATTTGAGTACAAATACATATGAAGTACAAATACATATTATGTTCCTTAAAGAACAAATCTATACTGTTAGAATATCCAGTGTCCAGAGATGTTCAAGTTTAACTCTGATCCACTAAGTGTGCCTCTGACTACTAGGTTACTCTGTTAGACCCTGTGCCTGAGTCCTGGGGAAAGGATGTCTCTTCTGTAGAAGTTTCAAGTGCATTATAATTCTGGTGTGAATACCAAGTAATCTTTTTCCAATAAACTATGTTGGTTGTTTCCTTTTCCTGATCCCTGGCTCCAGAATCTCTTGCATAGTGTTTGTCTCAATGAGCCTGCCCAGATCAAAATAAATGATTTTTTTTTAGTATCTACAATAATTAGTCTATTATTTCTTACCTTTTATTTCAGACCTAATTTGATTGTCTCAGGTATTAACTTCTCTTAGAATACATCCTTGGTCCCAAACACCTGAAAATGTCATGGAGTTTTTTATTTCCCCCATTCTTTTATCCTGATCAACTACATTGCTAATCAACTACATAAGCACATAAGAGTTTTTAAGCATATGTGTGATATTTTGTGATATGTATGTGTGATTTTGTGTTATTCATTTATTACTTTAGTCATTCTCATAAGATACTTATTAAGCACCTCCTCATACTTGATTCTCAGGACACAGAGATAATGCAGTGGGAAAGGCACTTGTCTTGCACATGGCCAACACAAGTTTGGTTTCCAACACTTTAAGTAATCCCTGGTCCATGTCTGGAAACATGAGCACAGGAATAAGTACTGATCATAATCATCCCAACCTTCTGCCCCCAAATATTCCATTTACCAAGAAATCAGACTGGGGAAAGACAGATGCAAACATTTAATATACTATTTTGTGAAGTTTATGATAAAGCTGTGGTTCTCCAAGTCCACTGTACATGGAGTTGTCCCTATACACTAAGTAGAGCACTCTGGCTTCAGTACAGACTAGTGGAATCAAAATGCATAAGTATTGACATGATGCATTAATATGTTTTGATAACTTTCCAGGTGATTTCATTGTGCATTTGAGATTTTAATTGTTCTTGGAGAGAAGGAAGCCTGAGATGTCTTGATACCCCAAGAAAAGGCCCCTCTCCTTGACTACAAGGCCTACAAAGCTACAAAGGAGCAAGTTCATGAACTAGATGTGAATAGGTTGAATTATCCAGGTAAATAAGTGATGCAGTTATTCAAGCACTAAAAAGCCATGAGAGTTCAAAGAACTGAAAATAATTCTGTACAGAGTTCAGAGACTGCTAAATCATTTGAATTTTAGCACTAAAGGGAAGAAGGTGAAAGACCATTTGCAGGAAAGTAATATGATGATAGTCTTATACACAAAAGAAGTGCCAAGACACTGATTATACAACCACACCCCAGCAAGAACTAATTCTCCCCTTTTTAAAACCTACAAAACTATCGGATCTTTTCTGGTTTAGACATTACAAACAGGAAACTCTACGCATGAGCTTATCTTTTATCTATCCTTTCATCAAATGATGAGCAGCTATTTTCTCCCTGGATAGATCTGGTATGCAGAAGGGCCTTGTTATTCTCAGCTAACTGGAAGAAATGACCCGGTTTCATAGAGAATGATTGATCACAGGTGCAGGCAGATGATGGCAAAGTCATACATATGAAGACATTTGAGGTGTTAAATGCATGTTGCCTTTGATAAGGAATACTTTGAGTATAGTTCTGATCTCTCCAGTCTCTGAGGCCAGCATGTTACATGTTAAGATCTCTGGTGACATCCATGCTCTTCAGGCCTCTGTTACACTCATTGTTTCCCTCTTTTCTATCCCTTAGGCCCATTCACTGTATTATAGTTGCATATCACGTAATGGTATTTTAGTAAATAACAAACTTCATATATAGTGGTGTTCTCAAAAGGCTATACCAAATAACCTAGGTGTATAGTTTGCTATACCAATTTTGTTTGTAGGCTACGATGTCTCATAGTGACAGCATCACCTGCGATACATTTCACAGAACATAATCTCCTGCTTATATTAACTTTACTGCACATACATGACTATATTGCTAAAATCTTGGCCTAGAAAGTCAGTGATTGGTCAGGTGGTTTGAGGTACGTTTAAAGCTACCTGTAGCATTTACAGTAACTTAGGTTGCATTTAACGTCATCCAGAAAATTAATCTTTCATGAACTTGACAAGTTGAGCATGTATAGAATATATGATTCTGGATTTTCTAAGAATATGGATCCCTATAAAATCTGGTCCAGGGATTTTACAGATGTGTGCTTTAGGGACGTTGAATTTCTTGTTACAGAAACTAGATTTTGATGGCTCAAAACCTAAATCTATATATTGGTAGCTTTCCGGTTTTCTCTGAAAGGTTTTTTTTTTTTTTTTTTTCAGGAGAGGGTGACAGTTATAGTAGGAGACTTTGGTAAGTAGTAAATCTATTTGGGTGCCTATTGTACTTGAATAGATGTAAGTGTGACTTGTATAAAGTAGATACCTGGTTTTTATACATTGCGTGGTTATCACTAATAACATTAAAAAAATAGAACTTTATAATTTTAAATGTGGGCTGGAGCGATAGCACAGCAGGTAAGGTGTTTGCCTTGCACGCGGCCGACCCGGGTTCGATTCCTCTGTCCCTCTCAGAGATCCCACAATCTACCAAGAGTATCCCGCCTGCATGCAGAGCCTGGCAAGCCACCATAACGTATTCAATATGCCAAAAACAGTAACAACAAGTCTCGAAATGGAGACGTTACTGGTGTTCGCTCGAGCAAATCAATGAACAACGGGGTGAGAATGACAGTGCAGACAGTGTTTTGATAAGGTGTTGTCACCATTGGCAGGAGAAATGGGGGAAACATAGGGGATCAGAGTTGCTACTGATAAACTGTAATTCATTTCCTGGAAGAAGGCCTGAACTTTAAAGTTCAGCAGTAATGATATGTTAAGTGCCATTTCTCTAATAGTCAACATACAACCTCATTTACATGTATATCAAACGAGCCTTTAGAACAACTTTAGCTATTTTCATGGTATTGAATGCTATTTTGTTGCCATATGCTTGTTTTTTTTTCTTTTTTTTTGTGCCCAATACAAATATGATGATAATATTTCAGAACAAATAGAGAGTAGATAAAAGAGGAGAAAAATACGGGGACAGAGTAAAATTTAATGTATTTTAATTGCAAAATAATTTGATTTCTACAAGGTTTAAATATATACAAGGGTTGTATACTTCATAATAAACTTATGCAAGGGAGAAATTACAGTTTTTTTTTAAGGTAGTAGGAATTTTATAATCAGTAGTACCCAAAACTCTTGTTCTCAGGTAGAAAAATCTGAGGTTCATATAGACTGAAAGACTTATTTCCGTTCTTGTGAATCAGAGTTTGATAATTAAACTAAAGCCAGAAACCTCATCTCTCAGTCTTAAGTTTGATTTGCTTTGAAGACATCAGAATATTCCATTTCTGCCTCTTTCTTTGTTGCAATGCATACTTTATTGATTTATAATAAACATGCATCATCTTGACTATTTTCTTTGTAACTGGATTTTGTGCCTTTCTTATTCCTTTACCCATTTTGCTCGCCCCTTACTCCAAATAATTTTTGCAAAAAAGAATGTCTTTTTATTTCTTATATTTATTGTTGGGAAGCTATTCAGAGATAAAGTACATCAACAGAGAAAATATGTCATAACTAAGTATATTTTAGCAATAAATAAACAAAATGTCATAGCACTACAGCTCTTAACAAGCTCTTTGTTAATTTATTCAATGACTTACCTTGAATAGATAACACTTACAACTTACATTTGGTCTGTCAAAAAGACTGGTTTTACTTGTTCTTCGGTTCCTAAGGCTAATTATTATTTTTAACACCTTTTGATTTGCTAAATGAGGCTAAGAGAGTGGAATTTCTCATGTTTTTAATAATCATCACCATCATACCATATGTGTGCATTTTAATACTTTCAACTTATTAATAAGTGATTATATTTCAACCTTACAAGAGCATCATAAAACTGCTTTTACCTTAGTATTCCTCATAGAAAATGCTTGATTGGCAGAATGTGATGAAAGATGAAGTATGAGAGTGTTCAGTTTCAAATCCTTTGTCACTCATCAACTGTGTAATTTTAAACTACTCAACCCTTTTCGGCCTCAGTGTCTCACCTATAATTTGAAGTGATAGGGGTAGCTATCTCCAGTATCTTATTTTAGTATTAAATGGGATAATCCAAGAAAAGTACTTATGAAAGCCACCTGGCATTTTCTAACCATCCAATTTTTCAGCTAGACTATCCATTCAGAGATGTGAAATTTGATGGCCACTGATAACAAATACTTACCGAATTCTTATTATGTACCAAGTACCATCCTATCTACTTCAAAAGTAAAGTGAATTTATTTAATTTTTCTAATGACCCTTGGAGACAAGAGCTATTATTAATCTCTCTGTTTTACCAACAAAGAAATTGCTACCCAGAGAGGTGAAGTACCTTATCCAGAGTGTCACCCTGGGGAGACTAGAAAACTGGAAATTGACAATCTGCTTCTAGACTCTGCTCTACTGCATAGTGCTAGAGAATGGCAACAAGAACCGCACAGATTCTGCTTTGAGGGATTCACCCCAACCAGTGCAGTATGATAACACCTAGAAGCAAAGTACATTCAGCAAGAGGGTGACAGCGGAGAGAAATCTGAACTCCTTCGGGAAGCTTGGGGAAGCTCCCTTTACTCCCAACACCCTTACTGTTCATATCTGCTTCCTGCCTTTTGCATGAGTCACATTCGTACTCTAATTTAAAATTTCAGTGTTACCAAACCCCTCATCCTCACTGCAAACCCTACTTAAGGTCCAAAACCCTGTTTCCCTTTTTTCCACTATAGCACCCACATATCCAATCTCTGACAACATGTACAAATAGGGCCTATCATTTTTATCATAACATTTCTTAGGTTCAACTCCCTACCTGTGGGTTGTCAAGCAAATATATTCCTGGCTCTCAATGAGAAATCCTTACTCAAAATGCCACACATTACAAAGTCAATGATTCAACACACACACATTTTTTTTAGTGCATCCAACCTATAAGCTGCTGTGTTAGAAATTAATTCACTCCTTTAATGTTGCAGTGCCATCTTTCTGAGGGCCATGTCTGTGTTTCTCCTAGAGCCAATTTATCATATGTATATTATAATTTCTACTTTTGAAAAACAGGACATTGTTTAACTGAGTTCTTATGGGAGGAAGCACAGCCCAGCAAGCAGAACAATGATTTGAAAGTCCTGGGTTCTATTTTCAGCTCTGCTGTTGACTAGCTGTGCATTCAGCCTTAAGAAGGTCAAAAGCAGAATGGCCTTGCATTGATGACTTTCTCTGTATGTACAGCTCTAGATGGAAAACAAATCAGGCATCTGGCTCTCCGCCTTGAGGAGGTATGGTCTTCGGAGAATAGATGTGTAGTCACACTTTGTTTTTCTTTTTAAAGCAAAAGAACAGAACAAACTCTCTGGGGGGGAAATGTGCCTGCAGAGAATGAAAGAAAGAAAACGAATAACCTTTTAGACAATCCAGGGGTTAAGGGATTGTTTGTACTGTTTTGATCAAAGAAGGCTTCTTGGTGCAAGTGGAATGGCCTACATTTGGAAAATGGAAGGACAAGCTTGAAAGACTTCTCCAACTTGGATAATAGCATGAGTACAGAACTCTATCTGAATACAACGAGCAAGGATTTCCAGTGAGTGAAACATATGTGCAAACTGTAAAATGTAGACCCTTGAAAGCTATCTGCCGCTACCCGATAGCAGGCCATTTGTTAAAACTAGAATCTTATCATTACAACTCTAGGTTTTCCCCCTCCATTCCTTTTCTCAGCTGATGTTGTTATTTCAATAACATTAGTAACTGGAGGTTTCACACAAATATGGTTGTAGTACTCAGAGTTGTACCCTCTTAGTTGCAATGCTTGCATATATGATTGCCAGGGTTCTTTTTAAAGTTTTGTTGTTGTTTTTTGATTTTTACGTTGAAAGGAGTTCAACCCAAGGATTCATACAAGACATTGGCTCTGCCAATGAGTCTCATAACAAGTCCCTTAGCTGTGATGTGTGTGCTCATTCAGGTTGTAGTGCTTTTGAGGGTTGCCACAACTCATATGTGGAATTCAGACATTTTCCTGCTGAGTGGCTGCACTCCCAGCAATGGTGCTTGGACATCTTTTCAGGTGTGGTGCTTGCCCATCCTTGGCTGTGATATGGTTGGAAATCACTGTGATGCCATAGATCAGAGACAGTAGGGCTGCCAGACACAAATACAACTTGCATGGACATTACTTAACCCATGGAGCCATCCCTAAGTACCAGAGAACTTTGGTTTTTAAATGATGAAAGCTAATCCAATTTTTAGGGAGACACTGTAGCACTGTTGTTTCTGTCCATCGATTTGCTCGAGAGGGCACCAGTAACATCTCCACTGTGAGACTAGTTGTTACTTTTTAAAAAAAATTTATTGAATAACCATAAGATAGTTACAAGCTTTCATGTTGTAATAAATCACACAATGATCAAACACCCACCCCTCCACTAGTGCACATTCCCCACCACCAATATCCCCGGATGGAAGGTGTGTGTTGTTACTGTTTTTGGCTTATCAAATACACCACAGGTAGCTTGCCAGGCTCTGCCCTGTGGACAGGATACTCTGGGTAGCTTGCCAGGCTCTCAGAGAGGGACAGAGGAATCAAACCCAGATTGGCCCCGTGCAAGGCAAACGCTCTGCCCACTGTACTATAACTCCAGTCATTAGGGGGGCACGAGGGTATTTTGCATGACTTTCTATTTATAAATAGGAGTTTCATAAGGATTTTAATTACATGCTTTGCTCTGAATGGATAGAAGCACTATATCAGACAATGATGTTAAAATAGACAGTCTTGGCTATGCATACAATATCTAGAAATTTTAAAAACAATACGCGTCTCCAAGCACAATGATTCTCACTGGAAGAAAATAAGCTGTTATCTGAACATGAGGATTTTCAGCGCTCTCCCAGTGATTCCAACACATAACCTTAATTGAAAGGCACTGTATTAAGATACTATAAAAAGTTTAAGAATTTCATAAACAATGTGTGTTTTAACTTGATGATATGCGTCTTGAATGCAGGTCCAAGGATAAACACTAAATGTGAGTGTTTCTTTTCTCTCTTTTTAATTGGTACTCTTTATTCTCTAGCATCATTGATGGGGGGAATCTTAATGTCTCTGGGCTCATTAGAACCCAGTGCTGACACCAGTCTCACTGAACAAACTAGGTATTGCTGCAAAGGCCAAACACAACAAAACCAAGGTCAAGTGCAAGCTTAAGCAGAGATCAGTACTTATTGGGGAAATTAATTTGTTGTCTGATGACCATGAACTGGGAAATGGAGCAAAGTTAAATTCAATATCTGCCTATATCTCAATAGTCAATAAACTCACCATACCACATTAATAATTAGTATAAGGAGCTAATACTTCCTACTTTCCTTTCTTATTCTGTATACCTGATTTGTGCATTACAGCAGTTATATTCCTGGTTAGTTCTGATTTCAGCTCTACTTCTTGGTCTATGTTTTTTATAGATGTTTATGTGGATTAAGTATATCACATGCATGGGAGGTCAAATGGGACATTTCTCTTGTTTAGGAATTTCAGAAGAGGGTGGAGATGGTTGGTGCTGACCTCACTACCTCCAGCCGACCCCCACTACCCCCACCGGCCACCCTCACTACCTCCACTACCCAGCCACCACCATGCTCCAGGCCACTCTCCGGACACTTGGGCCGAACCTCATGCACGAGTGAAGCCACACAAAACCAGGTAAGCAGAACTTTGCGACCTTGGACTCTAGGCTCAGTGAGACCCAGAAACAAGATCCTCTGTCTGCTTTCTCCAATCTCTGGCACTTTAGGGAGGGGGTCAAACCCAGATGCCCCACCCTACCCAAGCCAGATAAATACCTCACCCACCGACCTCCACTATCTCCACAGCTGGCTCCAGGCTGCTCTCCAGACACACCATAAGACACTTAATACCCATTTTCCATAATTCCTACACCATATTTGATAGGGTTCAAATATGGTGTGAACTATGGGAACACCTCTAAGAGCGATTGGAAGCCACCCTAAAAGCCTCCATCCCTCTTGGAGAAACTGGCAAGCTACCGAGAGTATCCTGCCCACATGGCAGAACCTGGCAAGCTACCCATGGCGTATTCAATATGCCAAAAACAGTAACAACAATCAGCCTCATTCACCTGACACCGAAAGAGACCCCAATACAGCAGCGTTAAGTAAGATGAGCAAGGAGAGGCTGAAAAAATCTCACGGATGAACTAGACTGCCAAAATGAAGAAAGACTAAAATGACTGTCTGTACTTTTAACACACCTACCAAAGTCCCTACTGGAAAATAATTAGGATGTTCAGTACACAGAAGATTACATTGACAGATTGAGAGTGCAATGACAAAGTGAAATTTATTTTACACGTACATCTATTTTTTGTTTCCCACCTTCCTCTATCTCTGGAAAAGCCAAAAAGCATACTAGAAAAGAAAGGACAGATAAACTAAAGAGAAGGTTAAAAAAAAGCAATTAGTTTCTCTTATTTCTAGATTTCCACAATGAGTGGTAAAAGCACTGAAAAGAGAAACTACTAAGTCAAGTAAATTTGACTTCCACTGCACTAGATTTTTACTACTTTAAAACACATATTTTTTTCTGGGGCTGCAGAGGTAATACAGTGGATAAGGTGCTTACCTTGCCTTGGAAGCAGTCTTGCAAGATTATTATATATAAATATATTTAGAAATATTTATTTTAAAAACTTCTAAAACTATTAGCTAGTAATTTTAGAGTGGCCAATTAGAAATGCCCGGTGTTCAGAGTTTTATTATACATGGGAACATAGGGTTGGGAGTGAGTGGTCAAACCACAAGTTGAAAGGGCAGAAACAAATTAAAGTTGCTTTCTGTTTGAGTCTACCAAGTACAGCTCATATAATAAACCAGTTTAACTTGAATACATAAAATGGTTTTGCAGTTTGGATTCAATTTAACAAGGAAATAATTTGATGTTGCAATCATCTTTTCTTCTCTTTACTTTTTTTTGGGGGGGATAACAGACGTATAACATTAGTTTTGGGTGTACTAATGTCTCTAAATTTGTATATATTTCACAAGGAGAGTACAATTCACTGACATCTATCACCATTGCATTGTATATTTTTTCTTATAAGAATTTTTAGTCACAATAACCTTTTAAAATTCTTGTTTTTAGAAAAGACTTTGTAATCTGAAACTTATAATCGGCGCAGCAATATTTCTTCAGAAGGTACTACTTTGAAAATTTCTTTAAAAAGAGTGCAATGTCGTAGAGACCAGAGACATTGTAAAGGCAGTTAAGGTGTTTACATTGCCCACGGCAGACTATTTTCATCCCAGCACCACATGTGGTTTCCTGAACGCCACTGTAAGTGGTCTCTGAGCACAGAGCAAGGAGCAAGTCCTGAGCACAGCCTATTATGGCAAAAACATGCTTGTTCATGTATAAAAGAGATGCTTGAGCATTTTCGAATCCTTTGTTTGAAAAATGCTTCTATTTCCCAAACATTTGACTTTGATCTTTGATCCATTAAATATTTGCCAAACACCTATCATGTGCATGCACAAAGGATAAAGAGCACCAGAGATTAACCAAAATTATATCACTTCTGTGAAAGACTTTATATTCTAATCAAATGTTTATTAATGTTCATTAATGTTAATGCTCATTAATATTCAAATAGGGTTTTCTTTGTTCTCTTGGAACTCTCTATGGAAAGATTTGCTGTAGGTCTTTTTTCCAAAATTCTGCCATTGCGAAGGCACATACTGACAGAAATACACAAATCACTGTTCAAAGAAGTTACTACTCAAGAAAGACATGATTTTGTAAAATGTAATTTAAAAACTGCTTTCAAAATTAAGCATGATATGAATGCTTCTTCCATCCTCTTTTTCCTCCCTTGGCTAAGTCTGTTTTAGTTAAGCATGGGATCCTTAACTGGGCTACAACATCACCCACCTATTTATTATATTCTTCCTTGGATTTGATTCTTTCCCGTGTATCAGAATTTAAGTATAAATACCCACACTTTCCTCCCTCTGCTCACTTAGAAAAGATTTGATAGTCATACGAGTTTGTTTTAACTATTCTAAGACAATTAAGCAAGCTTTTAGTTGTATGTTTCTCAGAATTGCTAGTTTTTCTCTTCCCTAGTACTGCTAGTTTGTGGTGCTTTTCTTTCTCCTTACTAGGTAATGCATATATACACAGAGATACACATACAGAGATGTACACCTGTATGTGTGCACACGTAAACACACCCACATACATACACAAAAACACACACACATGCAATCCTCTAAAATAAGGTGAAAGAATACTGGATTTTGTATTCTTCAGTAGGTGCAATAGAAAGCCGTGTACAAAGCAGGAATTTTTGACCTCACACATCCCAAAGAATATTCTCATCTGATGACCCTTATGCTATGATTATCTTTTATGTCTAATAAGTAGGTCTTGCAACTGATTAACTGTTGAATCTGAATTTTGATGATTGGTTTGAATAAAACATAGTGGCTCCCTATAAGAACATTTCCTCTGTGTGAGTCCTGGGTAAAGCTTGATGGTCAGCTTTCTGTTTAACGTACTTTAGCAGGGTCATTACTTTGATAATACCTGAAGAGCTTTAAACATGTCAGAAGTCAAAGGAGATGGTGCACTAAGCCAAAACATATCTAACTTCCTCTTCCCTTCTAATGATCCTAGGTTCAAGGGGAATTTCCTTTACAAGAAGAAACCACAATATCTTTCTACTATGTCTTAATTGCAGTCTCTTGCTCTACATTCTCTGAAGGACTGGAGCAGTAGCACAGTGTATAGGGTGTTTGCCTTGCATGCACAGACCCGAGTTTGATTTCTCCTTCTCTCTCAGAGAGCCCAGCAAGCTACCGAGTATCCCACCCGCATGACAGAGCCTGGCAAGCTACCCATGGCGTATTCAATATGCCAAAACAGTAACAACAAGTCTCACAATGGAGACATTACTGATGCCCACGCAAGCAAATCGATGAACAACGGAATGACAGTGCTATAGTGCTACATACTCTGAAGTGGCACTTTTTTCAAAATTTCTCACTAATTACCAAATTTCTCTGTCTAAGTATGGATCCTTAGTCATTTCTAAAGTGAGATATTTGAGCATTTTCAAATATACATATATATTTGTATATATGTTCATATTTGTATATTCATATGCATACATATATAGACATATGTATATAGACATATATATAGAGAGAGAGAGACAGAGAATGGGAAGAAAGAGAGAGAGACAGACAGAGAGAGACTTCTCTTGCCTAAGACCACAGCAATACACATTAACTTGTCTTTCCAATTTTACTTTAGTCCTCTACAATTAATTTTTCACATATATAAGTAAACAAACTTTACAATAACCAGTCTCCATATCTGGTAAAAAAAATGAAAAAATAAAAAACAACCTTTGATTCCTTCACCTTCTTTATAAGTAGCAATGTGATTTTCAGTTATCTGAATAGTTATCAGAATAATGTTATCTCAGTTTACATGGGACTTGAAAGTTTTCCAGGGTATGAGACTTTCAGTGTTAAAACTGGAAAAAAATATGTCTAAACCAAGAAAAAATGTTCTCTCTAAAAGTCCTATAAGTTTTTCAGCTGGCTGCTTATTTGAAGCTTCCAGGCCGTAGTGCAAAATAGGTGCAGTGAGGAATCCACCATAATCAGTTTGTCGTGATGAAAGAAAAGAAACATGGAGAGGTAAGGAAACTAGAATTTGAAAGGTGAGTGGCAGACAGAAAAGAAAGCTGCACAAAAGATAAAAAGAGGCTCACTTCTAGAGATTTAGAAGGTTCTCTTGGGTCATTGAATTCTGAGCCATACATATAGGAGAGACAGGAAAAAATAAGACCAGACATGGGGGAAATTGAAATTCACTCAGGGCTACTATTTGTGTTAGAAATGCAATAATAATAACTCATTACTCAATAGACATTGGGGTAGAGTCTTCAGAAGGATAACAACTATGTAAGGGGGGTAGATTAACCCTTAACTAACAACGAGTCTGCATACACTCTAACAAATCTTACAGGATAAGATCCAACTGTTTCCAGGTAACTTAAACATGTGACAGGAAATAAATCATTATAATTTTTAAAACTCCGTGTGACTGAAACCTAATCATGAACAGCTTTGTAAGGTATATCTCACAGTGATTCAATAAAAAATAAATAAATAAAGAGCATAGCAAAATTCACAATCCAATGAATATAAAATGTCCCAAAAGAGCAGAGATACCAGCACTCTGGAATTTAATAGAAAAGGATATAATCTGCCTGGGTTCAGCAAGGTAGAAGAAAAAAAAAAAAAACAACATAATAAAGAAAAACGTTCAAATTTTAAAAACTCCCTGGATTTATAGAAAATAATAATATCTAGTACAAAAACAGCATTTATAGCAAATTATATGCTGTGAAAAGAAACATTAAATTTTTACATAAAACAAAAGAAATAATCCAAAATAAATACAGAGATAAGAAGACTAAAAATCCTAAATATGAAATTAATGAGATATGCATTAACCATAGATATAATATATATAGGAGTTCAGAAAGCAAACTTTAGAATCACATTATTTGAAATGATAATACTAAGAATTCCAAAATTTGATTAAAACTATAAATTACTTGGTGGCTGGATTAATAGTACGGAGGAAGGGCTTTTTTTTGACTTGCTCATGGCAGGCCCAGATTTCATCCCCAGCATCCCGTATGTCCCCTGAGCACCACCAGGAGTAATTCCTAAGTACAAATCCAGGAGTAACTCCTGGTATGATCCAAAAAGAAAAAAAAAAAGAAAGAAAAGCAAAAATAAAGAAAAAGAAAACAAAAAAGCTATAAATTACAAAACAAAGATCTGATCTCAATGAATCACAAGCAAGTAAAAGCAAAGATTTAGGAATCCAAGAAAAAAATATAACAAGATTCAAAACTAAAGAAGTACCACAGTGGCAAAAGCAGAATCCTAAAAGCAAGCAGAGAGGAACAAAGATGAGACGGCAGTGGCATACTTCTCAGAAATTACTTAAGTTAAAAACTAGTAGAGAGATCTTTTAATGAGATAAAACACAAAAACTGTTAAACAAGAACTATTGAGGGAAAATACCTGTCCAAATAGAGATTTTCAGACAAACAAAAGGGCATTATTCAGCAAATGTTAACTTTAGCAAATATCGAAGAAAGTTTTCAGGCAGAAGAAATATGTCAATGGGCAGAAATTTTACTCTTACTTGACAAAATAATGAAGAACAATATGTATAGATAGTATATGGGTAAATATAGAACATTTTTCCCTGCAATTTTTCCAAACTTTTTAAAAGATGGCAACACTTTAAAGTTAAAAAAAGAATGCAGGAAATTTTAGAATTCCTGTTCTAAACGGAAGTGAAAATCATTCCCATAGAGCTCTTTCCAAGGGTGGTAAGAAAAGTGATAGATATGGTTGCAAGGATCTTTCACTATGTATGAAACAGAATGATAATATTTGAAGAAAAGCCGTGATATATAAAACCTAAAGTAACCACTACCAAAAATTAAAGTTAGTATAGATTTATAGATAATATCACTGTATCCACTGTCATCCCGTTGCTCATAGATTTGCTTGAGCAGGCACCAATAACGTCTCCATTGCGAGACCTGTTGTTACTGTTTCTGGCATATTGAATACACCACAGTAGCTTGCCAGGCTCCGCTGTGTGGGCAAAATACTCTCAGTAGCTTGCTGATCTCTCCGAGAGGGATGGAGGAATCAACCCAGGTCAGCAGCATGCAAGGGAAATGCCTTACCCACTGTGCTGTCGCTCCAGCCCTTATAGATAATTTATAGATAATAAATAATAAATAATAGATAATAGATAATAAATTATACTAATTAATTATATCTATTAGTAATAAGTAAAACATACAATGCAACTAAAGAATATTTAATGATCCCATGTTGAAACTAAAATAGAATGATGTGAATACCTAATATCAAAAGAAAGAGAAAGGATTAAGCAAAGAGATTGATAAACCAAAAACTAGGCTATGAAAGACTTAAAATCAATAATAATTATTACTATATATTAAGAACAAAGAGCATATACATTTCAAATAGCAGATATTATAAGATTGAATGCAAAGATCAAAGCCAAGAGAATGCTTCCTGAAATATAACACTGAGCAAATAGATTTTAGCAATTAGAAATAAAAGAACAGAGAAAGAGATAACCATGAAACTCAAATCAAAGGAAAGTTAGAAAGGCTATTTTAACATCTGACATTTTACGGTCCTAATTACTCTTGAAAATTTTGACACTTCACTCAGTAATTGATAGCAAAAGTAGACATTAAATTAGTGAGAAGGGTACAGAAGACTAGAACAAAATTATCAACTAACACTGCCTAATTACCATTTATAGAACAGTCATAAAATAACAACAAAATGCACATTCTTTTCAAGGGCACAGAGAGTAGTAAATAAAAAGGACAGTATATAGAACCATAAAACAAACCACAATAAATTTAATGGAAATCAGACAAAGTGACAATAAGAGAATTACACTAGTACTCAGTAAGAGCAGCATATCTACAAAAGCCTCTAAATATTTAAAAATTGACCCTCAGACCAAAGGTGATATGACAAAATATAGAAGAAAATGTTAGAAATCACCATATTAGAGTGCAACTAAGTTAGAGCACCTGCCTTGCAAGCTTAAGGCCTCAAGTTTTATCCTGGGTGCCACCACATGCACTGATTATGATTCTAGCAGATTTTCTCTGTCTCATACCTGGTGCTGTAAACAATTTCCAGGTCACCACAGAGAGATGTGTATGAGCACCACCTTCCTAAAACTGTGAGCCCAAAAGAGCACCACTGCAAAATGTACTAGCATTGCAGTGAGACGTATGTGTGAAAATCTGCCAGCAAAACAACAGATACTAGTGGATGTGCTAACACTATGACCGGGAAATGCATGCATGGATAGCATATGTCTGAGCATGACCGCCAGAATATGTGAGCACCAGGACAATCAAAGCCTTTGGAGAGCACTGAGGTTGAGTTGTGAGCACCACAAACTGATATCGGACCCCTGGTCAGCACCACCACTAACCGCGCCAGCTGCACAGCCAGACATGTGTGTGACCCTCTGTCATCAAAACAGCAACAGCAAATGTGAGAGGAAGAGAACACACACGCACACTATGTCAAAATTTTTGGAACACAATGAAAGTAGTACTCAGAATTTAGTATTTACATTAAAAAAGTAAGAGGATCTCAAATCCATTATCTTAGCTTTCAGATTGGGAAACCAGAAACAGGACAGAATATTAAACCCCAAGAAAGCAGAAGGAAAATATAACACAAAAGCTATCCTAATTGAAGTTTTTCAATTATTATTTTAATTTTTTAAAACAAACATTGGTTTGTCTTTTATTCCCAATACCACTTATTTATTTGTTTGTTTGTTTGTTTTTCCGGGGCTGGAGTGATAGCACAGCAGGAAGGCGTTTGCCTTGCACGCGGCCAACCGGGGTCGATTCCCAGCATCCTATATGGTCCCCAAGCACTATCAGGAGTAATTTCTGAATGTATGAGGCAGGAGTAACCCCTATGCATCACTGGGTGTGACCCAAAAAGCAAAATAAAATAATATATATATATTTTTAATTCAGGCACCATGGTTTTACATGTTGTTCATAAGAGAGTTTCAGACATACAATACTCCTACACTGGCACCACCACTAGTATGAACTTCCTCTACCAATGTCCTTGGGTTTCTTTCCACCCTCTCTGTACCTTTTACAACCTAATCATGATTTCTCAGCAAAGGAAATTGAATTTTGCTGAGGTTCATTATTTTTCCCAACTTCGTAAAACTATGACTCCCAGTGGTGATTTGAACTCAGATGTTTGTGTAAAGATCCTTCAGATTGAACTAGAAATATTTATGATGTAAATACATTTTAATAAGTTCAAATTGGACATTTATCTATCATATATTATAGACTTAATACATAACATGATTTTATTACAGACAATATATTTCACACGTGATATACATTAATATTAAAATATGTATATACTTAAAACATATATTTAAAACACATGCATACCTAGGCTTTATTCTTTATTCTAAAATCAAAAGGCCAATTTTCTGAGTATGCTGTAGGATAGTTTAGGAATGAGCATTACTATCATCAGCTCTGAAAACTATCCCATCAGGGAAATGATCTGCCATGAAGGACATCTGTGGAAACATAGTCTGTGACGAGAGCCCGTGAATAATTTCCACTTGCTCCTGCCTGTCTTTCAAGCTGAGTGTCAGTGTCCTTGAGCCACAGAGACATGGATGGGCAGCTGAGGGTGGTTTAGTGTACTTCATGGCCATCATAATTCACTGAGTGTTAATATCTGCACATCACGAACAACCCAGCCTGAGATACTGAGAAATCAAACTTGTGTTCTTTGCATAAGAAGCCAAATGTTGGTGGGGAATGTGCACTGCTGGAGGGATGGGTGTTTTATCATTGTGTGATTGTAACCCAAACATGAAAGCTTGTAACTATCTCACAGTGATTCACTAAAATAAAAAAATAATAATAAGAAGAAGCCAAATGTTACTGTGTCCAAACACTGTAAAGAATCCTGGATATCTGGTGCTGTGCTGGCACTGGAATTCCAACACAAGCACTGTGCTAACTAGGAGCAATGCATCTTTGGATGTTGTTTTCTCACCATGGTTTCCTCATTTTTATCTTGCTTCTCTTTAGATTTTTTGGTTACTAAATAAAAGGGAGGAAGTGAGTCCCCGTACTGTCTCCATGTTTATGGTTTCCAGTTCTTTCTCTCTTTAGCATTAGCAACAGGGTTTTGGCATTATCAATTCCCGTTATCCACTAAGAGTCAGCTTGTAATGTTATTCTGTTATAAAGCCTCCAGTGTCTTCCCCTTTAGACAAGAATAAAACCTGAAGTCCTTACAGTGACCTATAAGTTTCCAGAACACAATTTTCTCCCATTACCCTCTTACCTAATCTCCTGCTATTTCTCTGATTTTCTGACACGTCCCCTTTGTATTATTTTGTTAGGGCTGCCAAAACAAAATATCACAGGATAAGTGACTTAAATGCGTTATTCTTTTGTTGTTGTTTGTTTAGTTTTGGTTTTGTATTTTGTGCCACTCCCAACTGTGTTCAGGGCTTATTCCTGGCTATGTGCTCAGCAATCACTCCTAAAGGATTGATTGGGGTTCCTAAAGGGTACCAGGAAGACAAAACACTGCTTAGCCACATGCAAGATAAGTGCCTTGTACACTGCACTATATAGCTAACCTCCAAATTGCCGCTTCATAAACTGTTTGCGGGTGTCATGAAAAGATGCTGTACAGTTTTATGAATGCACAGCAATAAAAAATTATGATTGATTAATAAACACTCAATGAATCTAAGGTGTTTGGGCAATGTTTTGTTGTGTCTCTTTTTTTTTTAATGGAAAGGGTTGTAACTGGAGGAAGTTTGAGGTCCTGATTGAAACAACAGAAATTTATATCCTCGTGCTTCTGGGAGCTAAAAGTCCAAGATCAAAGTGTCAACAATTGTAAATTTTTCTGAGAACTCTCTCCTTGGTTGAAAGTGGCCATCATTGCACCCTATCTTCTTGTTTCCTTTGGTATCTTACTCTGTGTCTAGTCTTTCTCTTACCAAGATAAATGAGATGCACTGGGAAGTTAGAGTTTCAAACCAAACATGAGATTTAGGCAGACACATTTAGAACTCTCACTCACTCTCCCTCAGTCAAACTAGTTTCCTGTGTATTCTTCACTTGATCTTAGCCAAAAGGCCGAGAAGCGATAGTTTTCTGTATATTCTTGAAACATTTTCTTGCCTTTACACTCACTGGTGTTTTACTTGTCTCTCGAATTATGCAGTGGACAACAGTGCCTGTTACTATCCATTAAGATTAAGGATTAGTCCATAAATTATTGGACATGCCAACCATTGGATAAAACACAAGGATTTATTCCAGATTTCTTTTGATTTCCTTGTCACTATTTCAAGTAATTCCCTTTTGTTTTCTTAAGTTTTCTCTCTAATATATATTCCCTTTAGACCTTGGCCTTGTTTCATTCAACCTAGTCAGTGGTATGGCTTTTATTGATGTCCACTTGTAGCATGACAACCTAATGGAGTTATCGTGGTGGTTCACCCGCTCACAGGCATGTGTTAGGCACTGTTAGAGTCTAGGGATATACAGGAGAACATTAAGACTATGATGAGGATTAATGACTAAAATAGTGGTATATACAGAGTACCCTAAGCTTAAGAAGGGGCATTTAAATTAATAGATTAAGTCTCCCAGACAAAGAAAACAATAGAACTGATGTTTTAATAATAAAGCAAGGAACTAGGGAGATACAGGGGACAGATTCTGATACCATATGACCCACCATATACTGGGCATAGTTCTAGTGACTTGGAGTACTATGGGATTTGATTGATACTGTATTCTCCAGTCCTGTTGGCTGGCATGTCAAAAATAGCTGGGATTCACCCTGTGTTCTCCTGAGCACTGCTTAGCTGGCCTCTCCTCTCCCCACACTCCTACCCAACAAAATGAAGCAACAGTAAGTCAGTCAATTTCCCCATATAACAATGAAAATAATTTGTTGTTGTATTAGATGATCATGTGTTAAAACATGAAACAGCATGATGTGGGAAAACCAAAAGACATGCTGAGAAGTATGTAATGAGATATGATTGATATAAGGCTTGAGAATAAAAATCTTATGTGCTAAGATATTGTAACTTGAAAGCTCTAGGAGACACTAATAATTTTTTTTCATTAATAAATTTTTAACAGGGAAATAATTTAGTCAGATTTCTAATTTTAAGCGCTTAGGCTGCCATCAACAAAGAGAATGATTTATAAGCTGGTTCTGGAGAAAGAAAAGTAGTTAGAAAGTTATTGTAGTAATTCTGCTCTGAAAAAAACAAGGGCAAGAATCAATACAGAGACAATATAAATGGAATGGAACATATACTTGTACAATAAACCAAGGAAATTGAATCTACAGAATTGGTATTCTGTAGACATATGGGAGTTAAGCAAAAAGAAATATCTAAAATAACTCCCATATTTGTGGTTTGCCAATGAAAGAGTTAATGATGCTATTTGTTATGAGAAGGACAAACAAATTCAACAACAGACATGCTGTATACCTGTGAGCTATCCAAAAGATGTCCAGTCGGGAGCTGTATTTCTAGTTTTTATAATCACGAAATTGATCACAGTGAATTTAGCTGGGAACAAGAAGATTCAATTGGTTCAAGGTTTACCTAGTTGCCCTGTTCTCATTCAAGTTCCATTTTTATAATTACACCTTAAAAGAAAATCTTAAGTGAAAGAGTTGTATTGCATATCAATTGCTACTATATGAGATGAATAGTACTAAATTAAAAAACTAGAATACATCTAACCTCCTCTGACCCATTTCTTAAGTAAAGCCTTTCCTTAAGAAAAGATGTCCTTTAGCTCCCCCAAATGAGTGTGTGGGAGGTGGGGTGGGGGAGTGATTCACTGTGACAAGATATGTGAACACGGTGATCTGCTTGTACTGAAAACAAAAATAGCGATTAATCCATGTGTATAATGTCCCAAGATTGCCAAGTCTTTTATTTTGACCTAAAATATTCAGCAAAGAACTCAAAATGGCAAATTTTCTTGTTTTTCATTTTACTGGTAAAGAAACTGACCGAGAGATCAAGTGATTTGCCCAAGGTCATGCTTAATCCAGTGAACAGTTCTTTTAACCCTGTTGCTTCTAAGATATCATGAAAGTTCCCCAGAAGAGTCACTTAGAAAGGACATATAATCTGTTCTCCGTAACACTTTAATGGTAATAGCAACTTAATCTTCTAAGTAATCAACCCAGGCTTTTACATTTACCAGTGAAACTGCAGGGGGAAACTAGAACCTGAAACTCTACCCTTCACATTTCTGTATTGATCCTGTTTGACGGTTAGTGATTTTAAGGAAAACATACTATCTTCTAGTGTTTCACAACCAAGACCATAAAGTAGAAACTGACAACACATATGGTGCCACTTTCCTTGTAAGCTAAAGAGTTAGCAAATCCTGATCTCTCTTTTCTATCATCTGCGTAAGAACTTAGTGATTTTCACGGTACCTCATCATTTTACCAGTTCTATAAAGATCTGTCCTGGAATACCTGATGAAATAATTTTGGGCATGCACTAAGTATAGTGTCATAAATTACACTATTTCAGAAATTAGAATTCTCTGTCAAGTTCACTATTACGGAATCATAAATTGTCACACTGCATAACTTTATTGTAAGGTTAAATATATAGTACATATATATATATATGATTAGTCTTGTCCTAATAATTTTCTTCTGATTCTTGTGGTATGTCAAGAATGCAATTTTTAGTTTACATAAATATTTTTATTTAGTGTGAAAAATTAAAACATGAGTCTTTTGTAAAGGGGAAAAAGAAAAGTGATTTGATTTTCTGCAGAGATGGCAATGTGTTGGAGACAGTTTGAAATATTTTATCTTTATCTACCAAAAATTCCAGAATAGAAAAGGAAAATTGCCTCCTTTCCCCAAGTCCTTTTACTATTGATAATTATACACAAAAGCTGTGTCATATTACATACCACTGCCTTTTTCTTAATCACAGTTGTTTCGCAGAGAAATCTATGAAAATGATGCTCTCACTAGGGACATCAAGTCTGCCCACACAGGCTGCCTGCTATCGGTATCTCTTTTAATGAATGAAGCCAAATTTTTTCATTTAGAAAAACATAAAACCTTAATGTGTTTCCTCTCTTGACATGTGTCAGGAGGTCCTTCACGCATTCTCTGACTTCACCTTTCACTGTCTATAGTGACACCATGATCTTTCCAGTTCACTGAATATCTGAAACTCATATTCAGCTCATATTCATTTAGACGTGTAGCACTCATCAAAATTTATGAAAGAGTTTTTTTTAAGTTACTTCCTCTAACTCTTGGCTGATACCATGTCTATTTTGGTTTAAATGTATAACTGAAACATTTACATATCTATGCCTAGCGATTAGTGCTATATGGAATACATTATTGGTGATCAATATGTATTTGTTATAGAACAAAAGAAATTTCTATAAACTTTCAGAGGTAGCCCACCTTATTTACAACTTAAGATTGAACTTTCTAGCTCAAGCATAATCCTGTAGGTGGGATACATTCGCCTGCAGATAGAGCTTACTCTGTTAGGAAGAAAGAGGTTGTTGAGCTTTTGGAAACTTAGATTTTATTATGTTTTTGTTCATATTCTAATTATTTTCAACTGCTACTTAAACTAAAGTCATGATATCATTAGTATGAAATGTCTAAAAATAGATAATCATGGAAATTACTTGTAGGGCCTTGTCCTGTTGATAAAATAAAGTGTTGTACCTATATTACTTTCCCACTCACCACAATTATTTATTCCCTAAAATTACAGGGAGGAAATCCATAAACCAAAATTTGAACTGCAAGGAAAAGATTTTTATCTAAATAGAAAGTTAATACTTATACTTAGCATCGAACTTTGTACTGTTCATTTGTATGGTTTTGTTCATGCTGGAGGATAGCTTGAAATTTTTCTTTTAATATTTGGGCACACTTGACAGTGCTCAAGATTTTACACCAGGCTCTGTACTCAGAGATCACTCCTAGTGGGACGTGGAAAACCATATGGGGCAATTGGAGATCGAACTTAGGTTGACCATCTGCAAAACAAGACCTTACCCGCTGTATCACTGCAGCCAATGAACTTTTCCTTTAAACACACCTCCACCCAATTCTTCTGAATTTTGAAAACCATGACAGACGCTCTGCCGAGATGCGACCCAAGTGGCCACATGTTTATTTGTGCGGCCGCTCTGCTGCTGATGACCACAATCCGAAAACGGCTAGACTACTCTTGGTACCAGCAACTGCTTCCACTAATGTCTCTAGACTGTGAACTAAGCCAGAGCCCCATGCTGCCCCAGGAAGGGAAATTTCTAACATAAATCTCACTGGCCTTAACTACTAAAGTACTAAAATGCAGAAATCCTACCTAAAGAAATCCTAAATGCTAAACATATCTCTTCATTCTCAGCAATGGAAAACTAACTATCAAATGCTTCCTTGTCAGCAGGGCTGTTTTTTTTGAAGGGAAACTCCAAAAACAATAGTGAATATTGTGTTGAAATATGGAATGTAATCAAGGTAAAGAGAAAATGAGGTGAAATTTATCAGCTATGCAAGCGGGGGTGTGGGGTGGGGGGGTGGGAGGTATACTGGGGTTTTTGGTGGTGGAATATGGGCACTGGTGAAGGGACGGATGTTCGAGCAGTGTATAACCGAGATAAGCCTGGAAACTGTAAATTTCCACATGGTGATTTTATAAAAAAAATAAAATTTAAAAAAGCTAAAAAAAAAAAAAGAAAACCATGACAGAACTATTTAATTATTTTCAAGCCATCAATAGCTTGGGTTAACTACCAGGTTTTTTTTAACCATCTTAATAATGTGGCATAAAAAACATGCTAAACAAAATATGAATGCAAACCAAGATATGTTAGAGGGTTATGGGGTTAGAGTAGTGACAGGAAGCCGTAAACAACTTCACCATTTCTGAATTTACACATTGTATTCTTTGTTTGTGAGGTTTCCTCCTTGTCTGTCTTCAGTTAAACTAACCTGAGTTACTCTCTTAGATGGTTCTGTTATAAGGGAAGCTGACAGAAAAATACAGTCATTAAATTAGATCCAAAGTTGACAGACTTTCTGCAAAAGGCCAGATACTGAATAATTTAGATATTGTGAGTCATACAGTCTGTCATAACTATATAACTCTGCGATTTTAGAGGAAAAAATAACTGTTTAATGTATGAATAAATATAAGTATGAATGCAATGATATAATCTTATTTATAAGAAACACTGTGGACTCTATTTGAACTTCAGACTATAGTAGCCAACCAGGAAAGTCAATTGCATAATGGGCTTTGTGCGTAGGGTTAACCATGAGATATAATTAGAATCCAAAAAATACCTGCTAATGAAAAAGTTTGCACATGTCATAACTATACTGTGCAAGTTAAACTGCATTTTGTAGGTATAAAAAACTGAATTGTGTTAGAAATTATCTATCTAAGTCTTGAATCTATTCTTCTCCAGAACTTAAGACTATAAAATCAAACAACCTAAGTCTGAATCTTACTTTAGCGATTTGGCAACTGTCTGCTCTATGGAAAATGACTTGACTTTCATGTGTCTTGAAGTCTTTACCTACCTTATTCAGTGGTTATAAAGATTAAGAAACAAACCACACGTGAGTGCTTAAAACAGTATCCTGAGCTCAAAGTGTGTGGTCACCTTCACACATAATTCTGTAGACACTTACATTCCCAGAGAGTTCTTTTAAAGGTTCTACAAATATTTGAGGCAAAAAATGTCATCAAAATATTTTTCACTTTTTAAAGCACTTTCATAAAAATGAAAATCATCTCCTGTGATGTACACAAACTTTAACCTGTTTTTTCTACATCTTACCTTGTGCTGAGAGCTAGATAAAAGTTTTTCTGTTCATTTAAATATTTTTAATTTTCAGAGAATTCCAGGTAAAATAATAAAGAAAGCTATTAACATTTGCTGCAACTTCTCTGTATGAATCAGAATTGTTCTGACTGCAACTAAAATTTTAAAGAAACAAGACATTCAAGGTTAAAACAGATAGAGGATTCTCATTCCTTATTTGACACTAGTCCAAAAAGCTTCCTTATTCCCATTAGGCATTTACAACTAGTGAATACTTAAAATCATAAAATATATTTCACACAAAAATGATACACTTTTTAAAAAAGTATATAAAATATTCATGTAAGGTTTTTCTTGGAGCTAAAAAAAGACACATTTTACAATTCCATCTTCCCCCTCCCCTCCCCATGTTAAACTCCAGGGGACAGAGAAATGCCACTATTTTAGAGAAAAACCTTTCAGATTACTGCTTGAAATTCCTAGCATGAGTCTTGTGTATCTTTTTTTAAGAAACCACACCCTGAGAACAGGAGCCCCTGGTGGGGTTCTTCATTCTTCTCCACTCCTCATCACCAGCCATCATCAATGCCTGTTTGGCTTTACTGTGGTATTTTCTCCTTTGATCCTTATGAAAATTCTCCGAGTTTTCTAGACAGGTTGTATTAGCCTCATGTAATAAGCAAAGATGCTGAAGGAAGCTCAGAGAATATAAATGATTTCCTAAGATGATAGTACTAAGTACACAATAGGTGCAATATTCTACTGAAGAAACTTATGAGTACTGGACAAAAGTTCTTTTCCTGCCATTTTTTTTTAATAGGGAAAAAGGTGTTAGTGATTTTGGAATTGGGATTTGGGAGTTTATATCGACCTTCGATGACCCAAGGAAGATAGTGACGTGTCCGCCAAGCATTCTTCTTGGTTGCTTTCCTGCAAAATGAAGCAGGTTCTGTAAGGAACAGATCTGAACCTTGACAAGTGTAAAATCTTAGAGATTATAACTCATTTAATACTTAGTCATATGACATTTCTTGTTTTAAAATAATACCTGTACATATGTCTTAAACTCAGTCCTGTTTCCACTCCCCTGTGAGAGCATGGATAGTGCAAGTCTTGGTGCCCTTAGCACAGGGAGGTATGCAGTTCCCATAAGTGAAAAATGTATGACAAACTCAAATTCACTTTATGTTCTTTGCCTTAGTTGTATTTCCCTTTTTCTAGTCAATGTGACGACATCTCCACAGTTTGGGAGTCACTTATGAAGAAAAACTCTATTTTTTATTTTTTTCCCTTTTTAAATTTTTGTCTTTTTTTCCCTTCTGTATAGTCATTTATTATATTCTGCTTTTTTTACAGTTACAAAACATTCATGTTTGAGTTTCAGGCATACATTGATCGAACACCCATCCCTTCACCAGTGTACATTTTCCACTACCAATATCCCTAGTATCTCTCCACTCACCCACCCCCAGCCCCCCAGCCCGCCCCTCCCCTCCTTCTGTCTCTATGGTCGACAGTTGCTCTCTCTCTCTCTCTCTCTCTCTCTCTCTCTCTCTCTCTCTCTCTCTCTCTCTCTCTCTCTCTCCCTCCCCCTCTCTCTCCTTATGGGTATTTTGGTTTGCAATTCAGATTACAGATAATTAGAGGCCACCATGTTTGGTCCTTTATCTACTTTCAGCACACATCTTTCATCCTGAGCAATCCTTTAAACCATCATTGACTTAGTGATCCCTTCTCTATCCCATCTGTCTTCTCCCCCAGCTCATAAAGCAGGTTTCCAACTGCGGAGTAATCTTCCTGGCCCTTGTCTCTGTCCTTGGGTGTTAGTCTCATATTAGGATATTTTATATTCTAGTAAGTTTCCATGTTCATTTTTAAAACATTGATCTTCATGTCCTCAGATTTCTTCTGCAAAACCCCTTCAGTATAATCTTCTCAAAGTTTCCAGCAAGGTTTCTCTAATGTCTCTCAGAATGATGAGGTTCTCTTCATAGGATCTAAATTTCTCCACAATAGTGGCTGCCTTCTTAACATTTGTCATGTGCTCTCTCTCATCCATTACCCAGTCTTTCCACCTTATTTCCATAGGCTGCACTCAGAGTTGATTTGCATCTTTGTTCATTGCTCTCCACACATCTAAATTCTACCTGGGATTATAAACCTGCCCCTAATTTCATTTTTTATAAACTCTTCTTAAATAACTCAAATGTTTTGCAGTTTTCTTAGCATCTATTTTGTCCTTGATGATGTGCATTATATTATAGACTAGCATTATCTCTATGAAGTAAAGATAATTGAAGTACCCATGTAACATTGTCCACATATTTTTTACTTCCCCCACTACAGATACCTATTACATTGGAGCAACTAATTAATACAATTGTTCACAGTTGTAATAAAAATGAAATCATCCCTTGGGGCTGGAGCAATAGCACAGTGGGTAAGACGTTTGTTTCGCACGTGGCCAACCCGGGTTCGAATCCCAGCATCCCTATGGTCCACTCAGCACTGCCAGGGGTAATTCCAGAGTGCAGAGCCAGGAAGGAGTAGCCCCTGTGCATTGCTGGGTTTGACCCAAAAAGCAAAAAAAAAAAAGAAAACAATGAAACCATCCCAAAGCACATATACAAAATAAATTACTCGTGACACATGCCCAACCCATGGCGCATTCTTATCTCAAGGTAATTTTTCTGCCATACATTTAATAATAGAGAAACCTATAATTCAGTTTTGCAATTTCCTTTTCCTCTTTGGGTGTTGCTATTCTCACTGATATTTTATAATCAAATTAAATCTACCACTGAAGCATGTATAAAAACTCCAAGAATGGCATATGTCAAATATTCTAACAATTTAGTGCTTTCTAATTGGCTAAACAAAATAAGCAATGCATTAGTTGCTGTAAATCCTTTACCTGGAAAGATTTCCATAAATTTCCTTTCATGACATTTAGAGTGATTTTCAAACTCTGGTGCAGGTTCCATGGCTCAAAAAAATTGAGAATTACTAGAAGATCTGGAAATGCCAAAGAAAATCTAAAAATACTTAAATGAGTAGGATATAATTACCCTTTCATACCTCCTTTTTCTTTCATTTACTACTGTTGTTGTTATTTTTGTTTTGTTTGGGGGCCCACCTGGTGATGCTCAGGGCTTACTCCTGGCTCAGCACTTCCAGGGATCACTATTGCAGAAATCAAATATTCTACCTGCTGTACTGTCATTCCGCCTCTCGTTTCCTTTTTGTGTTCAGTGAGTTTTAGAAAATATCCCCTTGGGACATTGGTGGTAGGAAATATACACTAGTGAAGGGATGAATATTGGAATATCCTGTGACTTAAATCCTATCATGAACAACTTTGTAACTGCGTATCTCACAATGGTTCTACTTAAAAAAAATTCTTGAATACCCCCTTAAAATACTCTCTTAAGCAAAATTATCTTGAGTTTCTTCAAGAGTTAGGTATTTTTTAAACTATAGCATGAGTAAGATGCAGTTTGTTTGTATTTAAGGAAAAAGAAGAGAGCAATTGTAGGTTGTTTATATCAGGAGACAGTTTGCACCTGTTCCAAAAGACAAACATGCACTTTTGTCTTGGAATCAGTTTATAAGCCAACTCTCTTCCAAACAGAGGTGCCCTGGTTCTGTGTAGCACACAAGGAGGAGTAAGGGTAGAAAGTAAAAAGTTTTATCCATTGTGATGTGTAAATACTCCCTCTATCTGAAGTTTATGTCAGAATGATTGGAAAACAAAAACTTGGTTCACTGAGCAGAAGCAACCTATTATATCCTATTCCTTGAACCCAGAAAAAACTAAAGACTGTTATTTCATCTCTTGGCTGACCTAACTTTTGAAAGTAAAATGAACTAGGAATGTAAGATAACTGGATCATTTAGCATTTTAAAGAAAAAAAAAATAGCCTGCCTCTTAAATTTGTTTAGACCTAGCTGATATTTTATACTCTTTTTTTTTTTTAGTAAATTGAATACTGTATTCCATATTCCCACTTTTGTGGGATTTAATCTGTTGAAGGAGTAAACTAACTAAATAGTTGCAAAAAATTCAGAAAAATATGTATTTTGTTTGGAAAATAGTTGGCAGTGCTCAAGGATAACTCTTGTCTCTGAGCTTAGGGCTCACTGCTAGAACAGCTCACGGGACCACATGGGGTGCCAGGAATTGAATCCAGGTTGGCTGCGTGCAAGGCCAGCACCATGCCTGCTGTGGTATTTCTTTGACCATGCATAAAATGTTTTAAGACTGAAATAACATATAATTTTACCCTAGGATAGCCTTTGGCTAAGTGAATTGGGACAGAACACAAATTTTAATTGTTTCCCTTGTGTTTCTTCTGGGGAATTATTAGAATTCATTTTCTGGTCATGTAGATGCTATTAAGATTACCCTCCTCCTCAGATGTGGAAGAAAATATTGAGGACATTTACTTTTTAAGCAGGGACAGTACAAGGGAGCATGTCTTACATGTGACCGACCATGATTGGGTCTCCAGAAATACACGGTTCCAGAGCATCACTGGGTGTAGCCTGGAGATACTCAAACACCGGTAGGGTGGCCAAGAGAGTTTGCAGCACCGCTGGGCCTGAGCAGCACTGCATCCTTGAGCTCTCACATGGAACCATTGATCTGGTTAGCCGAAAACCTCAGGGAGTAGCCCGGCAGCTTCCTGAGTGACACTTGGGAACCCTTTCCCCAAAGGGCTGCACTGCCCCAGTTAGGAAAAATTGTGTTGAACTCTCCTGGTAGCTTTGTTTGTCTTTTTTTTTTCTTTTTGGGTCACACGCAGCTATGCTCAGGGGTTACTCCTGGCTCATGCGCTCAGGAATCACTTCTGGCTGTGCTCGGGGGACCATATGGAATGCTAGGAATTGAACCCAGGTCCGCCATATGCAAGGCAAACGCCCTATCTGCTGTACTATGGCTCCAGCCCCCATCCTGATAGCTTTGTTTTATAGTCTCTGGATCTTGGCTGTTGATGAGATTACATGGTGGGGTGGGGGGGAAGGCAGGCGGGTAGTTTGTGGGTGTGACTGCCAAGCTACTAGAAACTGGGGATCTGGATGGAGGAGCCCCAGTCCTGATCTGAGCAGGCTTGGAGACCTCAGCCCCAGGTCCCACATACCTGGGTTCCTCTGTTAGTGTTTAATACAATGATTTTGCTTAAAAGTTCATCCCAGACATTTCTCTGAAATATCTTCATTTCAGCTATTTCCTATCCCTTATCCTGCTTTGCTTTTCTTGGTACTTTCACAGCACATAAATATTTGTATCTTAATGCATTCCATTTGGTTGTTTCCCTTCCTAGAATATAAGCACTCTATGAATACTAAAGATATTCACTTTCTAATGCTAAAATAGTATCTGGTATGCAGTTAACACAAAATAGTATTTATCAAGTGGATGAGTGGATGAAAAATGGCAATGGTGACCAATTCTAGAAGGGTGTGGCAGTGCCCTTTCTAGATTCATCCAGTTTTCTAAAGTCCGCACCACTTCTCCTAGGTTCTCAGCATTGAGTTCATTTACTATTGAAACTGCTTTTCTCTCTGTAGACTTACCTTTCCCCATTCATGATTCTGCTTGTTCTGCAGATGTATTTTCATTTACAACATGATCGCCTCTAAGATGTGTTTGACGCAGGAAAAAAAATTTACTGCTAAAAATAATTTGAAAAGTCCTCGACAAGTGGACCTTTCAAATCCTTTCCAGCTCTAACAATCGGTGAATTCATGCTTCACAGCCATTAGGTTCTATAAGTATGAAATACAAATGTGTATTCAACTTTCCTTCATCGCCTCCTTTAAATGCACTTTTTCTTCTCTTTTGAATCAGTCTCCACAGGAGCCAACCACGTGAGACCATTAAGAGAACAGCTAATTCCCACCTGCCCTCTTGAGCCGGCCAAGGGTCTCCGCTTCCCCACTCTTCTGGAGTATATAGAACCATTCCAATAGAAGTGACAGGATTTGCAAAAGCAGCTGTTGGGCTCCACAGAAACTTGGAATAGAGGAAAACGTGAGGTAGGATACTACATTCTTCTGCTCCCTCTTACTGAAAGAAACAGCTGCCCTCTTAAGATGCAAGATCCAGGCTGACAAAAACCAGCCCCTTGCAGCAGAATTACATGGATTTCCCTCTCAGAGTGGAGGTTGCTATCCCAGCACAAACTCTGCTCCCCAGAGCGTGAGTGGGGGTGGGGGAGGACCAAGATCTTTGCCTGTGTTCACGTGATCCCTCATTGCCCTAGATGTGCAATTCAACCCAAATTGAGTGTGAATCAAGTGCCCAGACTCATGTGAATTTCTATTACAGGTGACCACATACAGCATTGTCAGGTTTCTGCAGCCTCTGTACTCAGGTTAAAAAAAAAATGCAATTTTTATCTCTGAGAAGCAAACATTCTTGTGTTGAGTAGCATGATTATCTGTGCATCTGTGCTGAACTGGCTAACAGTGCAGATTCCTGAATAGGACAGTCAAGGTAGGATTCAATGGTCGCTGGCTGATGCTTTTGTTACCTCATCCGTTTTTTATTTGCCTGTACAGAAAACAGAATATTCATTTATTCCTTCTCCCAGCCCCACCCCTCTTAACTGCCAAAGCCATCTGTCCAGCTGAAACCTTATTTGGTTGCTCAGTTGTGAATTCAGGTGACAATTGAAATGAAGAAGTAATTTTCCCTTAATATTTTTTTCTGAAGGGATTAATAAAATTTTGAAGCCTTTGTTTGTGTTTATTTCAAGTTCCCCAGTAGAAACACTACATTCATTGAAGTGCAAGGAATAAAGCTTGCAAGATTCTCTGTTGATGTGATGTAAATGTGTTAAGCAGGGCCGCTGTTTCCTAAGTATGATGGGATTAAGCTAGTTCTTTTAAAAAGCCTGATGAATCCTTTGATGTTTTACAGTTATAAGAGTTTTGTGTTTTGTTTTTTTTTCTTTTCTTCTCTTTTCTTTCTTTTTGGTTTAAAATGAGGCTTTTTTTTTTGCCTTCATATAATTTTTAAGGAAGTTGTATTGTCAAGAAAGCATTCTGAAAATAGAAAAAAATATTTTCTACACCCGGGCCTCCATGAATTTATTAACTAATATACCCATATTCACATATAGCTTTTGAATGAAAGATATTCCTAGATGGATCAAAGGATTTTTTTAAAAAAGAACTTATCTACATGATTCTTTTAATCCAACGTTGCTTTGTGTCACTCAGTTCCGTTGCTTTTCTTTTACAAAGCCATTGCTACTTTACAAAGTATTGATTTGGTCTGGTTAAACATGTCAAGTTAGAGGAAGTGATCAATGAATTGCTTCTTCAGAACACTTGCTCCCCCAGTTGAGTCTGCTGATTTTTATGTTCTCAAAGAGGCAACCTCAGGAATAGAGGAAAGAAATTAAACTTGCAATATTTCAGCTAGGAGTGTGACTTATGTGGTAAAGCTCATGCCTTGCATTTAAGAGTCTCTCATTTGATACCTGCATATATGTCACCCCCAAAGTACTGTCAGATGTGGCTTCTTAACACTTCCAAAACAAACAAAAAAATCTAATGCTTTCGTAATCTTTATTCTCCCTCACTATAAATGAAGACCAAGCCAATGAGGACTCTGTTTTCCATCTCTTCACTTTCCTACCAACATTATTGTTGCTTTAGTTGCTGCCTTGCCTTGCCTTGCCTCCTGCAGTAACTTGAGAGAGCTTCCGCATATACCTGGGTTTTAAATTCAGTTCGCACTTCCTTGGTGAAATGGGTTTGATTAATATTAACCACAATTCTTGGAAAACTTACCAGCAAACACCTGTGACTTGCAAGAGGACAAACAGAACAATAATACAGGAGATGAGGCCCTTGCTGTGGATGCAGTTTCTTCGGGTTCAAATCCTCAGCACCAAGTATGGTTCCTTAAGCATCACTAGGGTTCATCCTGGAGCACAGAACAAAGTGCAGCTCTTGAGTACTGCTGAGTGTGGCACTTGCCTTATCTCCTCCACCCAATGTGTGTGTGGTGGGGTAGTCTCAAATATTTCCTCTAGGCCTATCTTCCTAGTTATCTCTTACCCGGGAGATTTCTCCAAGCCAACAACTTTCCAGTCATCTTATATCTGGCCCTAAACTAATAATCTTTAAAATAATTCATTGTCAGAAAATTTTGTGACACTCAGAAATGGATGAAACCTTTATAAAATTAGATGGCTTGGGAGGAACATTATGTTGAGTGTATGATCTTCATTAACTCAAGAGTTCAATCCATAGTAGTTATGTAAATTATTCAAAGTCAGAATGGAATCAGCTCAAGTGGAATGTACAACATAAGTGCCCGCTCCTTTCAAGACATATTCTCCAGTAATTTTCGATGACAAAATGCTTCACAACCTGGAAAGTTACAAGGCCTGTGACATAGGCCATTATTTCTCTTAAGAAGAATGGTCAACTGTCTCTGGTTATAGGAGCCCTTGGTGTATGTAGCTGTACTAATATGTGGTATTGCTAATTAACTCACAACTATGCAAAATAAAAGTATGTATACTTCTTTTTAAATTACAAACTCGAGTCATAAATTCTAATCCATATTATTATGCCCAAATCAGTCTCTCTTAGCCTTTTCCCCACCAAAGCTCTCTTCAAATCTTGTTTTTTCCTGATCATCCCCTATCCCCTTTGGTCTCAAATCTCATGTTTTTCCACCTCCTTATTCAGTTTTACACCCGTTCCCCACTCGGAATATCCTGGAGGACCACAGTTACCTATATGCTCCTGATAGAGAGACATCACCTTAGCTCACACAACCTGATAATTATTATTTTTTTTAAAAAAAGATAGCATATATAAAATAAACCCTCTTTCTAAAGGACTCACAGACTCAGAGTGATAATTTCTTCCAAAACCTAATGCACTCTATCGAGTGCAGTGACACTCCAATTATCAAGTGAGGGAATTTGGGAAACCAAATTAATTTTGTGTTTTGTTCTAGGAATCTATTTATAAGTATTCCTCAGAGGGCCATTCATTTAACACACTAAATATTTGTTTGAAGGGATGGTTGTCTTATTTCATGTACCAATTTGTAGGGGAAGCTTATGTATGGGGGAATTTAATTTTTCTTGTATTTTGTCTGAGAAACAAGTGCCAGATGTCTTTGGGCATTTGTCATTTGCTTTAATGAGAGCTTAGCTTAAGATATGAGTGATAAATTGATGGGCTATCACATCTTCCTCTGGAGGAAGTGCAACCTTTTCACTTTTATCTCTCATCATGCCTTTAATTTTGAGACCTACTCTAGTAAAAAGAAACATTTTTAAATGTCACCCCCTCCCTTTCCGGGGTGTAGATATTACGGCTGGGAAAGAGCAGCCCATAATGTTAACAGTATTGTTACATACTCTAAGTTCAAAGCAATGTGCCTCCATCCTACTCTGAGACAGAGACCTTGATTTCTTTTGTTTTGTTTTGTTTTGTCTTTTACTGCTTTCTAAGAGAGTGTGCCGTGAGGTTCAGAGAGAGGTCAGGGTTCTCCTGCACTCTTGAGACCGGATGTGTGGATTCCGTTTCACACAGTGACACTCCAATAGAAAGAAGAGCTCTCTGAGCCCGGTCTATGAGCGTTGGCTGGCTCTCCCCTGCTTTGTCTGGCATTTCGCTGCCCTTCCTCTTCTGCACTTCTCTGCATGACCTTCCACCTTGAAGGAGCTGTCTTTCCAAATATGACCTGACTTCGTGCAACAACTAGAGCCAGAGCAAGCCAGACTGAGCTAATGCAAAAAATTTTAACATGGAGTGCTTTCCTCTTAGTTCTCTTTCCATCTTTCTCTTTCTTTCCATCTTTCTCTTTCTTTCCATCTTTCTCTCTCTTTCTCTCTTTCTCTCTTTCTTTCTCTCTTTCTCTCTTTCTTTCTTTCTTTCTTTCTTTCTCTCTCTCTCTTTCCTTTCTTTCCCTTCCTTCCTTCCTTTCTTCCTTCCTTCCTTCCTTCCTTCCTTCCTTCCTTCCTTCCTTCCTTCCTTCCTTCCTTCCTTCCTTCCTTCCTTCTTTCCTTCCTTTCTTTCTTTCTCTCTCTCTTTCTTTCTCTCATTCTTTCTCCTTTTTCTCTTTCTTTCTTTCTCTCTTTCTTTTATTTCACTTAAAGATCTTAGAAAATTCCATCTAAAAAGAAAAACAGGAAATTTCATTTATAAATATTGTCGAAGAATTTCTCAGAACATTTCATTTTACTAGATCTACCTAAAGAAATGAATGTTTTGTTTATTAGTTCCCTTTCTCTAGCTCCCTCCCTGGGCTTAGAGATAATTAAAGTCTGGGCCAGGGAAACAGGCTCTCCCAGGAACACCCAGTTCTCCTTAGAGATCTTGATGAGCTTTATCACCCATTCCTTGGAAATTCTCTGAAAGAACAGTCACTAGTTTCTGAGAGAACTGGACCACGCTTCAAAAACCTGTGCCTTTCCCTTTATTTGCCCTTGAAATTGTCTTCTCTCTGATCTGTGAGTCAAAGAAGTAATCTATTATACATTAAGGCACCACCCCACAATCTGTTTATACAAATTAGGTACATTCCCTGGTTTCTTCACAGAAATTTTGTTATGATGTATGGGACTTGGAAAGACCTTAGTTAACACTGAGTCATGGTGAATTAATGAAGAGCAATTCATTTCACACTAATATTATTAGATTATTTTTCTCTCTTGCATTTTTTATACTTGGATGAGAGATATTCTAAACACAGTTTATCAGTGTCAAGACACATAACAAATCTAACCCTGATACAAAATTATTTTATAAATGAAAATCGATTTGGGAGCTATTACTATGAATTTAATTATATATATGTACATATATATTCATACATATATACATACATATTTCTCCTTTGGGAGGTAGTGCATTTTTTTCTTCAGATTCCCAGAGAAATTCTACGTAAGCTATAAACAACAAAAAATGAGTCTTCATGTTAGGGACAAAGGAACAATTGAGGAAAATGTCAGGATTTTGAGCCTAGTAACTGAGAAGTTGTTGATAACATTGAGCGATAAAGAAAATGAAAGAGACATCCATTAAGTAGGTATAAATGTCCAAGATTCCAGTACTGATTGCACGAAGGATATAATCCAAATATTCTTTTACATCAAAGCAGAAAAATGCTGAAGTCGAGAGATATATAAAGAATCAGTTGAATTTAAAACTGTGACATGTTGGCAGCTCTTAATTCATTTAGTGATCATTTACTTCAATCCCCTAATGTTATAATTGAAAACTCAGAGTTTAGAAAAATTAAGAAAGAAAACTTTACATTGATAGAAAGTCAAATTTGATTCATACAAATTTAAGGAAGAAAAAGATTTATGAAGCCTTTGCATCTGAAATAAATATACCACTTAAAGTTTTCATGAAAAAAATTAGTTTCGACCAAATATAACACATGAATGTCTGCTTTGTTATAGTATAAGGTAAGACCATAACATAACACCACTTTTAAAAGTTTGAAAGTATAAATTTGACCGTTTAGAATGCTTACGGATGCTCTTGCATTATTTTTAACCTTGGTCTTTACAGTCTAATTTTCCTCAGGAGAATTGCAAGGATTCTTCAATTCTAAAAAACAGAGAAGCAGAAGGCTTTGTTATTTGTGTTGATGAATTAGACCACCTCTGTATTTGGCTTTCCAGTTATATGTTGCTTTGCTAATTTCTATTATCAGAGAGAGAAGTTCTAGATAAATGCTGGAGCTTAGGTGAATGGTCTCTTAAACCATCTTAATCTTCAGAGGAAAAGACCTATTCTGTGCCCCAGAAGTATCTGCATATTTGTAATGGTTTTGTGTCAAAAGGTCTTTAGTGTGTTCATAACCTTTTTTCACAGCTTCATTTTTTAAATCCATCTGGCAAGGTCAGGTGTGGTTCAGGCAAGAAAACTTTGGAATTTATCACATTGGACATTTACTTTCTGAGTAAACAAGTTTTCATTATCTGCAAGTTCATTTTGACATGCACATTATGTGTTAGTATGTACATGTGCGAATTCATTTATTTTGAGGGATGCTAATTGAGCAAAATTTTGCTTGAGGAGTTGGTGAAATGACATGTGTGTCAGCTATTATAAATCTTCAACTTTAAATATTAAACTCAAACCCAAACTTTATGTTCCAGTTGCTACAGAAACTTTCCAAATTATGATCTTGTGGCAGAGGTGCAATGATCTCTTGGGAGAGGAGATATATAATGAATATTCAGTTTACTGATTTTAGACAAAGCACAAGTATCCTCTGAGCTTAAATGGCTACTCATTTGACTATGAAGTTGAATTTCAAGTCATCTGGGATATAGAGCATAAGAATGAATTCAAATAACCACATTCCAATATTTTCTGGTGCTTTATCAGGGAGGACAGTGTTCCTGGAAAATGAATGCCTTACACATTTGCAGATATTACCAACCATTTACAAAAGCCAGGCTATTGTTATGTGTAAAAGTCATTCCTTTTAAGCTTAAAATGCAGCTGACATTTCTATTACACAAAAGAAATGCTTTTTTTGTTTATATCATGTTTAAGTTCTCTTCATTAAAACCTAAACAACAAGGAAACAAAAAAATCTATAACCCAGTATTCATAAGCAATTCCAGATACTTCACCCATAAAATAACTCACAGGGAAGACATTAAACTTCGAAGCACAAAAGCCATTAGCAGCTTTTTCTAATTCTCTCTTGGTTCAGTAAGGAATTATTAGATATATTGCACACAATCCCATATATAGTTTTTTTAAATACAAAATAAAAAGAACAGAAAGCATACAAATAATGTTTTTCTATTCTATTCATCAGTTGACAACTAATAGCTATCACTTCACCCATACTGAAGATTTTTCCCACCCACTTTACTAGATGGCACTTTAGCTTGACTGTTTGTTTGTTTGTTTGTTTGTTTGTTTTTAACCAAAAGGTCTGATAGATTTTTTTATAAATGTTTGAAATGTAATTTACATGCTTCTTTATAATAGCTGTTTTAAGTTTTTAGTATTCCAACACTAATCCCACCACTAGTGTGACCTTCCCATCCCAATATCCCTAGTTACCCTCTCCTTGCGGCCCCCACTGCCCTTTTAGTAGGCACAAAATAATTTATTTTATATTATCTGTTTCAACATGCATTTCTTAATGATGTTACAGAAATTATTGTCCAAGGATTTACTGAGCTGTTAGATGCTAGTGGAGTCTTCTGTGCTATTGTTTGTGCTCACTGGGCTTCACTAGTGGCTTCACTTCTTCAAAATTTTCCCATCTAATTTTCTATGCTCCTTCTGGACTGTCTGCACTGTGGCAATGTCAAGTGGTTGCTTACACATACCGTGCTCCAGGAACTGTGGAACTGAGATAATACAGCAGCCCGGCATCATAGCCTTGCTGTTTATATGTTGGCAGAAGTAAATGTGGGTGGAATGCTGGGACTTTCAATAGGATAGGGACTCAGCATCCCCATCCTGAGAATGCTCCAGAGGTCTGGGCTCTGGGTCTGGGCCTACCTGATTTGACTGAGCTTGGTGTCTGTCCTACGTTTGTTGTGGAACTGGGTAATTTATGTGCCACCAGAAGGAGTTGGGGGTGGAGTTCTGAGTCTTCCAACTGGACAAGGATTTAGCGCATCCCCATCTCAAGAAAATTCAAGAGTCTTGGGCCAGGAGTTCAGGCCTACCTGGTTTGGTTCTGCTGCAGCATCTATCCTAGATTTTTTTTTAATATAAAAAGGGGAAAAAAATGCCTCCCTAATACCTCAGAGTAGCCCATCTCACTGGGCTATCTCAAATGCCAATGAAGTATAGCTATTTTAATCAAGTCAACAAAGAGATTGATAAAATAAAAGAAATGATCATCCATCATTTATATTTAGATATTAAATGGAATGATGGAATCATATAGCCCATTTATTTCTCCAATTTTTTTAAAATACTAAACTAACACCTTTGTGTTCCAAACTTAAGGCTATATACATGACGACAGAGTATGGAGAGGGCTGAGTACACAGTGCTTCAGTGTTGAGCATGCGTTCTGTGCTCACCATGCTGTGGTAGGCTTTCTCTGTCCCAACAGTTCCAAATAATCTTCCTCCACTAACCACATTTCCTCTGCCACCTTAGCTCTATTATCAGTGTCCTCCAGTTTGTCTCTTTACTTGTATTGTCCTATTACCAGTTTTATTTTCTTATATCAAACAGGCAGTGAAATCATTCAGCATGTGCCCTTGATGACTTATTTCGATTTCCATGTTTTTCCCCAAGCCCCTTCATTTTTTATTAAAGGGAAAAAGATCATCTTTTTTAACAACTGAATACTATTTTTATTCAATTAACAAATTAATGCATGCTTTGGCTTCTTTACTATATTAACTATTGCATTTAATGCTGCAGTGAACATGAACTGGGCTTAAATTGTTGGTTTAGACTTTTTTGTTTTGGAGGGGACACTACAGAAGGCAGTGTTCAGGGCATGCAAAGCATGTTTATCCCTGGCATGTAGCTTTTCAGATAAATACTCAAAAGTGTGATTGCCTTTAGAAGATGGTTGTACCAAGTTACATTTCCACCAAAAGTGCATTTTGTTTCTGGAAGTTGTGTGGAAAAGTGGAAGTTTCTTTTTATCCCTGTATTCATTTCACCATAAATGCTTCTGAATTTTCTATTTGTATTATGTGCAAACTTTATCCTTTAGGATCATATACATATATATGTTATATTCAAGTAATCACATTTTACATATTTTCTGGTATAGATTTTGCTTTTATGGTTTAATTACTGTGGTTAAAATCTCTACCACTAAATTAAATAAGTATCCTAAGAGTGGAAAGCCTTGTCTTGTTTCTGATTGTAAAGAAAAACAACCTCCACTACCCAGCCACTGCCACGCTCCAGGCCGCTTTCCAGACACTCGGAAACGCTGAGTGAAGCCCGCAGAACCAGGTAAAGCAGAACTTTGCGACCTTGTACTTCAGGCTCAATGAGATCCGGAAACTCTACAATCTCCAGTGCCCCACCCCAGGGATCAAACCCAGAAGACCCACCTTACTGGAGCCAGATAAATACCTCACTGGTGGACTTCCGCCACGCGAGCAAGCCAGGTTCCGAAAAGGATTCAGAATGATCGACAATATCCACGCAATGATCAAACTCTCTGAAGTTTCTCGAGAGTTGAAGATGCCACTCTGTCTAATGTTCATTGATTTAAAGAAGGCCTTCGAATCTGTTGAAACTGAAGCTGAAGCGGTCATTGAAGCCCTAGCCAAACAGGGCATTCAAACTCAGTACATCAGGATCCTCCTCGAGCTGTATTATGCATTCACCACCAGGATCTCACCATTCTACAAGGAAGTAAGTAATCATAGAGTAAAGAGAGGGGTTTGGCAGGGAGATACCATTTCACCGAAACTCTTCAGTTCCACCCACCCTCGAGAATATCATGCAACGACTGGAATGGGGAGGAATGGGAGTGAAGATAGACGGTTGGCAACTACACCACCTCCGCTTTGCTATGACATTGTTCTCATAACAACATTAGCCAAGCCGCACAAATGCTGGCTGACTTAGACCGAGAGGGTGGAAAGGTCGGACTGCAGCTGAATCTCACCAAAACAATGCTCATGAAAAACGAACTAGTCCCTGATGCTCCATTTGCTCTCAATGGAACAAACATCTCTGAATGCAGCAGCTATGTGTACCTGTGTCGGGAACTCAACATGAGGAATGACTTGGCACCAGAACTGCACAGGAGGAAGAGAACAGCGTGGAACGCCTTCAAGAGTGTCGAAGAAGTGGTTAAGAGGATGAAGAACCTCTGGCTCCAGGTACATCTTTTCGACTCCACCGTTCTTCCTGCACTAACATATGCCTCAAAGACCTGGGCCCTACGAAAACAGGGTGAGAACTCTATTCAGGGTATTCCAAAGAGGAATCAAAAGAGCTATGCTTGGAGTATCACGTTTCACTCAAGTGAGAGAAGGAATCTGGAGTTCTGCCCTTCGTTGATGGTTAGGAATCAGGGACGCTGTCTCGTTTGCCAAGGCGTCAAAAATCAGATGGGCCGGACACGTAATGTGATTCAGAGATGACTGCTTGGACTAGAGCTGTTACTGACTGGATTCCACGGGATGTCAAAAGACCACGTGGTCGCCCACCAATGAGATGGTCAGACTTCTTCGTCAAAACGTTGAATAAATTATTTAACACTCTTCCTGTTCCTGGAGTGAGCAGATATCATTGGGCTACACTAGCACGCCACAGGGAAAAATGGAGACGTTACTGGTGCCCGCTCAAGCAAATCGAAGACCAACGGGATGACAAGTGACAAGTGACAAAGAAAAAACTTTCAGTTGCTCACAATTCAGTATCATATAATCTGTGCTGTTATAGCTTATGGCCTTTGTTTTGTTGGGATATAGTTATTCTTTCCCCGCTTTCTAAAAATTTATTTTTATCATAAATTTGTGATAAATCTTGTCAAATGTTTTTTTTTAGATCTACTGATGATTTTTTTCTTTCCTTTCTCTTATTAGTGTATTGTGCTTTTCAATGTATGTTGTGCCACCCTTGCATTCCTGAGATAAATCCCACTTGGTCATGATACATAACCATTTTTATGGATTGTTGAATTAAATTTTATAGTTTTTGTTGAGAATTTTTGCAACTGTATCAGAGAGATATTCATCTCTATTTTCCTTTCTATGTTATATCCTTATCTGGTTTTGTTACTAAAATAATGGTCTTATAAATTGTGTAATCACCAGGCGGCTTCGGAGGCTCTCTCCCTCATCGCCCATGTTCGTACACTTGAAAATATTGTTCATTAATTTATCAGAAGACACTGGAAATATAAAGTGTAAGGTGTCGTTTCTGTTGTTTTGATTTTTAAGGTTTGACAAAATTCACTGGTAAAGCCATCTGCTCCAGTACTTTCTTTGTATGTATTTTGGTTACTTTTTCGATTTCCATGTTCGTGATCAAACAATTCATCTTTTCTATTTCTTCTTATTTGAATATTGGTAGGTTGCATTCATCAAAAATTATCCATTTCTTCTATGTTATTTAATTTCTTGGAATTTAATTTTATATAATAGAATCTTACATACTTTTCTATTTATATGGTATCTGTTGCTGTTGTAATCTCTTCTTTCTGATTATATTTATAAACTTTCTCTCTTCTAATAAACTTTGCTAAAGTTCCATCACTTTTAATTAACTTGTTGAAAAATCAGCTCTTAGGTTCATTGATATTTTATATTTTTGCTTCTATTTTATTCTTTGAACTCTAATTATTATAATTTACCTTTCTTAAATTTTTGTTTTATTTTTTATCTAGTTTTGGGGGATTTACACTTACGGGTTACTCCTAGGGCAATGTTCAGAGATTACTCCTTGCATTTTTTCAGGGCCATATGTTTTCATATTCACTTCATCTTCAGTTGTCTTAAGGTATTCTTTTTGTAATAGTTTTGTGCTTTCATATTCATTTTGTCTTCATTTGTCTTCAGGCATTTTTTGAACATTTGCTTTTCTTTCCTTGTTGACCCCGTGATTGCTAAAAAGCACATAAGTTCATTTCCACATGTTTGATGTTTTTCTGATAATCATTTTGTATTTGACTTCTAATTTTATGACACTATGAGAAACAACAACAAAAGTTGGTGTGATTTTAATCTTCACAGTGTATTGAAACTTGTTTTATGTCTTAGCATATGATCTATCCTTGGAAGAGTTTTATGTGCACTTAAAAAAAATTGTGATTTGTGCTGTTTTGAAGTGAAATGCTTATAAATGTCTATTAAGCCCATTTGTTCTAGTTAATTATTTAAAGGTGTCACTTCCTTATTTTTCTGTTTAGTTGATCTGTTCAAAGCTGTAAGTGCAGTGTAAAAGTTCACTACTATTATTGTGTTACTGGCAATATTTCTCTTTATTTATATGGATAATTATTTAATGTGTTTTGGTGCTCCTTCATTTGGGGCATATTAATAATAAATGTAATCATTTGTTATATTAAGTTCTTAATCATAGTTCTATTTACACCCCTATCAGTACCATTTTAGCTATAATTCTGTTTTTTAATATAGTTTGGATCTATCTACCATTATTAAGTTATTGTTTGTTTGAGGAATTGTTTTTAAACTTTTCATTTAAGCCTGTATTTATTTTGAAAATTAGACTGTACTTCTGATAGACAGAAAATGATTGGATTTTGTTTTATTTGGTCAATTCTATCATACTATGCTCTTCAAAAGGTCAATTCAGACCACTGACATGTTTAATTATAATTAAGATATAAAGTGCAATCGTTTTATCATTTTTCTAGGTCTTTTGTTTTGTTGTTTTGTTTGTTCCTCCTCTAATACTTTAACACCATCCTTGCATATTTTGAGTCCCTTCCTAATTTTTTCTGATTTTCTTCTATAGATATTTTAAAAATCTTTTCCAGAGGTTTGTATGTAACATTCTATACTTTTGGCCTATTAGGATTGATCTTAGGATAATTTTATTTTGTGGGTTTTATTTTTGTTTTTAGTTTTTGGGCCACACCTGGCACTGCCCTGGGCTTACTCCTGGCTCTGTGTTCAGGGACCACACCTGGGCAGGGCTCCATGTGTGGTGCTGGAAATCAAATCCAGGTTAGCTATATGCAAGGCAGGCACCTTACCAGCCATACAATCTCTCTGTGCCCCCCCCACAAGATTATAATCATTTTAGTGGGATACAACTTTATCTCCCACCATTGCATACTTTTAATGTCATACTGCTTCTAGACAATATTTTTCTCATTTTATGAAACGCTTCATTATTACAAGGTCAGTTTAGGATATCGAATTACTTTAATTTTTGTTAACCTGTAAAACTCCTTATCATTCCCTCTATTTTAATAATAATATGTGAGAATAAAATATTCTTAGTTGAAAATAATTTTTCTTTAGATCTTTGACTGTCATATGCCATTTCCATTCTGTTTGTTTTGGTTTGGGTGAAAAAGTCCATGGATAATACAATGAAGGTAGTCTTAATTGTAGTCTGTTCCTCCTGAGGTGCTTGTAGTACAATGTTTTTACTTTTAGATTCTAACATTTTAATGTCTTTGGTGTATGTGTGTGTGTGTGTGTGTGTGTGTGTGTGTGTTTACTTTATTTGAGTTTCTGGACCTCTTCCACTGAATGTTAAGATCCTTTTCCCATTACAGAAAGTTCTCAGCATTATTTCTACAAAAAAGGATTTCTTCCTTTCTTCCCCTTTCTTTCACTTCTTTTGCCAGGACTCCTATAATGCACGTATTGTTTCTCCGAATGTAGTCCCAGTGGGCTTCTATACTCTTTTCACATTAAACTTTTTTTTATTTTCTGTTCCCTTCAGATATATCCCACTGCCATACTTTGCAATTTATCAATTCTACAGACTCCTTCTGTTTACTGTTAAATTCCTCTATTGTAATCTTTATCTCAGGTATTGTATTTTTGATATCTGATATTTCTGTTTGGAACTTTTAAATAGTTTCTTGCAAAAAGTGTGATATTTTTATGCATTGTTTTTCCTTTTTTTTTTTTTTTTTGCTTTTTGGGTCACACCTGGTGATGCACAGGGGTTACTCCTGGCTCTGCACTCAGGAATTACTCCTGGAGGTGCTCAGGGAACCATATGAGATGCTGGGAATCGAACCCGGGTCGGCCGCGTGCAAGGCAAACGCCCTTCCCACTGTGCTATCGCTCCAGCCCCCATTGTTTTTCTTATTTCACTTATTTTTATAACTTTTGTTCTAAACTCTTCTACAGGCAGACTATTCAGTTACGCTACATTTGAACTGTACTTCTGGATTTTTATTTTACATCATCATATATACCAAATATTTTTATTTCTCCTTCTTATGATTTTATATTAATATATGTTGAGTTGAGCAACCATCTTCCATTGGCTTGACATATAGGCTTTCATCAAATTTGTCAGCAGCTCTAAAATAAAATCCTCATAAATTTTCCCAAGATACCACAATATCTGTTGCTTTATGTACAAAAACTTATATACCTATCTAGCTGAAGATTCTATATGAATACAAGGTAGCAATTAAGGAAGAATAGAAAGGTCACTCTTGAAGGGTAGCATGAATTTAATCTTTCCAAAGAGTTCCTAACATCTGAGCTTAGCAGGGCAAGATCAGCAATCTTGTTCTCCTCTAAGCTGGTTCCTCTGTCTGAATTTTCCAAGTCATTTAGGGGTACTAATTATTCCCTAGTGTGGTCTAATCCTGATATATAGGTCCCCTGAACATCACTGTGTGAGTATCCACGTCCTGCATCATGGTAGTAACCCAAGTAATACTTAACACTGCAGGCCTAATAGCATTGTATTCATGGGCCCTCGAATTGAACCTCTGGCCTGGTTCACCAAGACTTGCTGGGAGGGGACTCTTTATCCCTTGAGTACAACTTGAAAGGCCACAGTAGCCCCCAACCCCCAAAAATAAAATGCAGGGAGAAGGCCAACTGATGTTTTCACTTTTGCCATTGTGCTGGAAACTTCTTTCAACAGTTTTGTAAACAGCAATATAAGTTAAACATTGAAACCTGATATAATTAACAAATCCCCATATTTCAGTGATCAAGGTTTGACACTATGAAGGTTTAATGTTCACAAATGGAAATAATACAGTGAGAGTGACTCAGGTGATTCAGGAAGCCAGAATTCCTCTATTCTGTCTCATCACCATCTTCTAAGACCTCATAGACCTTGTCATTTACTCAAGATCAGAGAAGCTTGAGGCAGCTCCCCTGTTTGTGATCACTGTCTGCTCACCCACTGATTAAATAATTAAAAAACACAATTACACCAAAATTTTAGCTGAGAAATGTATTTTCCAACTGGCAATCACCTTTCACTGACAAGTCACATAGATATTCTGATCGGTACTGCAGAGTTTTAGGAAAGAAATCAAACTGTGATCTTGTTTTATAGTTGTGTGTGATTTTCAAATTATATTTTATTATCAATCATGACAAGTTAAAGTATTTAAAGCTGATAGATCAAGCACTGAAACTTTTGGCCCACATTGCAGGAAAAAGTTCAGGAGTGCTCCTTGGATCTCATGAGAACTTCTGGATATGGCCTCTATATAGTAACAGAAAGCAACAAAAATAAACTAAAACTGCTGTATAAAAATCTAATTATGGAACCAAAAAATACATAGGTGATGTTTCAAGATTCAAACCTTGGCACAGATGGCTTTGAATCTTTTAACTCCTAAACTCAGTCTTCTAAACACTCGAGGCAAAGAGTCAAATGCGATCTTCCTGATTCCCTACCATGAGTTCCCATCAGATTTTTCATGAATAAGCAGAATCCCAATACCTTCTATGTAGGTAGCTATTGGTCACATATTGAGGTCTGATTCCAACACATAAAAAGCTAAAAGCCACGGCACAATTACCTGTGAAAGAACTAGTAAATGTGATATGCTTGTACTAAATATAAATTATTTAAAAAGCTAAGCTGAGGCAATTGAACTGTCACTGTCACTGTCATCCCATTGCTCATCGATTTGCTCGAGTGGGCACCAGTAATGTCTCCATTGTGAGACTTGTTGCTATTTTGGGTATATCGAATATACCACGGGTAGCTTGCCAGGAGGCTCTGCTATGTGGGCAAGAAACTCTTGGTAGCTAGCCAGGCTCTCCGAGAGGGGCGGAGGAATTGAACCTGGGTCATACAAGGCAAATGCCTTACCCGCTGTGCTATCACTCCAGCCCAAGCTGAGTCAATTGAACTAAAAATGCTATTTTATTTGAGCTATTGGGTAAATAAACATCATGAGGAAAAGTTGAACTAAGTCTCTCATAAAAGTGCTCACAAAAGGAAGCTAGATGCCCAATGGATACAGGACAACATTTGAACCAGGATATTTAACACTCTTCTCTGTGTTTTGCCCTCAAATAGGCAGGGTTATCTTGATTCACCATGCATCCCAAATTTTTCAGTTATTTCCCTCAAAGAAATGAAGGGAAGATTCTTATAATTGCTGTACATTTTTGTACCTCTATATTTTAGTGTCAGCTCTTTTAAAAGAAGGAACATTGAATGAAAAACAATCCTTGACCTGGGGCACAAAAAGAGTGGATTATAGTTGGAAATGTAGTTTATGAAGCTGTAAATAGAGTTCAAGAGAGGAACCGGTTTGTTCCGTAATGCCACCTGATTCTCTGAGTTCCACTGGGAAAATCCCTTTAACACCAGCCTCACATCGAGTTGCTCCTGAGCACTACTAGAAGTAGCCCCCAAACCAAACAAACACAAAGGGAATGCAGTACCTTTCAATAAATCACATGAAAACAAGATAAAATTGAATATAAATAACCTATAAAGTGTTTAGATGAAATTTCACCTAGAGAAAGATGACATAGTTTTGCAAAAGAAGGGAACACTTAACTATGGCTTTTAGTAACATAAAATTAGTTGAGTTGACCGAGTGTTGAGAAAATAGGAAATTGCCACTTGGAAGCATATGATCAATTTACCTAGTCAACTGACAAATCTGTTGAGTGCCTCTGTACAACGTGGGGTGTAAAGTACAGACAAGAGAAGGGGAACATGTAAAACGTGTAAGCCAGCGGCTACCCTCACGGAAGTAAGCAGTGAAGAAGCAGGAAAGAGGAGAAAACCTGGCAAGAATGGAGCCCCACCTGGGCCTGACAATGTGCTAAGTGCATCATTTCCATGATCTTATTTGGCAACAACATATGTAACCAGGTGTCTGGCACAGAGGAGCGGGCAATGGTGGTAGCAGGGATTCAAATGCCAACCTTATGTAGAAGTTATTATTATCTCTACTTACAAAAGGACTGGTGAGGTTAGGGGCTATGTCCAAAGTTGCTTCACCAGGAAAATCAGACATACATACATGAAAATTTCAGTAACAGTGAATGTAATCTGTGAATATAGTGGCCTCAGCATTCCTGCTGGTGTCTATTGCTTACCTCTACTTTCTCCTCTCTCTCCCTCCCCGCCCTCTCTTTCATCCTAATCAGTTCCCAGTTGCATATCTTACCCAAAGCAGCATTTTCTAGAATATATGTGTGATGCTGGACAGCTAGATGGAGCTTGGAGATGCAGACAGTCATGAGTTAGTTAAAGAAGAGCTTTACTGGTACGTGATATCTAAGTAACAGTAACGGTAATGTAACAGGAATGGCAAATCTGGGACAAGAAACAGAGTCTCTTGCAGTTCTGGTGAATCTGTGAACCTAACGTACAGTGTGTCAGTTTAAGGAATGATCTGGGAGCACCTGCTGGCTTCTTAGGCCTTGAAGGGTTTAAAGAGAGCTGGAATATGCCCTCATCATTAATCAAGCACCTTGCAATTTTGTGAAGAATAACTTCCTCCTGCTATTTCAGTTTACCACAATTTGCCAGCAGGGACCAACTGAGATTGCTGTATCTCCTGTCATTCCTGTAATTCAAAGTTCCACAGTGCCAAAGCCGGCAACTAGAGTCAGGGGTCAGCAGCAAAAATAATGAACACCCCAAGGGACTCAATAGTTAGATTAAAAAATAACAAGCCACACAGCAAGATAAAAAATTCTGCTAAAGTAGAACTGCTGGAGGAGACATACAGCCACTTCAGCACAGTCTAGAAAGCGCTAGAATTAACTTTGAAGGGTGGGTGCAATTTATAGATGATGGTTTAAAATACAAAACAAAGATTGGTGGATGTTCCATTTACGTGATCCCAATTTTTCACATTGGTACAGTCATAAAAACTCATTTTAAATGTAGATTAAATATCCTCTAATTCTTTTGAAGTTTTAGATTTATTCTTATACAATATAGAATCCATCAGATAAAGGAAAACTTTAAGAACTGCAATTTGCAATAGTTTAAAAAACCTGGGTTCATCTACCACACAATTTCCTCTCTTTGTGTTTGTATGTGTGTGTGTGTGTTTAATAATGAAATATACAAGTTAACTTTTTGCAGTCATAATATTTTATGTTCTGATCTATCTCTCAAAGCTCCATTTTAAGAATGACAGACTTATTTTGGCAAACGGGGAGTTGGAGGAAAAATATATAAAGATGCATTTAATTTGATAAACTTTGCCTCTGTATTGTTTTCTCCTACAGTTTCTGAGCTGCTCCCACTAAGAAAGATGGCACTGTGACCCTTGGTTTATTCCCCTTCCCACAATTTCTTTGGAGTCAAAGATCACTGTCACTGTCACTGTCATCCCTTTGCTCATCGATTTGCTTGAGCAGGCACCAGTAAGTCTCCACTGTGATACTTGTTACTGTTTTTGGCATATCCAATATGCCATGGATAGCTTGCCAGGCTCGCTGTGTGGGCGAGATACTCTCGGTAGCTTGCCAGGCTCTCCCGAGAGGGGCAGAGGAATCAAACCTGGGTTGGCCGTGTGCAAGGCAAATGCCCTAACCACTGTGCTATCGCTCCAGCCTTGAAGTCAAAGATATAAAAATAATAATAAAAATCAAATTGACTCATACATGGATCAAGAAAGGTGGTTTCTGACAACATCCAGTAGGTAATTCTCATGGCACTGATTTTTTTGCCCCCAAAGCCCCCAACTAGAGGTGTGAAGAATTTGACGTAGGACATTAAAAAGATCTCACCTTAGTTCTTATGAATTGCCAGCAATCAACTTCCATGAGGTCGCCTTTCAGGCAGCTGTGGCCCACGGCATAACTATTTCCTAAAAGTACCGAGTCTGTGTTTCCTAGCCTCAGACCCACCAAACACTAGTCTCATAAAATAACTCTGCAATCAATGGAAAGCATTCAGCCATCAAAATTGGGTTCTGAAAGTACTCTCTGGCCCCTCTCAAAGGTTTACAGGACATGTTAGCTTATATGAATTCCTGGGTACCTGGAAGCAGAGAAACCAGGTTAACTTTCTGTAATTTGGCATTTCCAAAACATGTTTAACCTCTTATATTAATTTGCTAGGTTTGCTTTGGCAAGGTATCACGAATCAATGGCTATAAGTAACGTTTTGGGGGCTGGAGTGATAGCACAATGGGTAGGGTGTTTGCCTTACACACGGCCAACCCGGGCTCGATTCCCAGTATCCAACATGGTCCCCCAAGCACCACCAGGAGTAATTCCTGAGTGCATGAGCCAGGAGTAACCCCTGTGTATCACCAGGTGTGACCCAATAAGCAAAATAGTAATAACAATAATAATAATAATAAAATAAAAGTAGCATTTTCTGATCAGTGGTTGTATGTGCCTCCCGCAATGCCACCCCCCAAAATTGCAAGGGATGTTCAGGTGAAAATCACATAAGTGAGGGGCCATGAAATGATAACAGTGGACCAAGCAATAGGGAATCATAGAAAATTTTTGAAAAATCAAAAAAAATTTTGAAGGGAGACACAGTGAGAAAAAATCTTGAGAAACACGTAAACAGCAGGACTGGTGTTTGTTTTGTTTTGTTGGCAAATGGGGCTTGGAGGAAAAATATATAAAGATGCATTCAGTTTGATAGACTTTGCCTCTGCAAAGTTTTCTGAGGGAACCAACTTGGCTGTGCTCAGTGATTACTCCTGGCTCTGTGTTCAGGATGCACTCCTAGCAGTCCCCGGGGAACTGCAAGTAGTGCCAGGGATCAAACTAGAGTCAGGCAGGCAAGCACCTTAATCTGTGTTCTATCTGTGGGTCAACAGGGATTCATTGTCTCTGGTTATGGAGGGTGCGCTGCTGAAATGGAAATGTTGGCAGGTGAGGTTGCATCGAGGCTGGGAGGAAAGGATTTATTTCTGAGCCCCTTGCAGTGTAGTAGTCTTTGCGTTCATGTAATGTTCTCTCTGTACATTTGCCCATATACAAAAACTTCCCCTTTTGAAAAAAAAAAACACTAGTCATAACAGATTGCAAACTTCCCTAGTAATCTTATTTTAGCTTGATTCCCTTACCAAGAAGGTCAGATTCTGAGATATTGGTAGTTAGGATTTACATGAATTTCGGTGGATATTTTTTTTTCTAATTTTTGTTTGTTGAGTCACAGCTAAGTGTTCAGGACCTGGGTCTTGAGGGACCATATGGGGTGTTGGGGGAAAAACCTTGTTGTGGTGACTCAAGCACTCTACCTGCTAAGCTATCTCTCCAGCCCAAGAGAAAAAGACATTATTCATGCTTGACTCCTCAAAACCCCCTTTTCAAACATTGTTCATTAACAGTATGAAGCACACAGTTTAGAAAATGTTTATGTGAACTTACAAGTACTATGTGATATCTCATTACTGCCCGAATATCATCCATAGAACAGTTACAGAATCATTGAGTTTCATTTTTGTGAATCTTGATTTCTTTAAAATCCAGTCTCCACAGATGGAAATGTTCAACCTAGGGAGGAATGCAGCCACTTACAAATGTAAGAGATGCTGTTGTCAGCAGACTGGAGTCACAGTCAGTTAGTAACCCCATATTATTTTTAGATTTGGCTTTGGGCTATAAATCTCAGAGTAACTTGCATACAAATTACATCTCATTTATTTTATTATTTTTAATTTAATTTAAATTTTGTTTTGTTTTATTTGGGAGGGTCAAGGCATATCTGGTGTTACCAAGGGGCCACTCCCAGCTCTCTGCTCAGGGCTTGCTCTGGGCAGTGCTCAGGGGGTGCTCCCAGTGGTGCTCATGTAGTGTGGGGATCCGACCCAAATTTCCTGCATGCACACAGCCTGCATCTCTCTCTAAATGATTTGAACACCAGTTTGGTCATTTTTTCATCTCTCTCTTTAGCAATTTTTTTACCTGTCTCTTTATCTTATAAGCTATTTAATGAATTTATTGAGGCCTTGGTTTATCCCTCTAGCTCCACATAATGAACATTCTATCAGTGCTTGTTGAATGAATGACACGCCAAGCATATAAACTTGTGTATTGCTTTCCTGAAGACAGAGAGAGAGAGAGAGAGAGAGAGAGAGAGAGAGAGAGAGAGAGCTCTTGATGCTGGGAAAATCCCATCCTTACATGATTCCAATTATTCTGAAGATTTTAAACTTGTCCCATGTAATAGTACCCTTCTCCTGGTTTCTCCAGTATTAATAACTTACCTTTGGTTTCCAGGATACTTTATACTCTTAGCTGCAATTCATTTTTTGATTATTTGGGGCCACACCTGGCAGTGCTCAGGGCTTACTTCTGACTCTGGAGGGATTCAGGGGGCTGTATGGTGTTCAGGGGATCGAACCCAGGTTAGGCAGGTGCACAGCAATTATTATCTCCCACATAATATCTCTCTAACCCCTAACAAGACACTTTTCTACATGCTGTTTTAGGACTTTCCTATCTACCTTCTCTCCCCAACTCGTATTCACTTGTCACTATTGTTTCTACTATTCATCTTCCCTTCAAATTTGAAATGGTGACTTTGTTAAACATTTTCATAAAATGCTCAGGTTTCCCATAAAATCTTATTTGTAATGTAAAGTCATATTTGTAATGATTAGCTAAGTGTCTGCCTACCTTGTCAGACTCAAGAGAAATGTTACACAAAGTAGGCAGCTCAAATACCCATTCGGCAGTTATATGATTTGGGGGTTACTGTACCATTAAACTGGGAGTATCTTTAGAACAGAGATTAGTTTTAATTTATGTTCCTAGTTTTGGAACCTGGCACAGTTCCTGGAAGACAGACTGTTTTCAATAAATTTCCTTTAAATTGTTAAGTCTTTTTGTTTATTTGTCTGTATTTACTTTTGCCAGATGAAAGTCTCAAAAGAATTTAGGACAAGGATAGATGGTGAAAATAAAGAAATAGATTTATTCTTTCTTGTCATTAGAGACAAAATTTAAAATAAACCAAGATAACAGAAACTGGTTAATGAAATCAAGGCACCCTAGCCAACTGATATGCTTCTAAAAAGGCAGAAGGAAACAGTAAGTGAAATGACTGTTTAAAAGGCAGTTTTCAGATTGCCAAAAGATCATTTCAAATAGAGTTCTTGGCAGGCATCTCCTTGAGAAACTGGAGCATTTATGGGATAGCAATCCCACCAAATCCCTACTTCTGCACTCAGAGAAATGGAAGGAATCAGCCACAGCTGGGACACCTTGGATCTGTAGCAATAATCAGACTTCACATCAAAAATCCACAAAACATTGCAAGGTGAAGTCTCTCTTCTTGAAGACACTCCCTCGCAGCATTCTAAACCCACTCCTTGCACTGTTTTGATCTTTCAGTGAAATGTTCTGCTTTGTTCACACTCTTCCTTCATTGAAATTGACTTTCTGCTAACTATCTGCCCCTATAGCTTCAGGTAGTTATATAAGATAAGGGGACTAGGAACCCAGTTCTCTGTGGAGCGTAGTAAAAGTGTTTCCTGTCCTTTTCAATATTCCCAGTTTACAAGCCTTTTCAATATTCCCTGGTCATGGGAGTTGAGGGACAGGAAGATTTTGCACTGGGCTGAATCATTTATTTATAACTAACAGATTGCAATCCCACTCCTTTTTATGAAAAGTGAAATAAATGGATTCTTGACACCATTAGTAGAGTTCCCTGAGGTCTCTCCAAGGGAAGGCGGGTCTGGACTAATGAAGAGGCTTCAACAGCAAGATGTGAGAGCAGTGACAGAGTGCCCCACACTGGGAGCAACTCCTAGTACAAATACGAGAGCTTTCAGAGACAGTCTTTTCAGAGATGGAGATCCCCCTCGCATGAATCATCACTGTGATCCTGGCCAGCCAGGCGGCCATCATAGCAATAAACACTTATGTACTCACTTCTCAGAAGGGATTCTATGGCGACATTGCGAAACCCTCAGCCACTGTGATCAGAAGGTCCCTACTCTCCTCCCACTGAGTTCCTAAGAAGACTTTATTTCTCATTGGTTCCAGGGATTCTGAGTCAATTCAAAGAGAAAAGGAAGACCTCAAGGAAAACAAAAGTGTAGTTTTTAATCATCAGTGGATTTTTTATGTTAACAAATAAAACATGCTTGACTAACGAACGGATCATTTCAACCACAGTGGTTCAGAATAAATTATTGATACAGAAGCAGTTTTCTTGTTTTTTGTTTTGCCTAAACAAAATATCTCCAACATGGTGATTTAAAACACCAAGGTCCTTATATTATGTTTCTGAAGGTCAGAATCCAAACTGGGGGTCAGGGATGTGATTCAACGATGGCGCGCAAGCCTCGTATTCCGAGGCCCTGGCTATGATACCTCATCACACAAAATAACAACAAAAAACACTAACTGGCCAACCACCTCCTGTTGCCCCAACCTCAAGGAACAGCAGCATCAATCTAAATGGCTCCTACTGAGCTAAAACTTAGGGGTTGCATTCCTTCTGGGGGGTTAGGAGAGAATTATTTGGTTGCATTTTTTAGCTGTTAGGAGCTGTCTGCATTCCTTTCTGGGTGGTCTCTCTTCAAAGGCAGGGTGGAGCATCTTCCAAAATCTCATTTTCATTTTTTGTTCTTCTTTACTTCCTGTTTGTAGAGTCACATTTCTTTCTGTGTTTTTTTATCTCTCCTCCTCTTTTAAAGTCCTGTATAGTTGTATTGGCTTCTCAAGAAAATCTGAATAGCCTACACCTTTAGTTCTCTCCTTTTTGCCAAGCAAGATAACATGTTCACAAGTGCTGGGAACTGGATGTACTCATCTTTGTAGGTGGAAGGGTATGATTCTGCCCATTGTAGGGATTCTTTGTCATATTAGCAATGAATAAAGGACAGGGTCCATCATGACTATAGCAGACAGCAGAAGTTTAAAGTGGTCTGTCTGTAGCACTGTTGTCCCGTTGTTCATCGATTTGCTCGAGCGGGTGCCGGTAATGTCTCCGTTGTGAGACTTGTTACTGTTTCTGGCATATCGAATACTCCACAGGGAGCTTGCCAGGCCCTGCCATGCAGGCAGGATAGTCTCAGTAGTTCTGCGGGCTCTTCGAGAGGGATGGAAGAGTCAAACCCAGGTCAGCCATATGCAAGGCAAATGCCCTACCTGCTGTGTTATCGCTCCTGTCCTAAAGTGGTCAATAAAGTGGTCAATACAAAGAAAATAGGAATATGACTTAAGTGTGAAATATTATATATACAATGAACAGACTTTTATGTCTTTGGTTTCTGGTTTGGTAGTAAATAATATGAAGGTAAACATCACAGATTTATGTTAGGAAAATACGAGAAATCACCAGGAGGACAGAATATAAATTTAGGTATTAATTTAGTACTAGATATAAAACAATTTTAACAACATATATATAAAAATATTTATATATAAATATAAAACAAAATATATAAAACAAATATTTAACAACACATAGCTATTTGTTGTTTTATAAGTTTGGAATATATGCTATTTGGCATTATAAGCTAGAATGGTTCTGATATAGATTCATCATGGCATTTGATACTGCAACACTCTAAGTAGATTACATGTAAACAATCTTCTCAACTCTTTTGACTCAGCAAAGATGAAGAACTTTATAATAAACTTTAGAAATAAATACAAATAGTATAGGTGCATGGGAAGCAGTCATAGTACCTGCCTCCGGCTCTTTTATGTTTTCTTATTGCAAAGTTATTCTTGTCTTACTTGCAAGCATGGGCAACCAGCACTCAAACTTTGGAAGTCTGCCCCACGGAATATTTACCTTCAAATCAATAACACAAATTTCAGGCCCTATATGCACAGTCTGAGTTCTGAGAATAGTGGAAGCTTTAGGTTGTTCTAAGTTAAACAAGAAATCAGAGGGCAGGGGCTGGCATGATATCACAGCGGGCAGGGCATTTGCCTTGCACGAGGCCAACCCAAGTTCAATTCCCAGCATCTCATATGGTCCCCCAAGCACCGCCTGGAATAATTCTTGAGTGGAGAGCCAGGATTAACCCCTGAGCATCACTGGGTGTGGCCCAAAAAGAAAAAAGAAAAAAAAAAGAAATCAGAGGGCAAATAAAAGCTTTTCTGGGAAGAGACCTCCAGAGAGCTCAGTCCTTAAATTAAAAATTCTTGTTAATGCATTTGGAATATAAATCCATGGATATGATAATATCATTTATAAGAAGACACACCAGAAGATTGAACGCACTGAGATTTCCTCATACCAAACTTAGAAATAGGGTTTGGAATTTCCTGCTTTGTTCAGATTAATCTTTTAGCATGATCTATTACAAATTTTTACCAACAGTTTTTTGACCATGACCTCCTTCTGACCTTGTATCCTTCCTGTGTCCCCCTGTTCTACTGGTTGCCCTCCAGCTCTCGTACCCTGCGCCCTCCCATTTAAGTGTAATGTGTGCATACACAAAGAGGCCATTCAGATGCTGGTTTAATGGAGATGGTATACTTTAAATTCATTATATAAAGCAAAAATTTTCTTCTACTATGTGTGCCTGCTTTTTAAGAAAAAGTAGATTATCTCTTATGAATCAATCTGTGTGATATGTTACATGGCACGCTTGAACCTTATGATATAATCATTTAATATGTTGTCATTGCACTTAAAATGTGGAAACATGCACTGAAATAAATGTAAAACATTTAGAATTTCAAAAATCATTATAAAATACTGTGTTATATGCATTGGTGTTTATTTGGCTAAGTCAGGGAATTCCTACTCTCCAAGTTTCAGAGTATTTGTCTGAATTTCAACTAATTTTAGATGAGGGCTGGAGGGACCCTCCAAGGTTAAGAGGTGGTTTCTAATTAGTAGCAGAATGAACAAGAAGCCCTCTAAGATTCAGGCCACAAGAAATGAAGAGATGAAAGGATCCTGGTGGTTTCCAGAGGAACCAGACAATGGAAAATGCAAGAAAAATTCGTGGGAGGATAAAATAGAACTGAGGACTTGGGGGATCATGGGAGAAGAAATGAAAGGAACAGATACAAAAATTCTGGAACCCAGAACAATGACTGGGTCCCCCCCTGAGGGTAATGAGGGAGGGAAAATGGAGACAACTCGTCAAATGAAAGAGTAGGAAAATAAGGAGAAAGATTTGAAGGATTGGGCACTGCCAGGGGTGGGGACACCAAATTATTTGTGGTATTAATGTTTTTTGTTAATGTTTTTCATCTAGTTCCTTTACAATTTTAATTTAGAATTTCTTTAAATAACTAAAAATGGGATCATTAGCTTGGAGTTATTATAAATCAAACACAAAACAAAGCCATTGCAAACAAGTGGGAGTTCTCATACCCTTAATCAGAAAGGCCTGTGTCGTGTCTCCAAGTCCTGTCCCTGGGGATCATGAGAAGTTTTTAATGATAGTGTTTCCAGAAAAGCCTGATTAATACAATCACCACCGAGACCAAATGCGAGGGAAACCAAAAAGCTGCTTTTAAATCCAAGGCCTTTGAAATTTAAAATGATATTTTAAAACAGTTCTGACACAGTTAAAGGCAAGTGCAGACACTCACAGAAGCAGCACAAGGAAGACTTTAAAAGCAGCAGAGGAGGAAAAAAAAAAGGCATTTACTTAAATATTTACATCCCACACAGCAGGTCTCATATGAATATGAAATCTGGGTTCAGAGGGTTCCAGCCTTGGAGGCTAATTTTAAACAAACTACCTAGGAAAATGCCAAACTTCTCCATAAGGATCCAGGATCCAGGGATGTCTCAGATATAAGCATGTACTGGAGGTACCCATATTCAACCCCATTGGTTCCTAAAGGATTTACATCCCAGAAAGTCTTCTTCATTCATAATAGTCCACGATTTTAGACTTTCGATGTTTAGGTGTCAGTTAACCAACACCTAAATAATAGCACAATCTCCCTCTGTTTGATATATGTGCTAAATTCTGCAGTTGTGAGATATTTATGTCCATATGAAATTAATTTTAAGCAAACCATCTTACAGTAAACATCTCTCTGAAAAACAAAACCAACATCATTTTATATTTATAAAAAAATGCAGCAGCAGGCTCTTCACATTATAACAATTTCTGAGAGCTCTTTAACACTGTCCTAAGAAATCATTTACTTTGGATTCCTTTTCAGAGTGCATGACTTTCATAAAGCTGTTTTAGACCTTTGCATCTTTAATGAGGACTGGTAAGTAAGAGGAGTAGATACTTGCTAGATTGAAAGCTGTCACAGCCAATGTGGAACTAGATTCATTTAATTTAATCAGTGGGTTTGTTTGTACCATGCCTTCTTCTAGAAAAGATTGAAGGCAGTTTAGTGAGTTTGGAGGGTTCAAAATGAAGCACTCAGGAGACCCTCAGATTCATATCTAGAACATATAATGTGTCCAGATACTTTTCAGTTATCAACGTGTTCATCTAAGCTTGGAAGGGGCTTTTAAATAGTAGTGAAATGCCAACTAGGTTTGGACCTGCATTTGCAGCCAGCTATATTGTCATTTGGAAGCCTACACAATAAACCTATTGTTCCTTTTTTTCTTAAAAGAAAAAAAAGAAGAAAGACAGAAAAGCCACCTTCTGGTGTTACTTTTGTTCATCTTATCATAGCTTTCAGCAGCCAATTCAGGATCTTATGTGGGAAAGTATGTATGCAAGATTGAGCCTGGTACTCCCTACATTAATTTCTTGAAAAAATGTCCACCTTAAAGAGGCATCTCTGTAAAATCAAAAGGAGAAATTCTATAATATGATACAGTTGTATTTCTCTTCAGTATGTTTCAAATCTAACACTTAAAATTAAGAAAATTCAAAGCATATCATCTATGTGGATGTTTTCCAGCTCTAATTTTTTATGATAATAATCTGTTTAACAAAGATTATTGGTGAATTCTTCCATTAAGAGATGAGAATGCCATATTTATGAAGTTCTTTTTTAAAAGTTTTTGTTTTCTTTTTAATTTAGTGTTGAAGAACTCCAGTCACAGCTGGCTGTGCTTGAGGACAATTCATGATTCTGTACTGGGGGTCACTCCTAGCATTAATCAGGCGAGTGTGCAGTGCCAGGGTTAGAACCCAGGGCACATCACTTTAATTTGTATTTAAAGAGTGATGGATATATTTTCTACGGAATTATGTAGGTATTTCATGAGCAACTTGAGGACAAAGTACTCATAAAATTCCCTGAATATATTATTGTGCGATTTTTGAACCCAAGATCAAACTGAGAACAAATTTCTACTGAGTTCTAATCTCAGTATTAAAACAGATTCATTCTTAAGTAATATTAACTGGAGAAACCCCAATCTGTACCCAGATTCCATTTGGGATGTACAGTGAAACCAAGCCTCTCGCAATTACTGAGCTTGTGTTTTATATCTGTTGACAGAAATGAGGGCTTGAGCATTCATAGCTGTGACAAAGAATTGATCAGATGCTACAGAACACTTAGAAGCCTCACTGGGTCTTTCACTAAATTTGCTGACATGCGATTGATTAAAAAGCCCATTCTACTACTACCTCTCTAATACTCATTTTCTGGTGCACAGTTTTTTATTTATCACATTACTGAGAAGAGAAGTGAACAAGAGTGATGTTAATAATATGCTGAAATGGCCATAAATAAAAATATTTCTGAAAGTTGTATTTTTTCTCTTATATTATCTAAGTTCTAGATTCTGACATATATTTTGGTGCATTTCAATGCATATATTTCAGTGCATATTTCCTTGCAAGCAGCATGACTCTCTCTTTTTTCTTTTTATCCCTTTTTTTTTAAATCCTGTCAGTTCTCAAGGCTTACTCCTGGCTCAGCACTTAGGGATCACTCCTGGTGGAGTTCAGGGAACCATATGGGATACTGGGAACCAAACCCAGGTTGGCAGTGTACAAGGCTAATGCCCAATATACTGTATTATTTTCTAGCTCCACGCGTGGAATTCTTATGTGCTTGGCAATCAAGATCAACTTTAGAACTAGAGATTAATATAGAGGATAAGGCATTTGCTTTGCATGCTGCCAATCCAGTTTAATCCCCAGCACTACATATGGTCCCCTAACTGCCATCAGGAATGAGACCTGAGCACAGATACAAAAGTATCCTTCAAGTACACTGGTTGTGCCCACTGCCACCCCCCAAAAATCAATCAATATGAAAAGGACCAGTTTTGGAGTTAAGAGTAGGGACTAGAGGCAAGATTTTCTTGGCAATAATGAGTTGGCTTCCTCAGCTCTTTGCTAGAAATATTATTTCTGGTAGTGAAATGTTAATTCAGTGTCCAAGACTTTTGAGACCTTCTAGAGAAAGGATTTCATTACAATGCACATTTGGGGCTTGGTTTAACCTAATTTTGGGCATGGACGTAGCCACCAAAAAGAGTCAGAAAAATGATTCATGTCATTTTTCCATGAAAGAGATACTTTAGAACTACACACGACGTTGTATATGATCAAAGAATGGGATCAGGCTATATAAACTATCGAACTATCATCGAGAAGGAAATGAATATAAAACTGATATTCAGGTTCAGCTCCCAATTTCCTGGGCCCCACAAATATTATTCTCTATTTACTATTTAAAAATAACCTGATAACAACATTTTGCTAGTCTCTTGTACAAGGACTTAAAGGCTCCATAGTGACATACAACAATTTTTACTAACTTTCTTCTAAGAAAATATTTTTGATCATTCTGTTAGTAAATTATTAGTAACAAGCAATTTAAAATAAATATTTGAGGCCCTGTTATGGGGACAGAATTAAGGGGCGATTTGGGAAAATTGGAGAGAATATTGGAGGGAAAGTATAATAGTGGTGGGATTGGTGTTGGAATATTGACTGTAAAAAAATTATCATGAACAACTGTAAAAAACTAAGGCACGCCGAGGGGCGGGTGCACTTTCGGGCTCTCCGGGCAGCTCTGTCTCACCATCCTCATTCGGTGCTCTGGAACCACTATGTATGGCTGTTGGTCAAGGGAACGCGACGGAAGGAATGAGGACCAAGCTGGTTGCTGGTTAGTTACCCTTTATTCAATCTTCCATCTTTCTCATCTCCCGCACTCCCAGCTCTGGTCTCTCTCTGGATCAACTGCCGCCTCTCTGGCTTCTCTAGTCTCTCCTCCTACTCTCTCCCACCTTGCCCTCTAGGGTACACCCAGCCAGGCAGGGCATTCCAAAGCCCTTCCTGACTCTTAAGGTTTTTTTTTTTCTTTCCTTAGTCCAAACACTTATTAACATCTTAATACTAGTCATTTTTGTATGGACATAGCAAGAGATACATTGAGGTTTGCAAGGCAGCTCTCCTGGCAACATCTTGCCACAGGCTCAGACTACAGCACTCAGGTCAGATTAATCACTCCTAACCCTAGCAGTGTCCAAATCTAGTTATCACTGTTTGGATCATGACAATATTTTTCCATGATCAATCTCTTAACTTATAGTTAAGCATTAGGCACTTTGGCCAGGCCCATCTCAATGCCAGGGTAGCACACAACTCACCGCTTGCCCTGGGTCCGTCTCGTCCCAAACAACTTTGTAAAACACAGTGTTTATCAAAAGTTTAAGGGGAAATTTTACATATGTAGGCCTTACCTATTCCATGTCAACTAAAAATATGTCAGCACAGAATTGCTTTAAAAGTATAATTAAAAAATAAAAATAAAAAAAATAAAAGTATAATTAATGACAGATGAGACATGATTACTACTATAATAAGATCCAAGTATAAGTTAAAATTTAATGTAATTTACTTTAGATTTCACATTTTAAAAAGCATATATGTGAGTGAGAATAGGAATTTTATTAAATTGTACTAAATGTGTTTAATTTTCTTATTTACATAGGTCAAAATCATATAGTAATCACTAATTGTCTCTTACTACTTTATTTTATGATCATTCTATTTGCCAGTTCTTAAAGATTTATTGGAATAAGCAATATAAAGTTAATTTGTCATGTGCCAAAGGGGAAAGTTTGGGATTGGGAGGGAAACTGGTGATATTGGTAGAAGGAAGTTCACACTGGTAGTGTTGGGACACTAAATGCTTGAAACAACTGCATAATGAACAACTTTGTAAATCATGGTGTCTTTAATAAAAAATAATTAAGAAATAATAGCCTGTGAGAGTTACAATCATTCTAGATAACTCTGCTCATAGTTTTCTACCTTTGTCTCCCTACCCCAATCCCAGTCACCTGGAAGGCCCTCAGCTACCTCAAATGTTTTAACAGGTGCATCCTAGTATTTTGAGACAGCATATTATAATTCTTGCTTTCCTCTGCCATAGGAATGTAAGCCTGTTGAGAACAGACACTGTAATTTACATACATTTGCATTCCTAGAACTTCACATCACTCCTGGTACTGAGTAGGAGTAGATGGTTTTAATATCACTGTCCATATCATGATACCTAATGGTTTCATACCTGATTTCTAGTCTTCTTATTTCACAGTTACTTAGGTTATGCTCTGAAATTCTAAATGTCACTTTCATGTATTGATTCATCTAATATTTGAGATCCAAGTATATATGATTCTGTGTATATTATTGATTCCAATATACATATAATACACAGACAGTACCTTGCCCAAGATCATATAAAAATAACCGCAGACCCAGACTCTGGCAAAACTCTTTAAGACTCTCTTTTGCCATGTCTAAATATGTTATGCTCCACCATACTTGCCTTAGACCTTTCTTAGAACAATTATTATGTTTCTGTGATAGATTTGCTATATTGAAAGTTCTTCGCAATCATACATTTTATCACCTAATGGTAAATTCATGGATTCGTTCATGGATTCAGTAAGATCAAGATCCAACTGTAGAATAACCTACTCTCTTTTTCATGGGGTTAGTGATCTGATTTTATATATATATAATATTCTGTATATATATATTATATATATACAAATATATATAACTTATAAAGGAGTCTTTCCCAAGTCTGTGCTCCTTTACTCTCCTTATCTCAAGACTCTAACTATCAACCAATAGAAATGTGCCCAAGAAAACATGTCCAATAGTTCAATCCATATCCTTTTTACTTTGCTGATTTAATCAATGATAGGCAATTGACTATGAAATAACAGGTTAACAGGTTAATTCTTGGGAATATGAAATGAAGACACAAGGGCTCAGGGAAATGATTGATAATACTGAGATAAAGCTGCTTCACACTCCCCAGCCACATTCCAATTGGAAGCAAAAACCAAGAAAGGATGAAGTGGAGCAAATTAACGGAAAGGTTGTGTTCAGAGAGAATGAGGTTAAAAGAGAAAAGAGACGGTTAAGCTACAGTATCTAGGGTACTTTTTTTGCTCTACGCTGACCTGGGTTTGGTCTACAGCATGACATATGGTGCTCTGAACCTACTAGGAGTGATCCCTGAGCTCAGAACCAGGAATAACCCCTAACCTCCACTGGGTATGCAGTTCAGGCCATTCCATCACTAGCAAACACACACACTAGAGGTTAAACTGCTTCCCTGATCCTTTCGGCAAACTCCTTACTAAGGGTCTACACAAATTCCTTATTTGTTATTCTCATATACATAAATTAATAGACTCTAACAACACAGATTCCTATCACAGAGGATCTTCTTCCTTCACAATCTTGAAAAATAGGGTCTATAAACCCCAAGGGGGAGGTGATTAGACCCTCCTGTCCTACAGGCAAGTCTCTACTTTGGGATCAGGTCCAGGGTGTATTACCAGAAGTCCAGGTTTTAGGCGTGTCTACTTCAACTATCTGCAAGTGCAGGCCAAAGGAACAGGATGCAGTGGTGTTGATCCACATCTTCCCGAGGACTCTGCTCAAACAGGTAGTGGCACCTAATTGTCAACAAGTCAGTGTGTCTCTGCCATGCTGATCTGTCTCCAAACCGCTGGCAGAAGGGATCAGCCCAGTTGGTTCTCAATCAGGGAGATTGAGAACCAAATGTTACAGAAAACTGACCAAGGAACAGGCACAAACACTTGAGAGGTCAGAAGAGCCCATTGTAATTATGCATGGACTTCCTGGCAAACACCAAAATAAGTTGAGCTCAGAACTCAGTTCACTTAGAGCTTTTAGTGGCTAGACACAAGTTACCTCATGTCTAGGAAAATCATCATCATCATCATCATCATCATCATCATCATCATCATCATCATCATCATCATCATCATCATCATCATCATCATCCCATTGATCGTCAAATTTCTCAAGTGGTCTCAGTAATGTAGCCCTGAGATTTTAGAAGCCTCTCTCTACTCGTCCTTCCCAACGATGCCACATTGGAAGTTCTTTCAGGGTCAGGGGGATGAGACCGAGCTTGTTACTGGTTTGGGCATTTTAATACACCATGGGGACCTTGAGAGGCTCTCCCATGTGGGCAGGAAACTCCAGGTAGTTTGCCAGGTTCTCCCAGAGGGAGAAGTAGGCTATCAGATATCTCGCAGAGGCAAAGTGGCCTCGCGGTTCTGGGAGCTTGCTTTTAAGTCTCTGGATGCTGGCCATTGATGGAATTACACCGCGCTGGGGGCAGTCCCTGGGTGTGACTGCCTAGCTACCGGAAAATGGGAAATCTGGGCGGAGGAGGCCCAGTCCCAATCCGAGCAGGCTTAGAGGTCTCAGCCCCAGGTCCCACACACCTGGGTTCCTCTGCCGGTTCCTTCATGCATGAGTCTCATCCGAACGTGTGGAGAGGGACCTTGAGCATGGCTGTGGCTAGGCTCTGGAGGTCTTCAGCCACGAGGAGCTCTGCTCATGGCAAGGAGGGAAGCTGGAGCCCATCCCCTCCGAGGGGCCTCGGGGAAGACAGCCAGGTGCATGGGCAAGAGACACTCTGTGTCACTCTCTTCCGGGAGCTTGCTTTTAAGTCTCTGGATGCTGGCCATTGATGAGATTACACAGCTCCGGGGGCAGTCCCTGGGTGTGAGGGCCTAGCTACTGGGAAATGGGAGATCTGGGTGGAGGAGGACCATGCTCAAGATCCCTCTCCAAATGTTCGGAAGAGCCTCACACATGAAGATACCAGCAGAGGAACCCAGGTGTGTGGGACCCGGGGCTGAGACCTCCAAGCCTGCTCAGAAAATCACTTGTATCACTTGTAGTCCCTTTGATCTTCAATTTGCTTGAGCAGGCACCAGTAACAACTCCATTTGTCCCTGTCTAGAGCTAGTGTAGCCCAATGATACCTCCTCGCTCCAGGAACAGAAAGAGCCTCAAATCGTTCATTCAGAGATTTGAGGAAGAAATCTGACCATCTAGTTGGAGAGTGGCCACGAGGTCTTCTGACATCCCGTTCAATCCAGCCTGTAACAGCTCTAGTCCAGCGGTCATCTCTGAATCGCATTACATGACTGGCCCATCTGATGTTTGATGCCTTGGCAAACAAGACATCCCTGATTTTAGACCATTTACGGAGGTAAGAACTCCAGATTCCTTCTCTCACTTGAGTGAGACATGATATTCCCAGCATAGCTCTTTCAATTCCTCTTTGAGATACCCTAATTGCATTTAGTGCAGGAAGAATGGTGGAATTGAAAAGATGTGCCTGGAGTCGGAGGTTCTTCGTTCTCTTAACCACCTCTCCGACGCTCTTGAATGCATTCCACGCTGCTCTCTTCCTCCTGCACAGTTCTGGCACCAAGTCGTTCTTCATGTTGATTTCTTGACCCAGGTACACATAGCTGCTGCATTCGGAGATGTTTGTTCCATTGAGAGCAAATGTAGCATCAGGGACCAGTTCGTTTTTCATGAGCATCATCTTGTTGAGATTCAGCTGCAATCCGACCTTTCCACACTTGAGGTCAAAGTCAGCCAGCATTTGTGCTGCTTGGCTAATGGTTGGCGTTATGAGAACGATGTCATCAATGAAGTGGAGGTGGTGTAGTTGCCGACCGTCTATCTTCACTCCCATTCCTTCCCATTCCAGTCGTCGCATGATGTTCTCCAAGGCGGCACTGAAGAGTTTCAGTGAAATGGTATCACCCTGCCGCACCCCTCTTTTTAAATCAGTGATCACTTCCTAGTAGAATGGTGAGATCCTGGTGGTGAATCCACAATACAGCTCGTGGAGGATTTTGATATACTGAGTTTGAACACCCTGTTTGGCCATGGCTTCGATGACCGCCTCAGTCTCAACAGAAACAAAGGCCTTCTTTAAGTCGATGAACGTTAGACAGAGCAGCATCTTGAACTCTCTCGAAACTTCAATGAGTTTGGTCACTGTGTGGATATGGTCTATCATGCTGAATCCTCTTCGGAACCCGGCTTGTTCACATGGTTGTCCTTTGTCTAGTGTTCAGCTTATTCTATTGAGGATGACACAAGTGAACAACTTGTAGATAACAGACAGCAGGCAGATTGGGCGATAGTTGCCGATGTCGTGGATGTCTCCCTTCTTGCACAACAGAACGGTCCTACTGGTTTTCTACTGGGATGGAACCTTGCATTCAGACAGGTAGAGTGTGAAGAGTCGGGCCAGTGTATTGATGAGTACTGGCGGCAGATTCTTTAGGTGTTCGGGTCTGAAAATATTTTCATTTAATGTATGCAATGGTTGCTAACCTGGTTGCTAACATCCATACTGAATACAATCAGTCCTTAATAACACCATTGTCTAAGTTCCATACAGGCAGTTTCTAATTTTTTTCTGTGACCCTGATCTATCCCTGATCAAGCAACCTGATGGCTCCTAGCCCCTTGTTTTTGTTCTTGTACCTTTGTGATTTACAACCTACTCATTTTTCCCTGGTTCCTAGAGTGGGTCACTCAGAAGTTCAATCTCTGGTTGTTCCACTACGCTTGATTAATTTCCAGTCTCTTCTTTTGATATTCACTTATATTTCCACATACCACATCACATTAGTTATCTTTGTGCTTCTCTTAAGTAAGCTAGTGTAGGTTTCTATTAGTCAGTAGAAATGCCAACAAATAATATAAACACCTATAATCAGGTTTTTAGTTTCAAACAATTGAAACCTGGGATCAATAACAAAGTATCCAAAGTTTACTCTTGTATGTTAAGGAAGTCCATAAGTTTCAGTTCAGAATTGAAATAGGATTAGCAAAGTTTTCTTCTATTGAAAATCACTTCTCATATCAAAAGTGATTATAATCTATAAAGCCACCTAACATCTGCATTTACACAACAGGGAAAAAAATAAGTGAAAGAATATCTTGTGTTTTATATGTATATATAATATGTAAAATATATGCACATAATATATATATATAACTTCATCTACCATCTCATTGATGAGACACAGAAATATGGCATACCTCTATTTACAAAGAAGACTCATCAATGTAATTTTTTCTCATTATTCCTGGACCAACTTTCTTTCACAAAGAGAAAGAGAAATGGCTGTTTCAAAACAAGTAGTAGATTCCATCCTCTCAACCTAGGAATACATCTGTAGATGTTCCCTTCATGTATATGTTTCATGCTTTTATGGCATTCAGTTCGAAGTCTAGACACTCTCAGTGTATGGTCCCCATTAGGTTTGCTGTGGTTACAACGAAACTAAAGGACAAGGTATATCTCCAAGTAAACCAAATAGAAAATGATAGTTAAAAAATATGGAAAACACAACTTTAAAGTTTTTGGCAAGTTTCTGGCTTAAGTACCTAAATGAAAATACAAATGACTAGATGAATTTATGCTTCACAAACTGGATAAATACTATTCTGTTATTAAAAATCATGCCTATTGCTTCTTGGCCTTTTGGCTAAGATCAAGTGTAAAAACCATGTCTTTGGAGACAAAACAGATGGGACAAGAGGTTATTATGCTAGTTGAAACTAGAAAGGAGATGAAAGGTAACTACATGATTATTTCATTCTTATGTGAAATATAAATAAATAGATCAAATGAAGTGGCAACAAAATAGAACCAACAAAACTATTAAGCTTGATAAAAGATGGAAATGGAAAGGGACAAAATTGTTGGAAAAATTGGTTAAGAAGTCATTCCATTAGTAAGAAGACATATAATTTTGGTAGTGTTGCACAGCATTTTATATACAGATATCCAGCTATTCTTATATAGAGATATTAAGCTATACTTCTGAAATAATGTAAAATAACAATAGAATCTTAAGGAGTACAGGGGAGTAGTGGGGTACTGAAAAAACTGAAGAGGAAAATGATGTAGCTATTAGAGTTCCCAGAAATGACTACATTGTATGGGACAGAAAAAGCAAGCCCAAGACACTATCATGGCAATGAAGACATTTCTTGCTGTTCTAGTTGAAGACGGTTCCATTTCCTGGGTATGTTTTTCCTGTGTGTTGTGCCCTGTGACTCCAACACTGGTTATCCAGGAAGTTTTTATTTGCCCATTATCTCTCACAATCTCACCTCAGAGAGACATTGCAAAGTATTTCTTTCCTTGGTTCTTGCAACTTGGAATATCATAACATAAGAGCATAAACTGGGTATTTGAACAAATGGGTATTGCTTTGTTGGAGTTTCACAGTTTCAGAAGTCTATTTTCAAGATGCTAGCATGGTCAGTTTCTGGTGAGGACTCTTCCTGACAGGCAGATGGTGACTGCCTTTGATTTGTTTTAAGGATACTGATCTCATCACAGGGGTTATTCCTTCAGGACTTCATCTAAACCTATCATGCTTTCAAATGCTCCTGGTTGGGCTTTTACATATAAATTTTGGGAGGACATACTCTGTTTGCTCACTTCATAACATTTGGGGTTACCAAGACTAAGAGCCTGCTTTTAGGTGGAAATTTACGAACCTCAACATTTATTTAAGTACTTTTACAATCATAAGCTATTTGAGGTAAACTTAGGTTTCCGTGGTTGTACAGTTTTCTCAAAAACAATCAACTTCCGTCTATTTGCTATTGGTAAGTTTTCGTGCAGGTAACCACAATCAAATGGCTTGTATAAACAGTTTTTAAGCATTAAGACTTTCTTTACCTATTTGCGTGTGTTTGTTTATGTTTGATTCTTCTTATTATTTTATTTTATTTATTTATTTTTGCTTTTGGGTCACACCCGGCAATGTACAGGGGTTACTCCTGGCTCTGCATGCACTCAGGAATTACACCTGGTGGTGCTCAGGGGATCATATGGGATGCTGGGAATTGAACCCAAATTGGCTACATGTGAGGCATGCCCTACCCGCTGTGCTATCACTCACTCCAGCCCTTGTTTTATTTTTCTTACATCCTTAAAGGACATGACATGTTCCTTGAATCTATTTGAAACACAGATGTTAACTGTGAAAAAAAAAAACATACCACGCCCTTTGCTAGTGCTCTACCACCTGTGTGATGTGACCTAATGCTAAAATTTCTACTATCTAATTTTTTTTTAGCAGAATAGAAGAATCGACTTTCAACACAACTCTAAATTATTGTACTTAAGACAGCCCATGCACTGATTTCAAACAAAGATTATCTACCTGAGTAATGGAGCATTTCCTTAGAACTCTGCTGCAGATGGAATAACTCCAGTCTGAGGTATCTCTTCCTGAAAGAGCATCCAACAAAAACTGGGATAATGAACTTTAGCATTTATCAACCCTTAATCAAAATGCTTTCTTTCAGAGTGAGAAACCAGATATGTTGCTTCCCTTCACATTTTCCTGGAGGGCTACTCCGTCAGATACAGTGGTTCTCTGATTGTCACTAGCCCAGAGTGTGTAGAGTCAGTTGAAAATCAGATGAGCATTTCCTTTTTCTCCACTCTTCAACTTGCCTTGGAAGATACCCAGTGATCTTTGGCTATGAGTTGTGGGAAAACTGATCTAAAAGGAAGAATAAGATCCAAGTAATAGAAATCATCTCTTCTCTTCAGTGCCAAGATTACTGTAAATCAATTATTTATCGACTAACTGATAGAGTGATAATTGAGTTGTTTAACTTTATAGATTGGAGATGTATGTCCAATATGGTGATTACTGGTCACATGTGATCACTGAGCATTTGAAGATGACTTGACTGACTTGAGGTGTAATATAGATATAACATATGTGACAAGTTTTGAAAATTTAGCATCAAATCTGTAAAATACATACATTTTTCTTTGATTGTTTTTACTGGAGAGATCTGACAGAATCTGCCCTGCATTGTAATTCAGCAACCCACTAATCAGATCAGCCTCTGCTGCTGATATTGGTTACCAGAAGTAATAGATTCTTTGATGGAACCAGCAGACTTTTTAGAGATTTTCTGTACAATTACAAAAGGTCAACACATCTCTCACCTCCTTAGAGCCCTTCTAAAACTGTGCTGTTCATAAGAATCTGCTTTTACAGAAAATTGGTCTGCCTTTACCTTTAATAGGAAAAAACTACTCAGAGAACAATTCTGCATTGTAGTGAAAGCTCTTGGTTATTACATCCTGGTAGAGAAAAATGCTTGGGTTGGGGACTACAATAATGTGTCAAAATGAGTTGAGATTTAAAAAGGGGTTATTTGTAGAAATATTTATTTTTAGATGAAAAAGCTTCAAGATATTGACATTCAATTTAAAGTGTGTGGAAATTAAAGAAATCCCTGAGCAATCTTCTGCAGAGTGCAAGTTATTAGCCCCGTTTCCTATAAAATGAAAAGCTTGGATTATATCAATATTTCCTGAAGTGGGCACTGAAAATTTCCAGTGGGGCAATAGAATATTTGGATGCAACTGGGGGGGCTTTCCTGTTTTTTTCACTTAAAGAAGGTAGATTTCTAAGAGAATACTGAGTAATATTTTTTCACCGAAAGGGAAGACACAGGTGAAATGAGTTTGGAAACCCCTAGATTAGAGGATCATGAGGAATCTTTTCACATAGAGTTCAGGTTTCCTGCAAAATTCTCCAACAAATTGTTGAAAGCATCCCAAAGTCCTAAGAAATCAACTACACTTTATTCCTATCTTTGAAGCATTAGTATCCCCCATGGCATACCAGCTTTCTGTTTTCTTGGACATAAAATATCTATAAATCAAACAAGTGACAGAATCTTAGCACTTAGAGTCTAGTACGCTAAAGACATGGGTCCCTGTCAAGTGGTCAATACCAGAGTCTAATCACTTTGAGCCGTCAGTAATACAGCTTTGTGAAGACTGAAGGCATCAAAATGACACTAAAAGAAAGTTTCATCCAGATACTTGATCAGTTCCAGAGCAACATTCCTGGGAAGATTTCCATTCCCATCATCTTAAGCGATTTTAGTAGTTTCCATTATTTAATGTGATAGATTTTATTTTTCTTTTTATACTTATATAAACATCTATGCATAGCCAAATGTAATTTTGAAAATTTAAGTCATAGAAAACCTTAGAAAGAAAGTCATAGACAGGAATTATAATGGGCTTATTCTTCTTTATTCAGAAAAGGTGGAGTTTTATGATAATAAATAGTGATGGATAAATAGCTATTATAACATTGTAAAATTTTACATATCAATTTAGTTGCATTTTCTTCCTTGAAGAAACAATCAAGTTATTCTGTGTACGTTTTTGGATCTGTGCTTATGTGCTTTGGGGAAGAATAAAAAGAGAAAAAAAATATTTCTATCTCGCATTCAAAACAGCTGAAACTAAAATAAATTTGTTTGAAGACACTGCCTCCATTCTTATTAGACTGGAAAAGCCAAACTAAATGGAAACCACACAAAGCCCACACTCAGAATTTCCCTTCAATTCTCACATATGGAAAGAGGCATTCTTTAAGAAGAATATTGAGTGGACTACTACCTTCCTAATTCTTAGAGAAGGTATCCTCAGAAATGTAGAGGGAAATAAAGTTTCCCTTCATTCTTCATCAGAAAAAAAAATATTTTTTTTTTGGATCAGAACACCCAAGTTCTGTGGTTCTTAGTTTTTAGCTGACATTTTGAGACCTAGATGGGAATGAGAACTTATTAGAACATACTATGCTGATTCTCAATACCACAACTTCTGATTCAGCAAGTCTGGGTGCTGACCAAATATTTGTATTTCTAACAAGTTTACAGGTGATGGTAATACACTTGGGCCAAAGAACCTTACTTAGAGAACCATGTCCTTAACGTATTATTGCCTTCAGATGTTATTGAAAAAAAATATTAGTCTTTTCCTGATCATTTGATAATTAGGTACTATGCTTTTCTAAGAGCAAGAATCGATTGCAACTCACTCTAACTCTAGACTCCCTCACCATGCAGTTCATCTGCTTTGAAGAAAGCTGATAAGGTTGAGGTACAGGAGATAATAATTCAAATAATTATAAATTAGGGCAATTTGTTCATCACCCTTCGAGGAGAAATAGATTTGAAATTAAATTTTTCTGAGCAATCTTCATTGGTAAAGAGTCAGAAAGCCCTATAAAATTTTACTCGAACTCCCATACTGACAGAAATATTAGTTTATTTTCTCTTCCCAAAAGTGGAATTTGAGAATCACCAGCAGCAACCCCTCAAGGATTCAGGTGATGTTACTAATTAGAATGAGTCATGGTGCTAAGGTGAAGTCAAGCAGGACAGTTTCCTGCCCAGAGGAAATGTATCTCTGAGTCATAAGAATATGACTATGATTCAATTTTATTTCCTGAATGCCTGCAATGTTTCTAGCATATGAGTATTCTAATGCATCTCACACAGACTTGTGATCCTTAATACACAACAAATAAAATGAGGCAGTGAATGATGAAAAAATTCCACAATATCTTCTGTATGTTATATAAACCCAAAGAACTTGCTGAGTATATTGCTTTGCAATATTGACCCCAACCTCTGTATATTTTATCAGCATCAGCACAAGTTGTGAATGTTCAGCTCATAGAAATACTCTTAGTGTGAGTCTTAGTCTTCTTGCTCACAGTGTACACAAGACCGATCAAAACATCTCTTGACCGAAATGCTAGTTCTAAGCACTAGATAGGTAGTGATACAACCAAGACCTGTAAGAATCTTTCCTATCATATATGAAACAAAATTCCCAAAGATAAATAGCTTTTCCTTTTGGTCATACAGCTTATAGGATGAACCCTAAACAGGTGACAATGAAGACATAAAAATACAAGTTGGGGGGCTGGAGAGATAGCACAGCGGGTAGGGCGTTTGCCTTGCATGCGGCCAATCCGGGTTCGATTCCCACCATCCCGTATGGTCCTCCAAGCACCGCGAGGAGTAATTCCTGAGTGCATGAGCCGGGAGTAACCCCTGTGCATCTCGGGGTGTGACCCAAAAAGCAAAACAAAAAACAAACAAAAAAAAATACGAGTCAAGAGATAAAGGAAGGGGAGAGGTAAAAGCCAACACTTAAAAGGGAAGTTTTTGAGTATAACAAGAGACTCAATTCCTAACCTAGATGTTTTTCTTTCTGGTCTCACATCTAAACTAAAATTTATCCTTTCAGTCTAATTCCTAGACTGAATTCTAGCCAGTGGCCTTTGAATAAAAATGATAAGTGCCTTCTCAGGCCTGTTCCACACAATTCTCTTCATCCTAATCATACCTTTTCACCTTTTTCTGTATCACAAGCAAACATGACAGCCTAAAAATTTATGTAATATGAAAAAAGCCTGATTTCCATTTTGTTCATAACTGTCACTGGATCAAAAATGTCCAGTTTAAGTGTTCTATCAACAAAAGATGATCTATCATATTTAATTATCATATATATTTATTTTTTCTAATTTTCCCCTTACACTTCATGTAAAGTTGTTCATGGTGATTTGTTACAGGCATTCAAATTATCATATTTATTTTGACTTATCTGTTGGAGTGATAGCACAGTGGGTAGGGCGATTGCCTTGCTCGTGGCCAACCCGGGTTCAATTCCTCCGCCCCTCTTAGAGAGTCCAGGCTACTGGAGAGTATCTCATCCACAGAGCAGAGCCTGGCAAGCTACTTGTTGTGGCATATTCCACATGCCAAAAACAGTAACAAGTCTTATAATGGAGACGTTACTGGTGCCCACTCAAGCAAAACGATGAGCAAAGGGATGAAAGTGACAGTGACAGTTATGACATCCAGAGTTCCCTTAATTTAAAAAAAAGTTATTTAGCACATGAGTGTCATTTAAAATGTGTTAGCAAAATGTATAATATTTTATGTCAGCAAAATGGTAATATATTAATAAAATACAGAAAACCATAGATAATTCACTCCAGGACCTTAACATCGGAGACGTATTTGGAGACTCAACTCCATTGGAAAAGGAAGAAAAAGCAAGACGAAGAAAATTCATGAAATCAATAAACTTCTGCTCAATAAAGCAAATGGCCACAAAAAGAGGAAGGCAACATAACAGCTACAAGATATTTGCATGCTATAAACATGAGAAAGAGTTGGTACCCAAAATTTACAAGGAACTTGCACAATTGAACAACATAAAAGCAAAGAACCCAGTTTAAAAAAAAAATGGGCTGAGAGATCTTTTGGGTACCTGCACAAACCTTTATTTGAGAGTGAAAATGAGGAAACTAACATCAGAAGTGATAGAACTGAAGAGGATAATGGTCAAAACAAGAAACTATGGAAGGAATCTGAAGCAGAGTAACAATAGTTGAGGAAAAGATAGTGGAGCTCAATGAGTTACATGAAATCTCTACAAAACAACAGGAGATGGGACAACTTTTGTTTAAAAAGTGAGCAGAAACCTGAAAAATCACTTTGCAAAAAATGAAAACAGATGGCACACAGACACATTAAAGAATACTCAGCATCACCTTCATTAGGAAAATGCAATTCAAAACTATATGAATTTATAACTCATACCAGTTTGTATGGCTAATGTTTTAAAAAAAGTGGATAAAATAAATATTAGTGAGAAGTTAAAGAAACAGAAACTCTAATATACTATTAGTTGGAATGTAAATGATATAACTTCTATGAAAAATGAGGAGGGTATTTCTTAAAATATATATTTCTTTATAATTTTATAATTTCTTTATAATTTTAAAATATACACAAATGGGCATGAGTGAACAAGCACCCCCCTTTTGGGTAGGTGTGAGGCCTCAAGTTGAATTCCAATATTTCTCAGCAGTACAACAAGCACATGACTCTTGGCAAATATTGCAATTTCATGTACTAGCTCTGCAACCAACTGTGCAATGCCTAGACATCATATAAATGACATTTTTCTCTTCAGTAATCTTTTGTTATTTTTGTTTTTTGGGTCACACCTGGAGATGCACAGGGGCTATTCCTGGCTTTGCACTCAGGAATTACTCCTGGCAGTGCTCAGAGGACCATACAGGATGCTGGGAATCAAACCTGGGTCTGCCACATGCAAAGCAAATCCCCTATCTTCTGTGCTATCACTCCAGTCCCTCTTTTGTTATTTCTATTTCTCCTCTTGACTTCCACCTTTATGTAGTTTTATTTTATTTGTATTCTTGTTAAGGTGCCATACCTCCGTCCCTCTCGGAGAGTCCGGCAAGCTACTGAGAGTATCCCACCCGCAGAGCAAAGCCTGGCAAGCTACCCGTGGCATATTTGAAATGCCAAAAACAGTAACAACAAGTCTCACCATGGAGACGTTACTGGTGCCCACTTAAGCAAATCGATGAATAATGGAATTAGAGTGCTAGAGAGACTGCTACTTTGAATTGTTTGTATTGTTTGGGGATTTTATTATGTGGCTCTAATTTCTGCCTTTGCTTCCACTCTTGGCTGATGGAGCCTTTCAATAGCTGGGGTTATTTTATCTTACAATGATGTCACAATGTTGTAGAAAGTTTTACATCAGTTTTACAATGATGTGACTGCAGAGTTGCTTTGAAAGTTTATTTGGTGCCAATTACTAATATGAAGAGACAGAAAGAAGAAAGACCTGTCTAGCAGATAGATATAGAGGATAGGTAGATAGATAGATAGATAGATAGATAGATAGATAGATAGATAGATAGATAGATAGATAGATAGATAGACAGATGAGGGTCTAAATCAGAGGTTTCTGAAATTATTTGGTCTTCAATTTCTGTTTTAGTGTGCTTTGGAAATCAATAATTTTTTGAATTTAAAATTTGTGTGTGTGAAACAAGGTAGTTTTTATTGAACAAAACTTGCTTAGAAAGATGTGAGAGGAAAGGAAGAGGGGACACCTGTTCAAGAGAGAATGGAGGCTTCTACAGAGTGGAAACAAGTAAGTAAGCAAATGAGATGTGTATTAGAGGAAGAATATGGGCTTGAAGAGCAAGTCAAGAAGTCTACTTTCGTGATAGCCTCTCAGTATCTATATTGCAAGCCATAATTCCCAGAAGTAGAGAGAGAGTATGGGGGAAGTTGTCTGCCATAGAGACGGGGGGAGGGTTGCAAAGGGGGAGCGTATACTGGGGACATTGGTGGTGGAGAATGTGCACTGGTGGAGGGATGGGTGTTCGATCATTGTATGACTGAAACTCAAACATGAAAGTTTTGAAATTGTATCTTACAGTGAGTCAATAAAAAAAAAACTTTCTTTAACTGCACAAACATAAAGTACACTCACCCTACTGCATCTTTCAGTTGCCTCGGCAGGTGGTATCATCCACTTTGAGAAACACTGGTCTAAACTGAGTGAATGCAATAAAGAAGAAATAAAAGTGGGAGACATTTCCCCTATGAATGATTATCAGGACGGTAATTAGGTTGATAGGGGTGTGGAGTGGGAGTGTAAAGAATAAGGAGAGTGGTGGGACCCTAGAGAGAAAAAAAAAACTTAAGAAAGGATTGTGTGTCAGGGGACATGGGTAAGAGAAAGGGGAATCTAAATTAATTTCAAACAACGTTGTTAACATAATATTGCATGTGAAATAAGGTCTGGAGGGGGTATTGGGATATCAATCTTGGTTGAAGAGAAGGAATTAATACTTATCCAGATAGCAGCATTACAATCTTGAAAGTCCATGAGTTCTTAAGGAATGATAAAGAAAAGGTGTGTCTTACATACTGTCAGATTCAACGCCAATTTTCCAGCTTGATTTTCCTAAGCAAGTTCCCTTTTGGTTCAGTTATCACCCACCTTTTTCAGCCAAGTTTCATCTGGTTTATCCCAGATTAAAAGAGAGATCCTAACAGAGATGAGATACCAAGGTTTGTCTCGCACAAATCAGATCATAAATCGGATCAATGATGTTTGACTTTATTTCATTTTATTTATTCGCTGGGGAAAGGGCACATCTGTCTGTGCTCAGAGCTTACTCCTGGCTCTGTGCTCAGGGATCATTCTTTGTGGTGCTTGACAGGTATGATAGTGTACTGATAAAACCAGGCCATAGCAAGACAAGTGCCTTAACCTCTGTACTATCGTCCCCTCCCTAAGCAACAAAGTTGGAGAAGTGCTCTGTGAAGCTCCTAAGGAAGCTTGAGAGGACATTGTCCTTTGAAAAATGTTCTGTGACTTCTTAAGCAACCTAGAACTGCTCTCCCATTTTTGGTGTGTAGAAAGTCAGGTGAGCAAAAGCACCCCGTGGTATAACCAGAAGCATCATCTTTGGCAATTATTTCAGAGAACAGGAAAAACAAAATTCTACAAAACAACTGAAATGCACAGGATGTGTCAGACGCTAGGAAGGCAAAGAAAATCAGATTAGAGCCTGGAGCTAAGGTGTCATGGAGTTGAAGCCAAGGAATTTTATTAGGGTTTTTTTGTACTGGGCTTGGATGAGAAACCAGGGCAGAGAGTGGTATAGCGAAACAGACTTGGGCGACCATTGGACTAAAAAATCCTTTCAGATATGGACTCTCAAAGAACCACTCCTGAAAAGATTCCTGAGGTGATTCTCTGCTCTGCAAAAGGTTGTTTGTGAAATACTAAATAGTCACTTCTGAAAAAGTAACCTTTGTATTGGCTGAACGGAGTCTCCATACAGCTGCTCTTCAGAATCACCCCATCAGTGTGAAAACACCGGTTACAATGGACTTTGCTGCCTGAAATTAAGTGTGATCACACCAGGTCGCCTCGGGAAACACTCCAATTCGAACCTCAATTATAAGAGGCTTTGAGCCACGGAGAGCTGGATGCAGCACAGAGAGAGAAGGTGAGGGATTCTTTCTCTGGGATTTTCCCTGTTTGCAGCCCAAATCCCACATGAATGTTCGTTCCCTTTCATGATTCTTTTTTTTTCTCCTGCTTTCAGCATCCTCTTCTCACTTCTCCCTCACAGTTATCTCTCCCTTGGAGAGAATAACTGGCCCTTGGGTAAAAGTTGCATATGAGCTGTTGGAATTAACTAAAACTTACTCTTTCCCAATAAATCTCCCCCAGCCGCCAAACAGCAGCTGTGAATTCCCAGCGTGGGACATGGTCGAGACTCTAAGCAAAGCTGGCTGTGTTCCTTAATCTTTTCATCCTCAGCCCAAGAAAAAAAAAATCAAGCATACACTGACACGAGTCTGTCAAAGAAAACACTATAATTCATCAAAGAACAACCCTTTACTTAACCTGCCTTCACGATTTTGGCACATGAATTTCCCAAAAGTTTGGGTTGGTTTTGCTTTTAGAAGAAAAGGGGGAGCCAATAAGAGACAGATCAGACAATCAGACAAAGATGATTGAATGCAAACCTTCCTTGCTACTAGGCCTTTGACAAAAAAGGCAAATAAAATTAGAGGGCTACCCCCAGCAGGGGCTCATAGGAGGGGAGATGCTATTTGGGTTATGCACTTCCATGACTCATTCCTTTTCCAGCATTCACTTCTGGGGGAGGGAGATGAGGGCACAAAGAACGGATAGCAAGTGCATAAAGCATCCACTTACTGGGTCAAGATGCCTAAGCGTTGCCACAATTGTGTTTTTTTTGTTCAAAGTAAATGCCACTATGTTGTGGCAAAACGAAATCCCTCTCCAGCCCCTGTGGAGACAGGGCAATGGGGTTGGGGCGTGTGGTGCCAGAGAGAGCTTTCAAGGGCATTCATGTGCCAGCTGCTCCTCCAGCATTCATTTTATTTCCAGTTCCTGGGCTGGTTTTACACTTTGTTTTCGTGCAAGGGAATCAGGATTAGCGGGTCTTTTGTTAGTGATGGTGGAGCAGGAAAGAAGCATCTCCACATATGGGTAGGCTGGCCCTGTAAGGCTCAAAGCTTGCATTTATGACTTCTCACTTGCTGAAATTTTTAAAAATACTACAACTGACCCAATATAACAGGCCTCTCCGAGGGAAGATTGTATGGGGAAGAATTCAGGTTTCCAGAATGCGATCCATAACCCAGAAGCCAAGCTTGAGTTCATGCAGAGTAAACCTTCCTAAACCTGGTCCCAAGATTTTGTAGGAAGGCGAGCTGGATTATCACCAGGTGAAAGACATTACTGGATAGGTTTTGTGCCTGAGAGAGGAACAGAGCAAATGGATTCCTACTCGATGTATTGAAGATGTTACCATTATCTTCATCCACTTGGGAATGTTGAACCACTTCAAGGGTCAATGATTCCCTCCTTGACCAGCCAGGCCCAGGGCCCTTTGCTGGAGAGAAACCAGTGAATATCTCTTCTGCTGAGCAAGTCCTCAGCCTCTGAAGCACAGAATGACCTTCTTTGTGGAGCAACTCCTCTTAAAACAGAATTGCTCAACCCACATATGGGGTGTGCTAACACACACACACACACACACACACACACACACACACACACACACACACACCCTAACGTATTTTCTGAATGTTGTTTAAGACTAGAATGAAATTACTAAGCAGAATTCCCAACAAGCACTTCCTTCTTTTTTTTTTTAAGAACAGAGAAAGACAAAGTGAAAAAGGAGCCTCCCTTCCCCTCCCCCACCTTCCCCTCCCCCTCCTCGGAGCTCAGAATCAAAACACTCCTTCTGAGGCTAGAGCAGGGGTGAAGAGGGTCAGGAAAATTAGTCCTTGTCTAGTTCCCCGCTGCTCAGTAAGGACCTATTGTTGTCAGCAGCTGTTCTTGCTTCATAGAGCCCCGCCTGCCTGCAAGCAGACCTGGGAATGGAGTGGGGGACTCGGGAAGGCCACGTGCGAAAAAGCATCTCATATATTTTGCACCTCGAGAAAGATGGGCTTTGTTTCCCTCAGAGAGCAGAGATTCTGTTTCTGAGGAGCTGTTATTAGAAACTGGTTTTAACCAAACATGGACGGTGGGGAGAGGGGAGAAAGAACAGAAAGAAGACAAAGTCACTAGCTACTCAACTTTTATCCTGTATTTTTTTTTAATGTAGAAAAAATCAGAAATTTCAGGCAAATGAAAAGCAGTAAAGAGGTTGAGAAAGACTTTGTGACTAAGAGAGGATTGCAGTGGAAAATTTGTAAAAAGAGAAGTTAAACCAGCTGGCTTATTTAATTTTGGCTTTTCCTCCCCTTTCACATTTTTTTTCTTCAGCTTTTAAACGAGGGAAAAAATGTACTGTGTAAATAGCCAGTGTTTTCCCTAGTATTTAGCCCTAAAATAATTCTTCAGAGAACTTACTTTACTGGATCTCTGGGGATTGGGTGTGAATGTGACTTTTCACCTCTGGGTCAAGGCCACTTCCTGTTCCTTCTTATAAGTAAAAGTTCCTGCTAGTCCATTATCTACCCAAGAGAAGGGGGAATGGGATGGTGAGGTAGAGAAAGGTGAGGTAGAGAAAGGGAAAAAGAAAAGCTTAATGATTATTAAGATGATTTATTTTGTTGTCAGAACATTTCTTTTTCCACTCTTGTATCATGTCTTATTTCTCAAAAGCCTATTTTCAAATACCTATTACTTAATCCAATTACAGTTTATTCATGAATTGAATAAACATTATTTAAGTTTAGTCCATGCAGTGGGTGTCATGTTAAATGCTGAAGAAACAAAGACTCCTAAAAGTATTCTCTGCCTTGTATGTCCTCAAAGTGAGCTAGCAGAGATCTTGAGCAATAATTATAGAAATGATAGTAAGTTCTAGAAAGCAAGAGAACTGGAAAAAATGTAACTTCCTAGGGTAAGGAAGACTTCCAGGAATTGGTGATATTAGAATTCAGTTTTATGAGTTAAGTAGGTACATACCAGAAGACCAAGGAAATAAAGAGGATTACAGGCAGAGGAAAAGAGGGCATGGAAAAGTCTAATTTCGCCATTGAGAAAGTGGGGAAGTTTATGATGTTATATATTAATTGTGGTTCTACAAATCTAGGATGAAAAATGGATCAAGATAGACTAGGATGGGACTGGAACTATAGTATAGCGGGTAGAGCATTTACCTTGCATGCGGCCGACCCGGGTTCAATTCCCAGCATCCCATATGGTCCCCCGAGCACTACTAGGAGTAATTCTTGAGTGCAGGCCAGGAGTAACCCCTGAGCATCATCGGGTGTGACCCAAAAGGAAAAACAAAAACAAAAAACCAAGATATTATAGGACATGTCCAGGGGTTCAAAACTTAAAATTAAGCATCCTCAAAGACAGCTCTTTAGGGTAAAGGTAGACTTAAGCCTTACAAAGAATAATAATCACAATTATCCAAAAGAGACCAAGTATCAAAATCAAGTGAGGCAAGAACTGGAGGCAGCCCACTGACTTGGAGTGTTTAAGTAGGAGGGAAAATCTAGAGGAAGGCCCTTTGCAAAGGTAGGTGGGTGAGAGATAAACTAAAGGATCTCTGAGGGCAGGAAAGCAATGCTAAGGCAATAGAGCTCATTCATAAAATCACGGAAGCAACACAAAAAATGCCATGGTCAGAGAGTTCAGGTCATTTATCTTAACTGGTACCTGTACCATGGAACAAGTAGAAAAGAGAACTAGGGGTTCGGGCAAAGAAACCTTAAAATGAATGCTCAGTGGAATGAACCCCGTCCTTCCAGCCAGATTTCTCAGTAGCCTGTCACCATTGTGAGTCATTAATGTATTGTTCTGTGATACACAAACAATACTTTATAGAGTTTCCAAAAGGTATTTTTTTGCAAATTAGAAATATATATGTATATATAGAGAGAGAGAGAAAGAGAGAGAGAGAGGAGAGAGAGAGAGTAAGAAATGAGAAAACCCTGAAACAAAAAAGATACCTAGACATTAGATATGGTTCTCGAATTTGTTCCTTGGAAGGGTGATAGAAGTATTGGGGTGAGGGGTGATGTTCGGATTCATCTTTCAATACAAACTCTAATTAAACCCTAAAGAACTTAGACAATTCTGCAAGCAATTCCTTTGAATACTTTGAAATATTTACATCTTAACTTTAACCTTGGACACTTTGATGTACATATTCAAGTGAATGCTTTTATTAGAAATCCACAGTGGCATGTTTTACATTCTTATGAACTGTAAGCAGAGAGTACACTTTTCAAAAATGCTGTGCCTATTAACATTCTTAATTAAAACAAAACCCAAGGTAGACCTTAAAGCACCATAGAGAATCACAATCAACAAATATTTGTTAAATGAATAAATATGAAGGAATATTTCCACTCACTTAAAATATCTTATCTAATTTAAATTGTTCTCATGCAGTAAAAGTTATTTATATTAGTTTTTATGGTAATCATACTCTCATGCAACAAAGGGCTAGATTTATGAGAACAACTCATAAATCATGAGCTCAGAGTCACTGACACATTACAAAATAGCACCAAGAAACTATGACCAATGAGGCAGTATTGTTTCTTAATTCTAAGAAAAATAAAAATCTAGGGAGGGCTTATTTCCAGACAACACCCATTTACTGTCTTGTGTGAGCTGTTATTTCTGTATGCCAGCATAGATTAACTGTTATAACAAATAACCCTAAATCTTAATTATGATAATAAAAATGTATTTCTTGATCATCAAAATCCACTGCAGGTGTTCATAGTTGTATTACTCTCCTAGTTGCATCCATAACTCATTTTTAAGGATTCTTCCACCTTGTACTATTGCCAACTTAATATTTCTAGTTTGGGCCTCCAAGGTCACTGCAATGGGTAGGAAAATTATGGAAAGCATATTAGTTATGTACCAAATTACACATACCAATCCCAGTAAAATGTCTACATTTTTGGCTCCTTTCCAGCTGGGTCCTGAAAGACTTTGAACCTAACCTTCATCACCTCAGCTGCATATATTTATATATTCAGCCACTGATTGAAGACTAGCAGAAAAGTAACTTTAAAATGCCTAGTCTAATTCCTCAGATAATTCCAGTGGGGCTTACTACAAATATTTATCCTTAGCAGAGCAGGTGCACAGCACACAAAATGGGCAAGTAGAAACCCATCAAGTTCAATGAGTTAAAAAAAAAAAAAGCATGGAATGCTCTTCCAGTACCAACAACTCTGCAAATGCTCAGAGAATGACATTTGTGACACCATGTTGAAGATGTTTAATGAACTCACAGAAATGATGGTACAAGTAGTCAACAGAGCACAAGGAAGTATAAGAGAGGAAATGAGAAAGCTACAATCAGAAGTGACAAATTAAGAGTATGGTGGGTGATATAAAAAGTCCGTAAAAGGTCTGAGCAGCAGAATAACAGCAGCAAAGGAAAACATAGGCAAACTCTAAGATGAAAATATTCAGAAAACCTGTAGAAAACAACAGAAAATAAAATAAAGTCTGAAGAGAATATCTGAGAACTATGGATCAAGTTCAAGACTTGATATAGAAGACTCACCAAATTACTAAGGAACAGAAGGTAAATTTTATGGTAACTAGTTAAATAATAATTTCTCAAAATTTATGAATGCAGTTACCCAGATACAAGAGTCCTGAAAGATCCCAGCAAAAATAACCCCGAATAGAAAACCCCCAAGATGCATTATAATCCTAAGAACAAAAGCCAAAGTCAGAGACAGAATACTGAAAGCAGCAGGATCAAAAAAAAAATTTGCAAGCAAAGGAAGGACTGTAAAATTCATAGCAGATCTATCAAATGAGACTCTAAGGACCAGAAGAGGTTGGTAGGATATAGTGAAAAATCTCAATGAAGTGAATACCTCACCAAGAATATTCTAGACAGCAAGATTATACTCCAAGTTTTAAGAAGCAATACAAAAAGCTTCATGAGCAAGCAACATCTTAGGGAATTCATAGACTTGACATGATCCTTTCAAGAAACATTGAAGGAGCTTTTTTAAGACACAAGAAGAAGTTTTCACTTTGTGCCACTGAGTATGGCATCCACATGTGGAGCTTATGGTTGCCTTCAATTAGGTTAAGAAAGGTATATTTACTTCTAGCTTGCTAAGGGTTTTATACTGTTTTAAATGTTGAGTTAATGTTTTACTTATACTAATTTTTTTCTATGTATATATAGAGGAATTCTTTAATTCTACAGTTACTTTTTTTTTACTTATTAATGTAGAGGGTCTTCCTTTATTGCATTTCTGCACAGATTTGTGAGCTTGGACGTTAGCTTGTGGTTGCCTGAGGCTCCCACCAAACCATGTTGACGAATGAGCTCAAGAGTTTTGAAAAAAAGGCGTCTGTTTGTGGCTTTCTCACTCTCGGCATTCTTCGCAGTCATGGAGGTGCTGAACCAGTCGATCATATTCCTCGTCGATGTTGTCAAGGACGGCATCTTCCCATGTTGCTGCAATAGAGCCAAAGAGCTCCCAGTTGGTGGTCATTCTGGGAGTTGTCTTCTTCGACTTAAATTTTTCAGACTTTTCTCCCCACTCTGTGAAGTAGAATTTTGCAGCAAGGAGATGGTGGTCCGATCCTGTTTGGAATTTTGGGACAACAGTGACATAAGTCAGGCAAACCTTCGATTGAATATGATGTGGTCAATTTCATTGTGGAACTGTCCACCGGGAGACTCCCATGTCCAGTGTTTAGATTTGGCCTTCTGGAACTGTGAGTTACCATGGATGGTCTTGGTTGACATGATGAATTCAGTCTCTGGCTCTGATAGTTCCATTCTAGGCCATGGGTCCCAATGTGGAGTTCTTTGGGTGACCTTCTTGGATCTATCTTGGCATTAAAATCACCAACAATGATCTTGTACAAGGTGTGGTCTTCTTTATAGAACTTCTCCAGTTCCATGTAGAACTTCTCTATTTCTTCTTCATCGTAGTTGGAAGTTGGTGCATAGACGACAAAGATAGAAACTGCAGGCAGTGAGCTAGATCTATTCAAGTGTAATTATCCGATTCAGGTTGTTAGGCATTCGAATGAATCAATGCTCATGGCCAAGTTCGTGTTGATAAGGACACCAACGCCACAGACACCTCTGTTGTCTCATGTTCTGAGGAACAATTTTTCTCCAGTGTCGAAAATGGCATGATGTGATTGATGTCTCCTCGTTTCAGTCAGATCAATGATGTCGTAATTGATCTTCTGCGCTTGCACCATCAGGTCCTCAATGGATGCTTCTGATGCCAGCATACGTGCATTGAAAGTACAGACAATCATTTTAGTCTTTCTTCGTTTTGACAGTCTAGTTCATCCACGAGATATTTTCAGCCTCCCCTTGCTCATCTTTCTTAATGCTGCCATATTGGGGGCTCTGTTGGTGTCAGGTGAATAAGGCCAATTGTTTTTACTGTTGTTGGCATATCGAATACACCATAGGTAGCTTGCTAGGCTCTGCTGTGAGGGCGGGATAGTCTCGGTATCTTGCCGGGCTCTCTGAGAGGGACAAAGGCTTTTAGGGCAGCCTTCAATCAACCTTAGAGGTGTTACCATGGTTCACATCAAATTTGAACCCTATCAAGTATGGTGCAAGAATAATAGGTATTAAGTGTCTTATGGTGTGTTGCACCATCCAGAGAGCAGCCTGGAGCATGGCAGTGGCTGGGTAATGGATGTAGTGGGGGTCAGCCAGTGAGGTATTTATCTGGCTTGGGTAGGGTGGGGCGTCTGCATTGGACCCCTCTCTCAGATGCCGGAGATTGGAGGAGGCAGACAGAGGATCTTGTTTCTAGGTCTCGTTGAACCTAGAGTTCAAGGTCTCAAAGTTCTGTTTACTTGGTTTTGTGGGGCTTCACTCCTGTGTGAGGTTCGGCCCAAGTACCTGGAGAGCAGCCTGGAGCATGGCAGTGGCTATGCAGAGACTCGATGAAAGAAGACCTCAAAGAGAGAAGAGCAGCAGTGTTGGCCAGTGCAGCAGAAACCGGGAAAAATATTTGCAATGCTCACCTATCCTTCACCAACTACAAGATCAGGATGACTGCCCTCTGACATTCAGATGGATCTATCACGACTTCCAGAAAAGCAATGGACAGGATTATTCACGACTTCTACTCGGATCTCTTTGACAGCCGTGTCCCTTGCCCACATACCAAATTCTGCAGGATGGATATGTCATTCCCAATGTCCTCCCTTCTGAAATCCGACACACCATTTTGTTGGTAAAGATGCGTACAGCACCTGGTCCGGACAAGGTCAGACCCGAACACCTGAAGAATCTGCCACCAGTACTCATCAATACACTGGCTCGACTCTTCCCACTCTGCCTGCTGTCTGTCATTTACAAGTTGTTCACTTGTGTCATCCTGAATAGAATAGGCAGAACACTAGATGAAGGACAACCATGCAAGCAAGCTGGATTCCAAAGGGGATTCAGCATGATAGACCATATCCACACAGTGACCAAACTCATTGAAGTTTCGCGAGAGTTCCAGATGCCGCTCTGTCTAACGTTCATCGACTTCAAGAAGGCCTTTGATTCTGTTGAGACTGAAGCGGTCATCGAAGCTCTAGCCAAATAGGGTGTTCAAACTCAGTATATCAAAATCCTCCACGAGCTGTATTGTGGATTCACCACCAGGATCTCACCATTCTACCAGGAAGTGATCACTGATGTAAAGAGAGGGGTGCGGCAGGGTGATACCATTTCACCGAAACTCTTCAGTGCTGCCCTGGAGAACAACATGCGACGACTGGAATGGGAAGGAATAGGAGTGAAGATAGATGGTCGGCAATTACACCACCTCCGATTCGCTGATGACATCATTCTCATAACGCCAACCATTAGCCAAGCAGCACAAATGCTGGCCGACTTCAACCACGAGCGTGGAAAGGTCGGATTGCAGCTGAATCTCAACAAGACGATGCTCATGAAAAACAAACTAGTCCCTGAAGCTCCATTTGCTCTCAATGAAACGAGCATCTCCGAATGCAACAGCTATGTGTACCTGGGTCGAGAAATCAACATGAGGAATGACTTGGTGCCAGAACGGCGCAAGAGGAAGAGAGCAGTATGGAATGCCTTCATGCCTTCAAGAGCGTCGAAGAAGTGGTTAAGAGAACGAAGAACCTCCAACTCCGGGCACATCTTTTTGATTCCACCATTCTTCCTGCACTAACATACGCCTCAGAGACCTGGGCCCTACGCCAGCAGGATGAGAACAATATTGGGGTATCCCAAAGAGGAATCGAAAGAGCTATGTTAGGAGTATCACATCTCACTCAAGTGAGAGGAGGAATTCAGAGTTCTGACCTCCGTCGACAGTTAAGAATCAGGGACGCTGTCTCATTTGTCAAGGCATCAAAAATCAGATGGGCCGGTCATGTAATGCAATTTAGAGACAACCGCTGGATTAGAGCTGTTACCGACTGGATTCCACGGGACGTCAGAAGACCTTGTGGCCGCCCACCAACTAGATGGTCAGATTTCTTTGTCAAATCCCTGAATGAATGATTTGAGTCTCTTCCTGTTCCTGGAGCGAGCAAACATCATTGGACTGCACTAGCATGTGACAGGGACAAATGGAGACATTACTGGCACCTGCTCAAGCAAATCAAAGATCAACGGGATGACAAGTGATACAAGTGATTAATGTAGAAACTTAAGCACTATCTAAAATGTAATGTTTTCTAACATAAAGCCAGTATTCCCTTTTCAGGATAAAACACACATTTAGACTTTCATTGGCCTATACATATTTTCCTTGAGTTTTGTTTGGGGAAAGAAGGGCAGGTTCATCTCCACATGCTCAGACTTACTCCTGTCTGTGCACTCAGGAATCATTCCTGCTGGGCTTTGGGAACCCATGTAAGATGCTGGAGACTTACCCTGAGTTTTCCACAGGCAACGCAAAAATGCTATTCACTCTACTCTCACTATGTCCCACCAGATTTTCTTCATTTTTAAAAAAACTTCTCCTCACTTTTATTACACTTTGTATTTGTAGAACTCATCTAGTTCATGTAAAAGTTAAAAAGTATTAGCATAGCATTATTCAAATATTAATTTTTAAATTAATATACCTCAAAAAAAGATTCATCTAAAAAGAATTTATCATTGATATATATATATATATATTTTTTGCTTTTTGGGTCACATCTGGCGGTGCACAGGGGTTACTCCTGGCTCTGCACTCAGGAATCACTCCCTGGCGGTGCTCAGGGGACCATATAGGATGCTGGGAATCGAACCCGGGTCGGCCGCGTGCAAGGCAAACGCCCTACCCGCTGTGTTATCGCTCCAGCCCCGATATATAATTTTTGAAGCTTAACCTATAGGTGTGTAGGGATCATAAAAAAAAAATCTTTCTCGGGGCTGAAGCAATAGTAAAGCAGGTATGGAGTTTGCCTTGCAGGCCGCTGACCCAGGTTCAATTCCCAGAACCCCTTATTGTCCCCCAAGCACTGCCAGGATTAATTCCTGAGTGTAAATCCAGGAGTAATCCCTGTGCATCTCCAGGTGTGACCCAGAAAGAAAAAAAAAAGAGAAAAAGAAAAGATCTCTCATATGATATAAACAAATATAGGAAGGGAATGACAAGTGACCAAAGGTACCAGAACTGGAGAGTTTGTCTACCTATCTGAGCTTACCATTCGAGGTTCGGGTTCAGTGTGGTGGGAAGACGGGAGTGCCCTTTGTGACACAGTTCGGAGAGAAGCAGACACTGGTTATGGGTGTGGTGTTGAAGCAATGATGCCCAGGAAGGGTAGTTGAACAGATTTGTAAATCATAAAAATCACAACAACCTTTGAAAACAACCACTTTGCACTAAAAAGAAGTGTTCAAGTCTTGCTGACTAGCTAACATTTTCCATTAGTATAGTGCTTGTGACCAGGACTACATCCCAGTGATCAATTGGCTACAGATTGATCAAGTGATGATGTAAAGCAAGGGTTTTGAACCATTTGTGGATTTTGGATCTGATAACATTTCTGGAAAAGCACATCAACAGGAGCACACAAACTTTTCATGATAATTTCAGAAAGCTCCTTGATTTCATGAATCCTTTCAATTCCTATTCATTGAAATCACTAGAGTCCTAGAGATACACGTTCGGCATAGTTGAAAAAATTTAGTTCAAAGGTAAATTTTAAGCTCTACTGTAAATCATAAACCATGGGCCTACTTAAATAGACTTTCTTCTGTTAGATTAGGGTCTGATTTATTTAAAAAAATCATTACTAGTACTAAGTGGTTTGCTAGTTATTTTTATATGTCAGTTTTGCATTGAGTGCATATTCCTGTCTTCACTGTTATAAAAGACTTTATATTGGTATCTGACCATCCATTTGGCACTGTCCAATACATTTCATGTGACAATTAGGGTTACATCAAAAATGAGAATTTTTTTCACATGCCTTCCAAAGACTTTGAAGCTTTAATACCCAAATCCTTAACATGGCATACAAGTTTTTGAGTAATTTAATTCTGCTTTATACATGCTATTCTGGTTTTTGTTCTCTCTCACAAATGGCCTTTCTTTCCTTTCTTCTACCCCAGGGTCTTTATATATGCCTTTGCATCTTCTTTGGATGATTTTGTCTTCATTTTTACATAGTTGATTGCTACATTATCTTTTCTCCCTCTTCTCAACTGTCATTTCCTCAGAAAAATCTTCACAGAGATGTAAAATAGATGAGTTTCTTATATGTAGATTTCCTTTATATTTTTCTACACTTTTTTGCCAGTTTTTTGGTTATTTGTTTTTTTTGAACTTTAGGCCACACCTGGCTGTGTTCAGGACTTATTCCTGGTTCTGTGCTCAAAGATCATTCCTGGTGGTGCTCAAGGGACCATATAGGGTGCTAGGAATCGAAGTCAGGTCATCAGTCTGCAAACCATTAACTTACCCACTGTATTGTAGTCCCATATTTACCAATTTTAAATTAGTTTTGCATTAAATAAAAGGATTTGTATTCAATAAAACATTTACTATTAAAATAATTCTTAAAAACTCTTTTCTGTCACATCAAAAATAAAAAGACTCAGTGATTACTCATGATGGTGCTCAAGGGAACACAGAAGACGCCACAGATGAAACGCAGGTCAACCCCATGCAAGTTAAGCACTTTACTCACTGTACTATTGCTCTGGCCCCAAGGATGATCAACTATATTTAATCCAACATTCTTCTTATACCAAACTGATCAAATAGAGATGTTGCAAACAAAAAATTTACAAGTCAATAAGTGTCATGAACATGATATTAAAAATCTCAACAAGTGTTAGTAAATAAAATTCAACAACATAATTTTGTACTGATATTTTATTTTCATTTATTTAGATGACACAGATTTACAAGTGAGTAAATATATATTCTTTAAGAATATGGTTTTACCTAACTATACCCACTAGCAAAGTGCCAATATAGACTCTTCACACCCAATCCCCTATTGTTTGTTCATTCACCTCAATTTCTTGTCAGAGTCCAAGAATTTGTATTCATGGGTGTTAGCTTGCTCAAGTAATAAAGGACATGACTAGTTTGTGTGTGAAACCCTTATATTAATTCTGAGCAGCCCATGAGACTAACGTAGCCCTACTGACCTCAAAGAACCATGGGGTCTGATCTTTGTGATGCCTAAAAATATCTGGCAGAGGCTCTAAGAAATACTGAGTATAAGCTCTACCTTTTATAGATTTTTGGTGGTAGGAGACAAACCAGGCAATGATGGGCATGTGTTCCTGGCTCTGCACTTATGCATTACTCCTAGCAGAGCGTGAGGACCATATGTGGTGTCAAAGATAGAACGTGGGTTGGCTGCATGCAAGGCGGCCTACCTATCCTACCTACTGTACAATCTCTCCAGCCCTGACCCCTAATTTTCAAAAATATCATGTTCCACTCACTCTTTTTTCAAAAATGTATTTGAAATGCTGACCATAAACAAAAGAATTTCCCCATAAATCTTGGTCCTCAGGTTTTGTGTTTTCTTTTCACAAGGACAAAATTATATTGTAAGAAAATGTGGCAAAATATGAATCAGACTGGCATTTTTCTTTTTCATCAGAGAATAAGACTTTAAACTTTTGTGTATCATAGACTGATGAATGTTGTTATATTTTAAAATATTAACTTTCAGTGGAAGAATTTACAAACATATAAGACGTTCATCTGATTCCTTGAGTAAGTGACATGGTAGAAGTGACATGTACTTAAGAAGCTTTGAGAGCCGTGAGATTCCACCATGAGAGAAAGAGAGAATAAAATCACCTGCCATAGTGGCATACTGGGGGTGAGATGTGGGGGTACTGGGAGGGAAACTGGGGACATTGATGCTGGGAAATGTACACTGGTGGAGGAGTGGGCGTTGGAACACTGTACTACCTAAACCTAATTTTGAACAGCTTTGTAAGGGTCTATCTCACAGGGATTCAATAAGATATATACATGATAAAAACAAAAAACAGGGGCCGGAGCGATAGCACAGCGGGTAGGGCTTTTGCCTTGCACGCGGCCGACCCGGGTTCGATCCCCGGCATCCCATATGGTCCCCCAAGCACCGCCAGGAGTAATTCCTGAGTGCAAAGCCAGGAGTAACCCCTGAGCATTGCTGGGTGTGACCCAAAAAGAAAAAAAAAAAACAACAACAAAAAAGAGCTGATCATTAGCTTTTACTCTCAAAAGGAACTAAAATTTATTATATAGCATTCATTTATTATTTTTATTATTATAGCATAATAACCATCAAAAGATGACTGATGAACTTTTGCACATACATACATACACACACGTTGGTTTAAATGCAGGGGTCTATGTGTAAACAATGAATAGTCATTGCCAGCTAGGAGAGTGGTCATCATGGTTATTAATTTTTCAGAAAAGCACAAATGCAGTTATAAAGGGAAAGATGAAATCCTCAGTCACTGAATCCAGTAAACTACTAATTCAATGACTTAAAAGCTGCAGAAGCCTGTTTGCCTTATAGATCTGTGCTGGAAGTACCAAAAGAATCCCATATTAAATATGGAGAAAAACTGATGATTGATCTTGTCAACTAACTGGGAACTTTATGGTAAGAAAAATCATTGAATTTAATAGAGAGATTTATTTGCTAACATGCTAAAACAAGAATAGCTGGAACTCATAATGCTCAAAAATTAGACTTGAAACTATGATAGAAATGCAACTAAAAAATTAGAGTTGCATTTCTATTAAACTATAATAGAAATGCAACTCTAATTTTTTTTGCTAAAAAATCTTAGGTTTTGTTATTATAATGGGTGAATATTTTAAGTTAGTTTTTTTTATTTTTTTATTTTATTGAATCACCATGAGATATAGCTAAAAGCTTTTATGTTTGAGTTACAATCACACAATGATCAAACACCCATCCCTCCATCAGTGCACATTCTCCACCCCCAATAACCCCAACTCTAATATTTTATAGTTGCATCTCAGAGAAGCCCACTCAAGAAAAATATGGTTTGTACAAATTAACCAATTTCTACACTAGAGCGATAGCATAGCAGGTAGGGCGTTTGCTTTGCACATGGCTGACTCAGGTTTGATTCTTCGGTCCCTCTCAGAGAGCCAGCAAGCTACCGAGAGTATCACACCCCCATGGCAGAGCCTGGCAAGCTATCCGTGGCATATTCAATATGCCAAAAAATAGTAACAACAAGTCTCACAAAGGAGACGTTACTGGTGCCCGCTCAAGCAAATCAAAGAACAACTGGATGACAGTTCTACAGTGCAACTAATTTCTAATGTTCCTTTTTTCTCTTCAATTCCTACGCCACTTCACTTTTCTCTTTTTGTTGTTGTTTTTTTGGGGGGAGGGGCATACCCAAAGGTGCATGGGGTTTACTCCTGGCTCTGTGTTCAGACATTGCCACTCTTGGCAGGGCTTGGCAAACCAATGGAGTGCTGGGATATTGAACCAGGGTCGACTGTGTGTAAGGCAGCGCCTTACCCAATGTACTATCTCTCCAGCCTCTGCCTTCTGTCTTTTTCCCTTGTCCTCGCCTCACAATCACCATTGGCAGATCCAAAGATAATAGACCTTGAGATAAATAAATAATTTCTTATGAAAGCAAGAGATAAATTTTAATGCATTTATTTTTAGTTCAGTCTATAAAACTCTAAAATATTAAAAGAATTTGCTTAAGCCTGAACCTTTAAAACTTCAAAACCCCTCCCCAGACACTTGGGATTTGTGGGTTTTGACTCTTTCTTTTAAGTATAACAAAGTTTCGTTCCAATTTCCCTAGTTTGGCCATTCATGAGCAGCTTCAATTCAACTTCGTAAGCTTTCTTTGAGTGCTTCTTAATACCATAAATTCTGTCTTCATGTAAAACCTGCATTTTAAAAGTGTGCACCAGATTACCAAGGAGACTTTTTGCCATGATTTTTCTATCATAAGGTCAATTTCAGTTATACTATCCTCCCCCACTCAATACTCCCCACCATCTCAATACTCCCCACACCCCAATTTTAATTGTGATGACATTAGCAAGGGACCATATGGGAGTCTATTGCCCCCGCGCTGTCTTCACCGGGGTCCCTCAGAGCGAAGTGTGTTGAGGTTCCCTCCGTGCCCCAAGCAGAGCCCTGGCAGCTAAAGACCTCTGGAACCCAGCCACAGCCATGCTCAAGGTTACTCTCCACAAGCTAGGATGAGCCTCAAGCATGAAGAAACCAACAGAGGAACCAGGTGTGTGGGACCTGGGGCTGAGATCTCCAAGCCTGCTCAGATTTGGACTTGGCCTCCTCCACCCAGATCCCCCATCTTCCAGTAGGTAGGCAGTCACACCCACAACTGCCCCCCCCACACACACACCATGTAATCCCATCAACGGCCAAGATCCAGAGACTATAAAACAAAGATTTCGGAAGTGGTCTCTTGTTGTCTAGTTCTCCCTCTCAGAGACCTCAGCAAGGTATCCTGCCCATACAGCAGAGCCTGGCAAGCTCTCCATGGCGTATTCGATATGTCAAAAACACTAACAACAATGGGTCTCATTTCCCTGACCCTGAAAGAGCCTCCAATGCAGCACTGATGGGAAGGATGAGTAAAGAGAGGCTGCTAAAATCTCAGGGGTAGGACAAATGGAGATGTTACTGGTGCCCTCTCGAGCAAATTGATGAACAACAGGATGACAGTGATACAGTGATAAAGTGACATAACCAACTACTATTCCACTTTGTCAGGCAATATTTCCCACCTTCTGAGTGTGCTGATGCTTTCAATTTTTCACTAAAAAAAATGTATGTTAAAAACTAGACTTACTATTTAAACACTCTGAGCAGTTTCTGGAGCTAAATTGATGAAAATTCAAATATCTCAGTGCCCAGTCCCCATCCCTGTAGCCCTGCCAGGAGTGATTCCTGAGCACAGAGCCAGAAGTAAGCCCTGAGCTCTGCTGGGTATGCTTTCTACCTCACCCTCCCCCAAAATAAATAAATTGCATTAAAATTTAAAAAATTAAATAAATAAATAAATAAATTAATAAATTAATCAGAACTAGGCTTAGATTTGCATGCCACAATGCCTAAATCTGTGAAGGTACTGGAAACTACTCTGAGAACTTATATTTAGTTTCACAAAGAAAATAATTTACTTAATTTCTACAGCTTTGCGATTCAGTAAAAAATAAAAAAAAATCCCTGATTAGAAATTATAGATTTGGAGGTTTCTAAATGGGGCTTAAAAGCAATGTTTTTGTAACCTCACAAAATACAAAAGTTTTCAATTTCAAGACCATGGACGTGATGGACCTTTGATCTGAAATGCTTTACTTCAATATAGAATGGTTATAATCAGATTGATCTGTATGAGAATTCAAAGCCAATTATGTGCACATATGGAAAAGCTGATTTTCTACAATAACTCTATGGTTTCAAACCATCAAAAGAATGGGATTGAACAGAGATCAACAAATGGGACTACATTAAACTAAAAAGCTTCTGCACCGCAAAAGATACAGTGACCAGAATACAAAGACTATCTACAGAATGGGAAAGGATATTTACACAATACCCATCAGAGAAGGGGTTGATATCAATGGTATATAAAGCACTGGTTGAACTCTACAAGAAGAAAACATCCAACCCCATCAAAAAATGGGGCGAAGAAATGAACAGAAACTTTACCAAGGAAGAGATATGAATGGCCAAAAGGCACATGAAAAAGTGCTCTACATCACTAATCATCAGAGAGATGCAGATCAAAACAACCATGAGATACTACCTCACACCACAGAGGCTAACACACATCCAAAAGAACAAAAGCAATCGCTGTTGGAGAGGATGTGGGGAGAAAGGGACCCTTGTACACTGCTGGTGGGAATGTCGGCTAGTTCAGCCCTTTTGGAAAACAATATGGACGATTCTCAAAAAACTAGAGGTTGAGCTCCCATTTGACCCAGCAATACCACTGCTGGGAATATATCCCAGAAAAGGCAAAAAGTATAGTCGAAATGACATCTGCACTTATATGTTCATCGCAGCACTATTTACGATAGCCAGAATCTGGAAAAAACCCGAGTGCCCTAGAACAGATGACTGATTGAAGATACTCTGGTACATCTATACAATGGAATACTATGCAGCTGTTAGAAAGAATGAGGTCATGACGTTTGCATATAAGTGGATCAGCATGGAAAGTATTATGCTAAGTGAAATGAGTCAGAAAGAGAGAGACAGACATAGAAAGATTGCACTCATCTGTGGAATATAGAATAATAGACTATAAGACTAACACCCAAGAATAGTAGAAATAAGTACCAGGAGGTTGTCACCATGGCTTGGAGGCTGGTCTCTCATTCTGGGCAACTCAGAGAAGGGAACACCAAGTAAAATGTGGTTGGAGGTCATGTGGGGGAAAGATGATGCAGGCCGAATATAGACTAGAGACTGAACACAATGGCCACTCAACACCTTTATTGCAAACCACAACACCTAATCAGAGAGAGAGAACAAAAGGGAATACCCTGCCATTGTGGCAGTGTGGGGTGGGGGGAGATGGGACTGGGGAGGGGGGAGGGATGTTGGGTTTACTGGTGGTGGAGAATGGGCACTGGTGAAGGGATGGGTTATCAAACTTTGTAAGGGAGAAACATGATCACAAAAATGTATAAATCTGTAACTGTACCCTCACGTTGACTCACTAATTAAAAATAAACTATTAATTAAAAAAAAAGAATGGGATTGAAAATTGTGTCACTCAAAAAATACTACAGTCCATCAATTAAGCAATGCATTTAGTCTGTAATGATGATTATTCCTGGATATTATTCTAGGTAACCAAAAAGCAGGTACTGGAACAGTTGTCTTGCCTCTCCATAAGAATAAAGAGTGTGTGAGTGCTTGCATGTGTCATGCCCTGTCCCACTTTATACTTTGAGGAAAGACAAAATGAATTGCTGATCTGACTTTTTAATACCAGATGTCAAGGAACTCAGGGTTTTAGGAAATCTGAGCAATCAAATCACAAAATACCTTAGAATGAAAGCATTGGAGATAAGAACTAAGCAGAATATGTTGACATTTTGCAGCTCATTCGATTCATTTTAGTGATGCGATTGCTAAGGTCCAGTGACAGAATAATTTTTTTCAACACTGCAAATTTATCAATAGCAAATATTTTAAAGAGATTTTTGCCTATTCTGTGAACATCTAGTTCTGGGCTTTCCTCTCTCCCATATCACTCTGATATCAATCACATTTCAACTGAATGTGTGGATAAGCATGAAATATGAACCTTTTAACTAAGGTTAAAAACTTCAGAATTTTCCTTAAAAATTTAAATCTAGTAGCAATGATAAAAATGAACTTCTTATTTTAAATAAAAATGCCTAAAACATGTTATCTTTTTTTCCCCATCCTGTGCTTCATCGGTGAAAAAATGACACGCATGTATCAGAACACCAAGAGAGCTGTGTATAGTAGCTTCTGCTCAGGAGAACCTGCAATTGCTCTTTATCTATTCTGAATCCTCATTAAGTGAAGCTCATATGTGAGATACAAAAAAGAAAGACATAGTTTCATAGAAAGATTTCTCTAAAGTAGAAAGTCTGATCTGATTTTGACTTTATTTCTTATTAGACAATATTTAGACATTAGTTTTTCTATCACTAAATCCATATTACATGGAAGCTCTTGTTTCAATTATATCACATACTATTAATATAAATTTGTATATAGATGTATCTTTTTTGTCAGTGCCTCTAAGAGAATTCAAGCAAACAAGCAAAAAGCGTTAAGTCAAATGGCCACCTGTTAGATCAGAAGACCACAAGCTCAGCTCTGCCATACATCTGTGTAGTTCTGTTGTTGTTTTAGTCATATTTGCTTTTATTTGCAACTTGCATTCACAGCAATGCCTTTACATAATTAAATTTAATCTTATTATTATAGCCACACCTTATGTCTCACAAAAAACCTTATCACACTTTAAAATCATTCTTAATTTTCTTCAGGCTCAGCTTCTGATCATTTACTCTGATTATTAAAAAACAGTCTTCAAAGGGCAATAATCTGTTAGCAATCAAGATCATTTGGAAATAATATTAATTAGATTCTTCAAAATATTTAAAGATAATTTGATTAACTATGGCAAGAACACTGGAATAAGCATGTAGCCTTCCAAACCTTGCTGCAGGGAGAGATTGTTGTCACCAATTTGAACACATTTTGTACATTTATGCTTTATTTTAAACCTCACCACCTACCACAAAATTCTAGTATCATTATAAGATTGACTCTCTCTGCCTTTTTCTCCAAACTCCTTTACTTCCACTTCTGGTAATATTCATATTTTTACAGAGTCTAAAACAACATAATATTTTTGTGTTGTTTGTCATATTTTTCATATTCCACACAGGAAAACAACTCTATGAAAATTTCTTTTACTTTTTCACTTATTTTGCTTAACACCATCATGTAAAACTTAAGTTTCATCCATGGTCTTACAAGATGAATGATTTCAGTTTTTAAATGCTTAGTAGTATCCATGAAGTGTGTATATCATAACTTCTTTGTCCAGTAATTGGTGGATGAGCATTTAGGCGAGTTTGATGTCTTGACTATTATAAGACTGTTATGAACATAGCAGAGGTGTATACATCTTTTCAAATTATTTTTTTATTCTTCAGATAAATATTAATAGTAGTAGTGCTGTTCATATAAAATTTCCAGTTTCGGCCTTTTATGGAAATCCCATGCTGTTTTTCATAGAGACTGCACCCATTTGCATTCTCACCACAAGTGGATGGGGATTCCTTTTTCACCACACCATCAGGAGCACAAATTCTCCAGTGGTGTTGATAGTAGACATTTTCCCCTCACATCCATGAGATAATATTTCAGTGCTAATTTGATATACATTTCCACTTAATACAAGTGATGTTTAATATTTTAGGTGCTTGTTGGCCATCAAATGATTGCTTTTGGAAAATTATTTCTTCACATCTTCTGCCTATTTTTTATGTTTTTGTTGTTATCAGCTTCTATGGGGTGTGTGTGTGTGTGTGTGTGTGTGTGTGTGTGTGTGTGTGTGTATGTGTGTTTGTGGTGTCCTTTGCCAGTGGAGTAAGTCCCCAAAGATATATCTCTGGCATATATCTTAAAAACTGTTTTTCTGACTAAAGTAACTAATATTATACTGTATATGCTTCTACAGGTATGTTTATAAATGTTTTCTATAAACTGGTTTAAAGTCAAAGCTAAAAAGCATCCTGCTATGTATCTTATGCTGGTGCTTTTCTTATTACTTGCATAAAAAAGATCAAACATTTAAAGCTGCAGTAATTTTCATCCACTAAGCATAGTAATAAATGCCAAAATTTCTCAATTTATTAAATCTTTAAATATAAAAATTCAAATGTTTACAGTGTTTGTATATGTGTGTGAATGTATGTAGGGTGCAAAATAGATTATCTGTTTTTTTTACTCGCAATTAGAAAGTTTCTTTAACCTGTTCCAAGACAGAAATTCAAACTAATCTACACTGGCGCCCTTTGGGGACCCTGGAGAGGAGATTCATTTCCCCCTTCTCCACTAGCCTGGAGCCTTCTTCCAAATACCATGACTCAACTGAACTGCAGACATCAAAACCTCCCCAATGACTAACTTTCTACTTCCACCTGGAGCCAGGGCTTCTGTCCAAACAGAAGAGCAAAGGCTGTGAGCTTCAAATGAGAAAGGATGTCTGTCTCTTACTTTGACGCTCTGGAAAAATAAAAAGAAGAAAAATAAAGAAAAAGGAGATGGGAACGTGAGCTAACACCAAGTTAGTTGGGAAAGAATGTAGAAAAGATAATCAGATGAGGTTTTGGAGTTAGGAAGACTGGAATTATGTTCTGGTCAGAGTTTATTTTGTGAACCCATTCAAAATATATAAATTATCTAAGACTCTATTTCCACATTTTAAAAATGTCAGTCACATTGTAGAATTATTATGTCATAGAGTTAGAGATGTGCTTGGGGGTGCTGGAGCGATAGCACAGCGGGTAGGGCGTTTGCCTTGCATGTGGCTGACCTGGGTTTGATTACCATCATCCCATATGGTCCCCTGAGCACCGCCAGCAGTGATTCCTGAGTGCAGAGCCAAGAGTCACCCCCGTGCATCGCCGGGTGTGACCCAAAAAGCAAAAAATAAATAAAAATAGAAATGTTCTTGGTGTATGGTGAGCACTGAAGCAATTTTAACTAGAATAATTAATAATACTCACTTATTATAAATAAATATAGCACATACTACCTTTAGAATATTTCTCTGATTTTCTATTTTTAAATGTAAAATCAAATCTCTAATAACTATTTAATAGTGATATTTCCTGCCATGTCTTTGGTTAAATAATGATTAGTTGTTAGTACATAAAAGATGTCATTTTAACTTTTTATGATGGTAAATTATACATTGTTTAGGACACATATAAATTCTCTGGATATATAAATTGAAAATTTAACAATCATAAAGACAAATATAGCTCCTTCACCCACAACCCACTATACTTGAATTCATGTCCTTCTTTAGTGTCAACTAAGATAACTCACATCCTAAGAGAAAAGCATGGCAGAACCCAGAAGTCATGATAACTTTTGCCCATCTCCCTGGCATGGTTACTGAGCTAAATATATCCATGTGCAAGAGCAGAGAAAAGGCCTTTACACCCTGCCACAGGAGACAGCAACTGTAACATGCAGGTGACCTTGCTGGAGACAGAGGGAAGAGACCAGTGATGGGTATTTTTGGAGCTGTCATGGAGGAAATGAAGGGTTTATTTAAGAAATGATGGCTTCAGTGGAGATGCCTCATCCCTTTGTGAAAGAAAGAGAAGTCATTTCCTTCTAACTCCCTGACAGCTTTCTTCTATCTGTCTCAGTTCAATAGCCTGAATCTAATTTCATATTTTTACTTGTGCCACAAACAAATAAAAAAGAAATAGGGACAACAGGAATTCAGACAACTTTAAGCCAAAGAGATAGTGCAGTGGGTAGAGCACTTACTTTGCACATAGTTGACCAGGTTTGATTCCAGGAACCATATTACACTGAGTTAATTACTCTGGTGCCCCAAGCCCACCAGGGGTGGTCCCTGAGTACAGAGCCAGGAATAAGCCCTGAGTACTTCTGGCTATGACCCAATCCCTTCACCTCCTCCACCTAAAATTCAAAACAAAACAAACAAAACAAAAACTAATAAAATGCAGTTATTATTTACTTCTGAAGACTGGAGTGATAGCACAGCAGGTAGGGCGTTTGCCTTGCAGGAGGCCAACCAGGGTTCTATTCCTCTGTCCCTCTCAAAAAGCCCAGCAAGCTACCAAGAATATCTTGCCTGCACGGCAGAGCCTGGAAAGCTGCCCATGGCGTATTCAATATGCCAAAAACAGTAACAACAAGTCTCATAATGCAGACGTTACTGGTGCCCACTCAAGCAAATCGATGAACAACAAAAATGGGATAACAGTGCTACATTCTCTACTTCAAATTTTCTACTCTACTTGAAAGGTCATTTGAAGCCAGTGTTTTAAAAGAAGTAGAATTCTGGAAAGGCCCCAAATTCTATTTTGCATCACCAGGAAGTTTCTGTAATCCTTTAATAAAGAAGAGGTCTCATGGATTAATCTTTCTTAGGCAGTAAGCTACCATTACTGGTATTTCAACTCATAAGCAATTCAACTGCAATAAATAAACTAAAATGATGATAATATTATTATAATCACACACTATTGCATTATTGATGTCTTTCTTTCAGCAATACTTAGTGAAATGCTTTCTAATATGCAAGATCTCTGCCTTCCCTTTCCTATCACTATTTATCACCAACTCTGATAATAAAACACTCTCAATAACTCTGAGAAATGCCCAGCGGGATTATTTTGAAGGACATAATTGCAGCTACTGAGAAAGAGACTCAGTGTAATTAAAATTAAATTAGGATAAAATTGTTTTCAGGGATTGATAATTGTACTTTGGACTTTACAATAACCAAAATTAATGCCTGTAACCTCACCCAGACCAAGGGCAGGTACATTCCCATATATCTGCCACAGTGTTTGTAATCTCTCTTGGAGTGTGACCAATCCTAATTTTGTAAAATTTCACCACAATTGCACTTCATTTTATTTATCTAAGTTTACTTATCTATTTTCCACTGTGAACATCTGAAAGTGCTATAAACTTTACTTGATAAAGTTAGCTGGTTTGCATTATTGGAAATACTGTTCCTCCATCTGAGAAGTGTTTTCCTGATATTTTTACTGAAATCTGCTTTACCTCCTCCTTTTCATTTAATGCAACTAAAATGAACTTCTAGTTTTCACCTATACTAGTGGTCATAGCCCACCCCATCTGCTTTTCAGGCATGGAAGTAGAACACACTTTCAACCTCTCCTATGGTTGATTTACCTATGCTATGGAATTTTTTTCCATAGAAAACGGTAAATGATAGGCACTATTTCTAGTACTACTGAGACAGTAGGCCATTACGTATGATCCTTGTTTTTTTTTTTTTTCTCTAACTGGAATGAACACTTAGGAAGGTACGCTCTGAACTTAGACAAGATGGTGGAGCAATCAGAAGAAAGGTCCTATGGGCTCTCCGAGAGGGATGGAGGAATTGAACCTGGGTCGGCCACGTATAAGAAAGATCCCTTGAAAAAACGTGTACACAGTCTGATAGACATGATCCTGCCATTTGACACTGAACTAGGATGTAAACAAAATAGAAAATATTTTCTGTACCAAGACACCATGTTTTCTTGCTTGCCTTTCTATTTCCAAAGTCATTCACATCTCTTCTCTTTGTTCTATTTTGAAAAGCATTATTATGTACCCAATGTGTGTCTTAGGAACAGACATAATTCTCAATGACTGTGCTCCAAACTGACCCAAATGAATATTCAAGAACTTTACTATTTTTCATATAATTATTTAGGTTTACTAATTCTTTAGAAGAGATGTTAGCCAACATCATTTTGGTTGAGCCAAAAAGAAATACTATCATTACTACTAACTCACAAAATTGAAACTACTATCTATCCCTTTACAGAAAAATTCACTGACTTCTACTCTAAAATAAGATACATGGGAAGTGGTTTTTGGTGAGTTCATTACGTTAAAAGAAAAGAAAAAGTGACTGAAGAAATGTTATGGGGGTTAAGGTTTATGCCTTATATGTGCTGACCCCCAGTTAAATTCCCACTATCACATGGACTGGAGTGATAGCACAGCGGGTAGGGCATTTGCCTTGCACACGGCAGACCTGGATTTTGGATTAGATTCCTCTGTCCCTTCTGGAGAGCTCAACAAGCTACAGAGAGTATCCTGCCCTCACAGCAGAGTTTCGCAAGCTACCCGTGGCATATTCATTATGCCAAAAACATTAACAACAAGACTCACAATGGAGACGTTACTGGTGCCTGCTCGAGCAAACCGATGAACACGGGATGACAGTGACCGTAATCACATGGTACTCCAAGCAACACTAGGAGCAGTCCTGGAGGACCTGGAGGACCAGGGTTGGTTGGTTACTGAAACTGCAGGGTCTGAATAGCACCACAACCTTAGGCTCTTATATTCTACAAGTGATCCTCTTGACCAAGAACCACTGTTGACGTACTGGGCCTTCTGGGTAACTGATTAGGAGTCCCCACAAAATAATAACAAGGTGCAGAAGAAACTGTGAGAATGAAGAATAGTAGTCAAAAATATTATGTACATTTTATGCTTACTAGAAAACAAGAATAAAATACACAACACAAAATGATCTTGAATCACCAGGCACCAGTGGCAACAACTAAAAAAATGAAGAGGAGATGTTTCAGAATAAGAAAATCTGTTGATTGTCTTAATTCTGAGTAACAAAAGCATTATTTATTAGCACTAAATAGCTTTAAGTTTAACAATAGATAATCTGTAATATTCATCCATCATTTACATACTTAAGAATAGAAGTTCTGCACCTTGTACAGGATGGTGGGAGGACCCACTCAGGTTGAAAGGTGCATGCCGAAAGTAGACTATAGACTGAATATGGTGGCCACTCAATACCTCTATTGCAAACTACAACACCTAACAGGAGAGAGAACAAAAAGGAATTCCCTGCCACAAAGACAGGGTGGGGTGGCGGGGGTTGGGGAGGGGGTGGTAGGAGGGATACTAGGAACATCGGTGGAGGAGAATGGGCACTGGTGGAGGGATGTAAACTATCACTGTATGACTGAAATGCAAACATGAAAGTTCATAAGTTTGTAACTATGCCTCACGGTGATTCATTAATAACATTTTTTTTAAAAAAAAAGAATAGGATTTCTGGGATGATGATGCAGAGAGAAGTGTGACCCTGAAATATCAAAATATGAAAATATCTGTACTTTTTATATTTCTAATTTTGGTGCGCTCAGGTTTTCATAACAAAACCCCATAGATTGGGTATCTTAAACTAGAGAAATTTATTTTCTCATACTTCTGAAAGCTGAAAGTCTATGATAAGGTGCCAGGGTAACAAATAACTTATGTTGCAGTAGGTTTTATGTGTCAAGCATTCTTCTAAAATGTAAAGATCTAACAGAAATAGATTTTGCTTCTACACAACAAGAAATAGGGTTTATTTTCTCCTTTATATAAAAGTAAACAAGGCTTCTTTTTAACGGTAGGTGAAAAACAATAAACAGGGTAGACTAAAATAAGTCACATAATGAAGAGACTGAGTTTGGTAGAACTCAGGGGAGAAGTCATGATCAGGTGGCATATGAAGTAATGCTAAAATCCTAACAAGGAGTCAACTATGCTAATGTTTGGAGATGGAACATTGCAGGTAGAGGAGAGAGCAAGGCATAAATTATGAGTGCAGGAAAGAACTCGATTCATTTAAGAAGCTAAAAGAAGTTCTGTGTGACTGCTGTATCTTGAGGACCGAGAGAAGTGGAGATTGAGAAGTCTAAAGATGTATTAAGGGAAAATCCACTCAGAGGAACTTATAGATCTAAATGTGAAGCTTGGGTTCTATAGTTATAAAAATAAATACTCAAAGCAATAATACTTTAGCAACATGGATGTAGCTCTGTGGTAAAGTGTGTGTTTTACATATGTAAGATCCTGAATTAAATTCCCAGAAACACACACACACACACACACACACACACACACACACACACCTCAAAGAACAGTCCGTTTAAACTTAAAATGACACTGAGAATTAGGAATGGTTCTGGTTCTGGGCAAGGTATATATTGGTACAAATTTTCTTAAGGAAAGTTTGGTCATGTACTACAAAACCTTCGATTTATCTCCCCTTTACCCAGCAATTCTGATATAGGAAATAGTTCTGAGAAATCACCATATAATGATGTTCCCTGTAGTCTTGTCTCCTCTAGATTTTGCAATACTGTTTTTTAATAATCAAAAATCAACTTTCAAAAAGTAGACGTGAAGTCTCTTTAAGGCTCGGAATCTGCTAAGAATAGTTGCAGTAAAGTAAGAAAAAGGTAATGTCTTTTTAGTAATGATTCAAGATTTAAAACTATAACATAATGCTATAAGTTTTTCGGATTTCAGAACAAACTTGACTTGTTATAAATTCTGTTTATATGTAAGATGTACAAAGAGATACACACAAAACTTTCCAATAACAAAGAAAAACCCAGACAAAATAAAAATTATCCTTTTCTGTGAGAGTGGCAGATGCAAGGAACACTTAATAAATTGAATTTTAGAGACAAGCACTCAATCTTTCCTTAAGTGAGCAGAGAGCATGCAAATTCTGACACCTGTGGGTGAGCATCTGGTCAAGATATAAATAGGTGGAGAATCCAGCTTGAAGTTGCCTGAGCGGTTTCAAATGAAGGAGAAATCAGCTAGATATTATTGAACAATGAAGCTTGACAGGTCAGAGTAGAGTCTGATAGGGTCCAGATGAAAAACAAATAGCTAAGTCTGACAATGCTTATCCTTAGCCCCAAACCAAAAATTATAGTGAGAAGGAGATGGTGGAAGAGAGACAAGAAAGTAAAACATAAATTCATAGTTTCTCAAGCTCTCATGCTACTTAAATTCCAGAGACCAGTGAGATTTTGACCCAAAAGATTCTGACATACCAACTAACTTTCTCCCAACTCAAAATACTGACAAGATTAAAAAGTCTATAAAACAAGTTGAGAGTGTGCTTCATCACAGGTGAATTAAATCAAATTAAAAATTAATTTACTGGCAGTTCAGCATCCCTCTAGAAAATAACTGAGTAATTGTTTCTCACCCTAGCCAAAAGAGAGAAAGCCTTATGCTTTCTAGATGATGAATGAAACAAAAATAAACATATTTAAGTTTGGCTATTATTTCAAATACAATGGTCAGTAAACAGTAAAAATTTATGAGGCATGCAAAGAAGAAAGAAAACGTGACCCTGTTTAAGAAAAAATACATACTAGATGAAAACGAATGGATAATCCAACAGTAAGACTGTCATATTTGAAACATATTAAGAAATAATTGGGTAATGGATGAAGACACAAGGGTTTTAGAACAGAAATATTGAAAAAGAACCAAATAAAATATTATAGGTCTCAAAACACCATATGAAATAGCTTAAATATATTAAATGGTTATCTTAATTGAAGTTTATTTACCATTAATGTACATTATTCTGATTTTCTTGCTGTTGGGAATGAAAAAGCACAGATAATCAAGCTCATACTTTTCTGAATCTATCATGGCAGTCAAACAAAAGGTGACCTTTGAGTTCCCAGTCAGTAACTGAGCAGTGCCAGCCTGTTCCAATGAAGTATTGAACTCCTGTTAGGTAACTTTTAGACTGAAAATTTTCTATCAGTCTACAAAACTTTCATAAACCTATCTAAGCCTAAATTTTATATGTAATCCTGGTTTGAGGATCTCCCAACCTCATCTTTCACATCTTACAGATATGTTCAACTGCATCTTTCTTTGTTGTTGTCTTGGGTTTTTTGATGAGGAGGGCCATAGCCAGAAATATTCAGGAGCTATTCCTGTCTCTGTTTTTAAGCATAACTCCTGGCAGTGCTCAGGAAACCATAAGTGATGCCGGGGATCAAACCACAATCAGTCGCGTGCAAGGTAAGTGCCTTGCCTCCTATACTATCTCTCCAGACCCACCACAGCTTTTGGAAATATCATCTCACTTGATAACTGCTCCCTCAGTAGATTTAAATGAACACAAAAGAATTGCACATTTCAGATGAAAGTATTAATGCAAATAAAGACATGTCAATAGAGCTTTAGAGAGGAGTTTGAATCTCAGGGGAAATTATGGAAAGGGAAAAAGAACTAAGTATCAGCGAGCTAAGAGATCAAATCAAATGATCTCATAGACCTATTAAAATCTCAGAGACAGGAGCAAAAATGTTTGAAAAGAAAATAGCTGAGCAGCTTTCAAATTTGATTAGAAATATCCACTCTGGGATTCAATAATTTTAATGAATTTTAAGTAGAGCAAAAAAAGCCAACAAAACAACAAAGAGGTACATCATGATTAAATAGCTAAAAATTAAAGCTAAGGAAAAAAACCTTTATGCAATGAGTTAAAAAGAAACAGGTATACAAAGATACCTGACTTTAACCAAAGGCAAAGAGGGCCAGGTGTCAATAAAATAATATCTTGAGGTTCTGAGGAAGGGGAATTGTCAGTGTATTGTCAGTGTCCCTTCATAATGGGAAAAAAGATGGAGATGTTTTCAGACTGTTAAGGTAGCAAAAAGTACTGCTGACAGACTCACGCAGAGAATTCTAAAGAAGGTTCTTCAAATTATGAGAGGGTAGTGGAAAACAGGCTCTGATCAATAGGAATCGCTGATGCAAACCAGAGAAAAATAAAAGTGAAAATTTTGTTTTTCCATATTCTCAGTTTATTTAATAGTAAAACAAGTGTTTCAATCAAAATAATAAGTTTAAGAGGTAATAACATGTGCAGAAGTAAACTGTCTAAAGACCACTTAAGTACGGAAATGGGGAATGGAGATATATTACTGTAGGAGTTTGCCTTCTTTAGGAGGTGGTTCGTGTTATTTCCATAACAGTCAGTGGTGAGGTAAATTTATATTTTGTTCTCATTATCTGAGCATAACCAGCACATATTATAATCACACAATCGTGATAATACTAACCATCAAAGCTTGTATGTTATACTTTCCTTTGTGTTACTGTTGGTGACTGGGGAGGGAGGAGGAGCAACCGACATCTAGGAAACGCAAATGACAAACTTTGAGTCTGCTGAGAATTTTTTTTTTTATTCCGAGTCCATGAACCTATAATTCTAATCAAGGATTCAGCCACCTGCTTTTCTATAGCTAAACCACAAGACAGACGGTTGTCTAAATTGCTCTGAAAGATTTATAGACAGGCGCTCCTTTCTTTCAGTCTACCCTAAAGCCTTTACTTTCTGGAAAAGGCTAATGCTAATTAGAGTCTCTTGTCATTATTTAACCAATCTTTCGTAGTTCATTGTCTATCTTAAAGCTAGAATAAGCTATTATTTCTCTGGATAATTATTTTTCTCATATACTGGTACAATTAACAAAACTATTCACTATTTAGCTTTTTCCTTGCTAGACTAAATAAGTACAATCTTCTTAATCTTAGGCAATCGGTTCGACTTTCTCTGTAATCATTTTGATAGTGCTTCTTGGGAGACCCCATCAATTTCTCCACATGAGTTTTAAAGATTATATTACTCTACTAAGAGCCTGATCAATTCAGTGCCTTAGTTTAGCTGGGTGATCTCTCTCTCTCTCTCTCTCTCTCTCTCTCTCTCTCTCTCTCTCTCTCTCTCTCTCTCTCTCTCTTTTTCCCGTCTCTCTCATATGATTGCTCTTGCTAGCAGAAAATTGAGTACTCTATAAATATTTCCAGAAGTATTATTACCAGTTTCTGGATTATTATCAGCTGAGGTTGAATTTTACCATGCAGGCTGCCATAAGCCAGCTCCACATTCCCGGCCTCGTCTGTTTTACACTATCTGTATTATGTGTTTTTAAGGCAGTTGTGCTGCTTCTTTTTAAGACTTGAATTTTCTTTCTTGCTGCTTAATGTTTCTTCTTTTTCATTATTTTTATTGATTATAAGATTTCTCCTTATATAGAAGGTTCTAATTCTTTGTATATTTTAGGCAATTTACTATTTTAAGGTTATATACAACCAAATATATTTTATTTTCTCTGTTTTTCCACTGTTCTTATAAAAAGTTATCTCTAGTTTCAATACCAACCAATGATTATCTACACTTGCCTTACTTTTAATTTTCCATCATTTTATTATAGCTCCAATAGTACGGTTGTAATAGTGCACAAGTCTTTTTAGTATTGATGACAAAGTTTCTGCACAACACTTTGCTATTTCTTTGCTTATGGTACTTGCTTCATACTATGTAAGATCACAATGACATGTTTCAACATTATCTGCTTAAATATTAAAATATATCAATACACTTAAAGTATATATAAAGTGTCTTTAAGAAATAAATATATAGAAACATGGACAAGGATCATTAATAAGGTAAAAAATAGAATTTGTTATGAACAAATGAACTTAAATTTAAGAAGTAAAAATTAAACTCTGTACAAATTAATTGAATCAACAAATTTTTCAAAAACTGTGGGGAAATTTATGTTTTATGGTTCTAGAAAGGGGGTAAGGCACACCTGTATTCCTCGGGGGATCACTCCTAGTTCTGTGCTCAGGTATCACATCTGGTGACCTCTGGGAATCATATTGGGCCTCAGCCCCATGCAGACAAATGACCTACTGCTGTATTACCACTCAGGCCCAATTTACATTGTTTTGAAATTCACATTACTAGAGAAGATAATGTCTTTGCCTTATAAGCAGTGGCCCTCGGTCCCACTTAGGTTCCCATCAGGGCTCACTCCTTAGCATAAAACTCCTGAGTACTTCTGAAATGTGCCTCCCCACCCCCACCAGCAAATAGAAAACTAAAATGCATACTTTCAGTTTTTGATTTTGAAGTTCTTTTTACTGAAATTTGCTTGCATCTTTTTCAAAATTTCACATTTAATAGTACAATGAGTATTGTATACTGTTCATCCAATATTCACTTATTATTGACAATTGTCACATTTGATTTTTTGTGTCTCCACTCTTTCTTTCCATATATTCAGATGCACATCTTTGTGTTCGTGTAATATATAATACATACATACATATATTTATGTAATTGCTGAACTATTTTAAAGCTTATTGCAGGTATCATGGCATTTATGTTTCAAAGATAGTAACCTGTCACTGTAAGTCTTTTAAATATGAACAATATCTTTTGAAAGCAATTTGGAAAGATACATCAAGGCTTTTAGGATATAAAATCAGAATAAAAATTTCATATCTAAGAATCTATCCAAGATATTTAAATCTCATTCCTTAATTTGAGCCTCTTTTTAATGGCATCTAGATTAACTTTTCTTATCTATGACTAAAGAGACAATGACTCAAATAATTACACAGAAGACAAAGAACTAATCCTAGATTTTTTAGATAAATGAAATGTGCATGTGAAAGCTTTTCCCTAGAAACTTCCTTAAATTCGTCTAGCCACTAATATATATTGAGCACCTTATCAAAATGATTGAGGTCTGTTCACTTTCTGAAACTGTTATTTTGAGTGAATTTGGGTTCACTTCTAGAAATCTGAACTATTCTCAGAAGGAAAATTCCATGGGAGAAATTTACATAAAGATCTAGTCTGTTTGAATTCCATAAAAATATTTATAAAAACATTATTTTTATATATTAAATATGTTCTCTTTTGTGTTACTTTGGGGAGGTTGGGAGCCACACCTAGCAGTGCTCAGGAACTATTCTTGACTCTGTATTCATGTGTGACCCCTGATCCCTGATAATGCTTAGGAGACCATGTGTTATGCTAGGGATCAAACCAGTGCAGTGGCATGCAAGGAAATCACCTTACTTCCAGTACTATCTCTTCAAACCCTATTAAAAACAACTCTAAAGATAAATTTAATTTGAAAAAAATAGCTTTGGGTAGTATTAAAATTTGGGAGACAGTTTCAGTAGCCCAGATAGTTGAACTAGATATATGAGATAAATGGACAGTATTCATATATTTAAAAAGAAATAGCTAACAGGAGATGAAGATTTATTGGACATGTGAAGTAGATAAAGAGGAGAACTAAAATTTTCTATTCATGTTTATGGATTTAGGATACTGTGTTGATGATGATAGTGTCACCTATACCTAAAAAGCTAAGAATGCAAAGCCTTGTGGGAAAGCAAAGTAGTGTAATCCAAAATTTAGTTTTGTGTGTGTGAAATACTTGGTAAGCAGAGAAATGAGGATTGTTCTGGGGCTATGTTAAAGAAAGAGATACAAATAAGGGTTTAGAAGATATCAGTGTATAATCAGAATTTATTCCATGGGACTAAATAACTTGTTCCAAAAACGATGTGGAAGAGAAGAAGAAAATTGAGATTATTTTCTAGGGAAAAAATCATATCTTCAAATGGTAAAATATGATCAATAAATAGGAATGTTCAGAGGGGTAAGAGAATGTCAAGAAAAGAGCAGTTGGCAGAATGTCCTGACCCGGCGCCAGGCTGTCTTCACTGGGGCACCTCAGAGAGGGGCGGGTTGAGTCTCCTTCCCTGCCCCAAACAAAACCCCGGCAGCCAAAAGCCTCCAGAACCAAACCACTGCCATGTTCAAGGCCACTCTCCACGTGCTCGGATGAGCCTCACCCAAGAGGGAATGAGCCTCACCCAAGACTGCATGAACCTCACTTGAGAGCAGACCGGTAGGAAAACCCAGATATGTGGGAACCCGTAACTGAGATCTCCAAGCCTGCTTGGACCTGGACTGAGCTTCCTCTGCTCAGTTTCCAGTTTTCCAGTAGCTTGGCAGTCACACCCACAAACTGCCCCTGGCGCCATGTAATCTCATCAATGGCCAAGACCCAGAGATTACAAACTAAAACTTCCAGAAAGAGCGACGCAGAATTTCCTGGAGCAGAGCTCTTAAACTCTATCTCACTTAACTTACAAAAATCAGCACGCATTTGTTTGGTTTTAGCATACTTGCTTGTATTATCTTATATTCAGGCTTAAATGGCTCCAGAATGAAGTACAACAACTTTCACACACTTTTTCTTATTGTGGTAGGAAGGTGCTCGGTGGTGGGATTGGTGCTTGAATATTATCTGTAATGAACTATTGTAAACTACTTTTATGAAAATTATACACATACATATATATATACATATATATATATATATATAAAGAGCAGTCAAATAAGTTACAGAAGGACATCAGAAAGCAGAAGTATCAGTGGTGTCCCACACCTGAGAAAGTGAAAGATGATTTCCCTTGACAATCAGGAAGTCAATAATGTCCAGCAGTACTTCTCTTCAGTGGGGTTTCTCAATTTTGGTACTTTTGACATTTAGGACTAAATGATACTTTGTTGTGAGAGACATTCCAGTATATTGAAGAGGAATTACCAAAGTCCCTAACTTCTCATTAGTAGATGAGCTCCATTTCCCTCAAGTCTTCGGTTTTGGCAACCTAGGACATCTTCAGATATTGCCAAATGGTCCCTGGGAGGCAAAATTACCCCCAGTTGAGAACCACTGGTCCAGAGAATTTAATATAAATATTAAGAATGAATCCAGACTCAGAATGGTTATGAATAAACAGGAGGTGAGAGTGAAGTCAGCAGCTTAGCTAGAAAAAAACAGACAGACAGTAACTGGGAAAGAACATCTGATTAATGGAGGATTTGGGGTTGTTTTTAAGACTAAGACATGCTGAGATGATGATGGGAAGATTGAATGAAGAACTTAAAATACAAGTGACTAACAGACAAAACTCTGTTCCCAAGGAGACAGGAGGACTAGAGGTCAGAAAATCTAGTTAAAGGTACTTCTCTATCTGTTTTCTATAAAAAATATTTCAATTTGAAAATTTCCCTAGAATTTTTAAATCTTATTTCGTTATTATCGAGGAAACATGGTTTAAATAATCTTAATGTTTGTTTAGATGCAATAGTTACTATACCTCCACAACAATTTTTTCTTTTCATCCTTAATTAATTGATAAATTTTATAAAAGTGTTAATTTTTATGGTATTGATATACAGTTACTGCACTTCAACCACTACCAAAGTGCCCAAGATTTTCCACCAGTGTCCTGATACTATTTCCAGTTCACCTCATCATTCCCTAATTTTCTCTTCCCACCCTCCTCTAGGCCCACTTGCTTGGTATTTTTAGGTCTATAATTGAAGGTCAAGAGTTTGCTCAACACCCAATACCTTCCATGATAACATCTTGTTGCTCTATATATCACAGAAGAATAAAATAATTCAATTTTTGTCCTTCTCTCTCTAACTCATTTCACTTAACTCCAATTCAATCCAAGAAGCAGTAAAGAAATTGTTCAATCTTTTCTTATCATTATATGAGAGTCCATTGTATACATATAACGCAATTTATCCATTCATCTGTTCTTAGACATTTGTCTTATCTCCACATCCTGGCTATAATATTTAGCACTACAGTAAGCACAAGTGTACATATACCTTTTTGAATTATTTTTTTGTGTGTTTGGGGGGTTGCTACCAAGATCTAAGATAACTGATCTTTGAAAGGAGCTCTATTTTTACTTTTTGGATAAGTCACCATATTATTTTCCTTTTATTTATTTATTTTTTGAGTTGGGGCACAATCGACAGTGCTCAGGTTATACTCCTGGCTCTGTGCTCAGAGATCATTCCTACTGGTGTTTGAAGATCACATAGAAAGCCAAGGATCTACCCCAGGTTGGCCATATACAAGACAAGCACCCTGCCCACCGTATTATCTCTTCAGCTCCAGTACCAATCTCTAGAGACTGCACAGACAACATTTGTCCTCAGAGAATTAGGATTCTTATTGCACTGCATCCTTGGCAAGAGTGGTTGTTTCAGTCTTTTTGATATAAGCCGTTCTCACTGGTTTGAAATTATATCTCATTTTCCTGTATGGTGCATATGGTGATGGTGAACACTTTTTCATCTACCTATGACTATCCATATGTCCTCTTTGTGGGAGTGTCGTTTCTTCTCCCCATTGTTTGAAGAAGCCATTAGTTTTTTTGTTAAGTTTTATGAGTGCTTATATATCTTAGGTATTAGCCCTTTATTGATATGTTATGTTCAAGTATTTTCTTCTATTCAGGAAGGCACTAGCAAGTTTTATTAAAGGTCTCAATGGTGAAAAAGGTAGCATTTCTGGGAGGGATTAAAGAGTTCAAAGAATTTCCATCGGTTTGCTTTCTTTTATCCTATGAAATGGAGGGAAGTTCATTTTGAGACTGAAGAGGAACTGAGGGACAAGGCCCTGAGGAAAGTGAGGGCAGTTTTAAATGATCTTGACTGGTAGCACTGCACTGTAGCATAGTCGTCCCATTGTTCATCGATTTGCATCAATTTGCTTGAGTGGGCACCAGTAAGGTCCCCATTGTGAGACTTGTTACTATTTTTGGTATATCGAATTCACCACGGGTAGCTTGCCAGGTTCTGTCGTAATCTTGACTGGTATGCAAATCAATTATTATTAACTTTTTCTTTATGAATTTTGGGTTATTTTGAAACATTCTCTATGCTAGTGTCAATAAACAGAGATGGACTAAGGGAGGTAACTTACACTAAGTCTCATATCCTCAAACTAAGACTTGAACTACAGATTAAGATCTCTAAGAAATGGAATATATGGTAGGAGGTGTTGAATGCTCTGAATTTGTGCTCAGAGAGCCAATATGTCAATCCTGGCAATTCATGATGAGTGCTAGGAACCAGGTACCACCAAGTCCATCTTTTCCTTGCTCAGGGTCCCCTGGATTACACCCAGGGATGCTCAGGAGCTTCTAGGACTCCTGCTATGGTGGGGGAACCATCTAGTAGTACTGGGGATGGAATGAGAGTCAGTGGCCCAAGTCAAGCACCTTATCCTTAACTCGGACATATTCTACTTATGTCCAAGTCAGTTAATAAAGAGATCAGTTTATCAACATCCCTCAGGTAATCTGTATGCCAGACCCCTGCCATCATCAAATTATTCTGGCAGTAACCCAGTTGTTCTATTTTTTTTCTTTTTGGGTCATACCTGGCGATGCTCAGATGTTACTTCTGGCTCTGCACTCAAAAGTTACTCCCAGCAGTGCTCGGGAGATCATATAGGATTCTGAGGATCCAACCTGGGTCTTCTGCATGCCAGGAAAACACCCCACTATACTATCACTCCACCCCCCCCACACACACATACTTGTTCTTTTGTTTAGTGTAACTTGCATGTTTCTGTTCCCTATGGCTATAAAGATCTTTTCTTTTTCACAGCATCTCAGTTCCTTTCTATTTGCTGGGATAGTTTCATGAATCACTGAAGAAAAATATCTAAAAGATTTTTTAATTAATTCATGCAAAGTTTTTTGACATTAATAAATTATAAAATTAAATTAAGATACAGGAATAATTCAGGCATTGTTGTGATATTAACAGACATATTTTCACTTTTTTTATATTAAAACACAAGTATAAAATATAAAAACCTTGCTAGAGTTAAAGCAAATATCACAGCTCACCGTGTAACATAAAAATTGCCTTCATAACAAATTAACAATCTTTATTTGCATTAAGTGGTGGTTGTCACTACAGGATTCAGACATGCCTGGGCATCAATACTTGTTCATAGGCCAACAGTGACTCACAGAAGGAACTATAAAGTCTTCTAAGACAATATATAGTGATAATGCAAGCTTAAATTGATACATCCTTTTGTAGGTGAGGGAAGGAATTTGGTCATTTGGAGCACAATACAAGGGAAACAGGCAAATATAACATCTTCATTATATATTTGGTCCCATCTAGTTAAGACAAGGTGGTATGGTTGGAGGGTCAAAATAGGGGGTGTGCAATTAAGGCACTTGCTGACATGGTAGATTTCCAACACGAATGACATGAGAGGAAGCACTCCTAAAGCAATATGCATAACATTTACCCTTGTGAGAGACAAGATAGCACTGTGGTGATATTGAAAGCCTTATCATATGCCCTCATAGTCTCTTTCTACAGCATAATTTGGAGCACAGAAAGATGGGGTGTCAATAAAACACTCTGAGTGCAGCAAGGTGTCCTCATGTTTTTCTGTAGTTACTCATTAGGAAAACATTCTCCATATTTCTATGGTCTTCTTTCTTATCATGCTAAAGGGATAAATAATACTTTATTGTTATGTAATTTATTAATGAACCTTTTTCTGTTTTGAATTTTTTCCTAGAATTATATATGTTTTTACATATAGCTTTATTTTTATGTTCAATTATTCTCTTAGAGCATAGTCCCAACAGTGCTATAATGGGTTCAAAAATGTGAGCACATGAACATACACAAAGGATGCCCTCTTCTTGTGTGCTTAGTATCAAATCTATCAAATCCTTTTGCATGCTATTGACAATGTTTGAATTAGAAATCTTTTGATAACACAACCTTTTATTGTCACCTGAATAGCTAGGTGTTGTCTTGCACACTTTGCAAATAATTGTTATGTGGGTATTTCATCCAATCATTTTTCTAAAGGAGATAGGAAACAAAACAGGAAATTCTGTAAATTCGATGTCATTGTAGCGCTTATATTTAGTGGGAAACTAATCTACAAGGACCAAGTTATCTTCTCAAAGTGTTCCTTCAGCTCTCTGTTCTTGCTTATGGGGAACTCACGTGATCGTGTGTCATGGAAGTTGTGTGAGTTCTGTTTTCCATATGAGTTCTCAAAGTAAAGACCCCAGAGATACCTCACAGATTCTATTTTCCACCAAGATCCTGAAGTCTCTGAGTTCTGAAATGATTTTAGAAATGACTACACTGTTACCCCCATATAGAGAAAGTACTCACCACTAAGTCTACACAGAGGATTGTTTCTCTCCATTGCAGATCTTCCATCTTCCAGTGGATCTTTGGAGGAAAAAAAAAAAATGACTTCATTCATTTGTTTCATTTTGTTTTGGATTTTGCCTGCAGAAACTCTTTTGCTGCTTGTCTTTAAATTTTATTTTCTCTCTTAATGCTTTTGATAACCAGAGTTGTATCCTCTGTAAGGTCTTCTTTTCTGTCTTCTAGCTGGAGTAGAAACCCTTATAAAAAATATCTAAGTGGGTGACTGTATCCTGGTTAATTTTAGGGCCATTTTCTTTTTCCATTCGCCAGATCAGCACCAAAGCTAAGAAGGCGTCTGATCAGTGCCCCTCTCCCTTGTGTTCAGACCATGTGCAAGAGGAGAGTGTGGCCAGCCTCCAAGACACATCCTCCTGGAGGATCCCCCTCCCTGCAGGCTGAGATCTGCTCCATTGCATTTTCTTCTCCTAGGAAGGTTTGCACCACAGACAAGAGCTTCTGTCATGTCTGATATGTCCCTTTCAAAATTGCTGACCCTCAAGTTATTTTGGTTTTGTTGTACATGTGTTCAAAATTCCTATGTAGACAGATCTGTCAATCTTTTCCTTCATGATTACTTATGTCACTTCAAAAATAATAATAATGGTTTCACCAGACATCTGACAGACAATAGCATGTTTTCTGTAATGTTTTCTCATTAGCTTTAACTTCAGTTGTTCAAAAATTTCATCAAAAGGTATGAAATAAAGTAGTAAGTAGATTTTTTTCTCAAGCAAAGTATAGTTAAATATCCCAAATGATGTGCATTAAATAATTATTTCTTTTACTTTTTTTTTCAGATATCTTTTGTTGTCTATGTTATCACTAATTGCAACATGTTTGTTTCTAGACATTTAGCTACATGCTTATTTGGCGATGTTGCGACATATTTAACTTTCATCTCTGTAAAATATTAGTTAATGTCCTTAGCTGAGCTTAGTGACGTCAGTTGCATAGCCATTGTCAAAGACAATCCACCTTAGAATGATAGCTCAGCAATTCACTGGTCATTGTATGAACCCACCTGGGCAAGCTCCGTAACTGCGAAATTTGCTTACTTGGAAAATGGGAACAATAAATAATCTCTCTGTTCTGTAGAAAGAGAGTTATATATTGTACACAAGAGATTTAAAATTATGCCTATTTAGTAATTGGTTAACAAATTATATCTGCTTTTTTTTAGAAAATTAAGTGCCAAATTTTAAGATTTTTGAGTTGGATTATTTCAAACCTATAAACTGATTGAAATTAAAAGCCTTTTGATTTAACATTATTTCAAGCATAAAGCAACTGCTCTTTGTTTGTTATCCATCCTCTGAAATATTATTCTGTAAGATTTTATACTTTTGTTGATATTAAACACAATTCTTTTAGGGCTTTCTCCTGGCTCTGCACTCAGTGATCACTCCTGGTGGGGCTCAGAGGACTATGTGAGATGCTAGAGTTCAAACCTGGAGGGAGGGCTAGCAAGGCATGCTCCCTGCTTGCTGAACAATTGCTTCTGCCCCAAGAATACTTGTTCTTAAATAATTTATGTAGCCTTTAAATATTCTGACATGGAATAAATGGGTTCTAGTGACATGTTCCTTCTAGTTTTTTTCCCTAAAGTATTCCTTTTAATTTTTAAAATATCCAAATAAGATGTCACAATATTCAAAAATGGCATTTTATTTCTGTTTTTAAATAGGAACTCTTCTGGATTTCTTTTTTGTCTTTTTTTGTACTGATCAAAAATTCAAAATAATGTTTAAGACATATGAGGATAGTTGTCTTTTTTTTCTTAGTGATTTAAATGGGAATATTTTTAATGAAGAAAGGAGAGAGCTTTAGAGTAAAACTCAAAGGTCACTTCATATTGATGGTGTCTCTTATGACTAGCTTGAAACACAGAGCAAACCCAGCAGTTCCTTGTAGAACCCATATTTTTCATTAATAAGAAAAAAGTGTGAGCACTTTTCTCTGAGTCATAAAAATAACTGGTAACATATGCAATATATCTGGCAATCACAGTAGTCAGTAGAAGATTTAATTTCATTTTCAATATATTATTCATATATAAAAATTATAATTCTAATAATTGCATTATAAATCAGTAATACAATTGATAGATTTTAGATATATGACTTTTATTTGAAACTCACTTTGAAAATTGTTACAAAGAATATAAGACATCTCTAGTTTTACACCTTCTGGCATTTATGATTTATCTATAGCCTCCTAGAGATAAATGCACTTCTTCCATAGAACAAATAGAAAAATATTTGATGGACATAATGTTGAATGAATGTTCTCAGTTAATTAAAAACATGATTAATTTTTAGATAGCTGATAGGCAGCAGCTCACACTTGAATATACTTCTGTCAAATGAGAGATGGGTTTCTGATGCTTCTTAGACATTACTATGCGGAATTTACAGTTTAATTGAGGGTCACTTTTATGACAGAATAAATTCACACTTCACTAATATTCTTGTAGAACTCTAAACTATACAAGATTTAAAAATAAAACAATTTCTAACTATCTGATGCCATTAGAGTATATCAAAAGATAAACAGTTTGGGAAGAAACTTAAGATGAGAAAGTGGTATAGGGCAAGTCTGAGAGCAGGACATATTCAGAAAATAGAATAACTTAAACTGCAACTGAAAAGTTGGCATCTTCCTGCCTTTGAAAATCAGAAGAGAGCTTACGACAACTAGAACAACTGAGAATTTAAAGTAGGACTTCAGTAATTAGGCAGCAAGAGTTGTGGAGATTATAACACATACTTTGTATTGAGACTATAATCAAATATCTTATTGACCATCCCAAAACCCCACAAATCACACATGGACAGGTCAGAGTATAACATCCTAATGGATAATTCTTAAAAAGCAGAAATTTTTATTATTTTCCAAAAGACAGAATTTGCATCTGATTCCTTATTCCAATCAAGTGAAAATCAGAAAATAAAAAAACAAAAGCAACATTTTTATAGGAATAAAATACAATTCATTGATAGATCATAGCCCAAATTATTAAACAAAAGAATAAATAGGTTAGTATACCCATTTTTAAAACTTTTTTATTGGATCACTGTAGATAGACCATTACAAAGCTGTTTATGATTGGATTTTAGTCATACAGTATTCCCAGTGTATCTACTCTTGAAAAAAGAGAAAATCAATAAAAACCAGCTATGATTAGCTAAATGTTGAATTGGGCGAAATAATATCAGACATCTATTAAACTCTATTCAGTGATGAAATAGAAATTATGCTAATAATAAACTGATACATGTCATTTATATACAGAAATTCATATTTCCAATATGAATTTTAAAACTAAAGAGTAGATGCAATATCTAAGAATAGAAATAATTAGGATGAAATTAGTTAACCTGATAAAATGAGTCATTATTATTCACCTTTTCTCTCACATTTGTTTTTTTAGGTATCGTGCCACTTTCCAGTACTTTTTTAAATTTTTATGTGATTTTTATATAATTTATTTATTATTGAATCGCTGTGAGAGCAGTTACAAAGGCTTTGGGTTTAAGTCTCGGTCATACAATGAGGAAACACGTGTACTTTCACCAGTGCACATTGACCACCACCAAAACCCCAGTATACCCCCCATCCCACACCCTGCCCCTACCTGTGTGGCAGATGATTTCCACATTACTTTCTCTCTACTTTGACTACATTCAATATTTCGACAACGGCCCCACCATTGTTATTTAAGATTTTTCCCCAACACTTAGATCTGCTTAAAAGCAACATTCTAAAGCACAGATTTTGGAATTCTGGAATTTTAACAATTAAATCTGGAGGGATTTCTGCCCAAAGCCACTGGGTCCTGAGATTTGTTTCTGAGTCCCTGGGATCGTGGCAGTTAAGCAACTTGATCAGAAGCCAGAGAGGCCGTTCATGGGCAGCGACTCGGGGTCTCATTGAAGTGGGGGAGGAAAGGGCCGGCTGCACCCCTATCCTGTGAGGCCCCATGTGTTGATCACTGGAGGCCCAAACCTGTCTGTCCATTGGCCTCTGGAAGATGGTAGCCCCAGAACCGCCAGGGGGAAAGACGTTTAGTAGAGTTTTTAAAAATATAAGTCCCTTTAACATTACTTACTTAGAGGACCAGTATAACACAATTATTTTCATTGTGGTGTGTCTGGAAAACTCATAATTCTCTTTATTCCTCCAAATCTATGGTAATCTGTTGAGTAGAGTATTCTTCGTTAAAAGATCTGTTCCATCCAGCGTTTTGGACATATCATGCCACTTCCAACTGATCTGTAGAATTTCAGTTAAGAAATTTGCTGGTAACTTTATAGGGGTTTTTTGATATGTGACTCTGATTTTCTTATGTTGCTCTTAGCATTCTCTCTTTTTTCTTGGGTTTTGTCATTTTATTATAATTTGACTTGGCATGCATCTATTCAGAATTATTTTGTTTGAAATTCTTGGAGCTTCCTGTGAGAAAGATGAATGTCTACTCCTCTTTTTTAACTGGAAGGAATTCTCAGCTATTATTTCTTTAAGTAAGAATTCTGCCTGTCTCTCTCTTCTTCTTCTGGAACTCCTATGATATAAAGGCCATTTCTGTTAGTGCTGACCCACATGATTTTCAATTTCTCTACATTGTTCTATCTTTCTTTATTGTTTTTTTCTTCTCTTTTTTTGCCGGTTTTTTTTTTTGTTTTCTTTTGTTTTTGCTTTTTGGGTGGGAGAGCTGGGATAGCTTCTACTTCTTTTCTTCCAAGCTCACTGATTTGATTTTTCTTTTTTTTTTTTTTTTTGTAAATTTTTATTAAATCACCATGTGGAAAGTTACAAAGTTCTCAGGTTTATATGTCAGTTATACAATATTCAAACACCCATCCCTTCACCAGTGCCCAAATTCCACCACCAGAAACCCCAGTTTACCCCCCGCCCCCACCCCCTACCCCCTACTGTATAACTAATGAATTTCACTTCATTTTTTCTTTACCTTGATTACATTCCATAATTCAACACAAAACTCACTATAGTTGACATAACTCTCTCTCTCTCTTATTTTTTCTCTTTTTCCTTTTCCATTTTTTTTTTTTAATTTTTCCCCCTCATCCCCCTTCCTGCGCCTCATAGTATGGTGTACTCCACGCCACGTTGGCCAGCGTGGGGCTTTTGCTTAGCTCATAGTCCAGAGGTGGCTGTTACATTAAGAACCTTCAATATTTCAACAAAAACTTACTGTTATTATTTGGAGTTTCCCCCCCAAGTCTGACCTGTTCAAATGGAACCCTTTCACATTGATGATAATTATAAATGTTAAGTCGCGCGGACGCAGCAGTGTCCGCGCGGTTTTGGATTTCTGTATAAAGTCCTGGGAAAATTCTGCCAGAAATTACATATTTCCTCCGTTAGCCTGCGTGGGGCAAAGGCTTAATTCACAGTCTCCATACATGGGTGCAAGCACTTGCTGGAACCCCAATTCCTAAAGCTGTCTCTGGTTCCCGCTCGTTCCACATCCACCGGCTCTGCAGGGGCATGGGCGCCCGGGCCGAAAACCCGGCCGGCCGGAGCCGAGCACGGGCCCGACTAGGGCTGGCTCTGTATCCTGCGGCTGTTTCAAGTTCAAAGCACACATTTTTTTTTTTTTTTTCCGTGCCACCAAGTTCGTACCTTCTCAACGGACCCACAAAATGTCGGACACCACGCCTTCTCCCGGAGGGGAGAGAGACCAAGAAGGAAGGTTCTTTCCTCCGTTAGCCGGCGTGGGGCAAAGGCTTAATTCACAGTCTCCATACATGGGTGCAAGCACTTGCTGGAACCCCAATTCCTAAAGCTGTCTCTGGTTCCCGCTTGTTCCACATCCACCGGCTCTGCAGGGGCATGGGCGCCCAGGCCGAAAACCCGGCCGGCCGGAGCCGAGCACGGGCCCGACTAGCTCACTGATTTGATTTTTAAGCTTCATCCATTCTGCCAAATATCTATTGTCTCTACTCTGTCTTTGTTAACGTCTTCTTCCATATGTCTCATTTAATTGAGCATTATTATGACTGTTGCTTTGAAGTCTACATTTAATAGCTTGAATTACTCTGATATATTAGGCATTCTTTCCAGTTTCAAGTGGTGATCCAGTGGTAGAGGATTCTCCCCACCAGATCAGTTGTCCCCTGAGTGCTGAGAGAGGTCAGAGCCCATGTTAAATAAGCCTGGGAATAACTAGAGAATTTGAAGTTACAAGGGCCTGGTTCCAGCTGCGGCACAGACTCTAATGGGACTTGGTGGCAGCCAGGGATTTGAAATAGCAAATACTCAAGGTCACCTTTCCAGGTCAAATTTGAGTCATCTGAGTGACAGTCCGTGATTCAGGGTTACCAGTTCCAGCAGCCACAAAGATGGCTCAGTTGTAGAGACATGGAAGTTGACTGAGAAACTCATTCTGTGATGGGTTTAAGAGGATTATGAGGCCTTAGTTCTAGCTAGTGAGTGACAGTGTACACACACCAGGCCGGGCAGGGAGCAAAGTCTGGTTGGACCTGGGACTACAAAAGAACACAGCAAAAAGTGGCCTCTTGATTAGAGTGTAAATGCTCTGGGATGTCTCTGGGGCGCTTTCTATATGCAGGGACACAGTTTGCTTACTTGAAGATAGTTATAAATTAGCAGGTGCTGGATCTCTTAGTCTGCCAGAAATAAGCACTTGATCATTGTTTCTTGGTTTCCAGCTGAACAACTATTTACTAGAGGTGAGTGAAGCTCTTTTCAGAGATTAGCCCCCAGAGACTGTTACTATGGAAAGTAAGATCCAATACAGATCCTACCAGCACTGCTATCAGCAAAGTTACAAGAGGTTGTTAAGATGGATGCTGCAAGTGACTCCAACCTGTTTATACGCTTTTGTTTCATATTTCCTGTTCTAGTTATAGGAGTCTAGGATCATAGGATCGGGGTGCTGGGTGTTCAGTGTAACACCCTCTGCGTCTTTCCTAAGGTAAATTTTTTTACTTTAGAAATAAATTGCAGCTTATTATCATTGTAGGTCCTTTTTAGGGTTTTTTTGTGGGGTTTTTGTGGGGGTGTCTCTCTTCAGTTCATCTGATTGTTTTACAATTTTCTCATTGGGGTTTGTTCATTGGAGTTTCAGGTCAACTTCAGTGTAGTTTAATCCAAGTTTAGGTGTAGATTTGCTGTGCTTGCAGAACACAATTTGTCCCTATCCCATCATCTTAGTCCCATTCTAGCTTGCTCTCTGATTTGCATATGCTGAATCACCATAAATATCATGATCCTTATGTGTGATCCTTCTAATTTATTGTTCAATTCAGCTCATGAGCTTATGTTGAAGATCCTTGAATTTATATGGTATGTAACTTTCTGCAATATCTCTGTTAGCTTTTGGTAACAGTAATTTGGGCCTCATGAAGAACAGTTTGGAATTCCATTTTATTCAGTGTTCTGAAAGAACTTGAGTTGGATATATAACAGATAAGTTTTGAAAGTTTGATAGAAATCACTAGAGAAACTTAATAGCGTAAAATTCTTCAAAGTGGTCTCTTATGATTCTTTGCATTTATAGAGGACCCATTGTAATTTCTCCCTTTTCATTTCTGATCCTATCAAATCTGTGATATTGAAATAAGAATAGAGACACAGACCAATGGAATTTAACTGAAAGTTCAGAATAAAATACTCATATATATCAATAGCTTACCTACAACAAAGTAGTCAAGAGTGTAAAGTAGAGAAAGAAAATTTTCTTCAATGAATGATTTTGGAAAAACTGGATAGCTACATGAAAAAAATTTAAATTGGATCATTAAATTATATTATATTATATTATTTTATATTATATTATACCAAACACAAAGATTAACTCAAATTAATCAAAGAACTGGATATTGGACAAGAAAACAAACAAACAAATAAATACACTGAAGAAACATGAGCAAAACATTAATAAACTACTAGCCAATTTTTTTTAATTAATCTAAGGGTTATTTGCCCCCAATGATAAGGGAAACAAATGCAAAAATGCACAAATATTATTACATCAATAAAAGATGCTTGCACAAAGTAAAAAAAACTGCCATTAAAATTAAAAGACATTATACCGAATGGAAAAATTTCACTTGCCATAAAACTAACAAAAGGCTAATATATAAAAAATACATAAAAAATTTAAAGTATGCAACAGGAAGAAAACAAACAACCTCATCAAAAAAAATGTGAAGGTCTAAAATAGACAGTCAGCAAGGAATACATACAGGTGGTGAATAGGCTTGTAAAAATGTCCATCATCACCTTTTTGCAGAGAAATGCAAACAAAACAACCATGAGAATGACCTACACCTAAAAGGCCAGAAACTAGTGCTGGAAAGGATAGGGGGGGAAAAGAATAGTTCATATATTATTGGCAAGAATGTAAATTGTTCCAGCCTCTGTGGAAACAAAATAATGATGTTCAAAATATAGTTTTACTATACACTAAATTGACTACAAATCATGTGGTAGAAGTTTCCGTGTGAATACATTTCTCTCACTCTTGCCATCACAACAAGATGTGGTTATCACCTGTTTCATTTCCATTTTAAAGATGAGAAAATTAAGGATTTACAAAGACCTGAGATCACATAGCTGGTGTAGAACAATGGAAGTGAGAGTTAGGTCTTTTCTTGATCCAAATGACTTTATATTTGCTGATACTGGAGACTTCTGAATCTTAAGGAAGAATTGTACTTGTATGAAAACAATCATAAGTCTACTAATTGTAGCAAGGTAAGCCCTGATACTAAGAACTCAGTACTCTCTCTGGAAATACGTCATTTCACTCCCTTGCACTGTGTTACATAAATATTGACTGATCTGAGGGCTGGAGAGATAATATGCTTGTCTAGATGCAGCCAGGCACACTTTGAATACCCAGCACCACATATGAGCATTGCCAGGGCTCACTCCTGAGCACAGAGCAAGGAATATCCCATAACAATTGCTGAGTGTGACCCACCTCCTCTTCCCCACCTAGAGTATAAAGCAGATTGACTAATTTAAAATATCCACAATATCTGGTGTGTATAAAATTAAAAGGAGTGGACCAAGGTTGTAGCTCAGCAGTGAAGTGCTTGCCTTGTATGTGTGAGGTCCTTTAATTACAAAATTAAAGATAGTGATTACCTCTAGAAGCAGAGGTAAGTCAGGGAGGAATTACAGAGAAGCATTCAAAGAGATGTGAGGTATTGATATTATTCTAGAACTGAGTGGTAATTTGATGGGTTATCTTTCTATACTCTTCTTGTCAAATGTTATAAAAATGTCATCTAGACTAAACTAAAGATATCTTGGAAGGAATAGAGAGAGTACAGAAATTAAGGAGCATGCTTTGAATGTGGGTAACTTCATTTTAATACCCACTACATGGTCCCCTGAGCACTGAAGGCCCCTGAACAAAGCCAGTGTGGCCCTGGAGGTTCCCAGGGAAACCTGAGTAATTTCTGGCACTGTAAGTCCCCGGCAGCACCATATCATTGGCCCATAACAGTGAATTGACATGAAGATTAATTGATAGCTTCCACGAAGGTCTCTTGGGACCACTTGGCAACACTTGGGTGTCACCCCTCTAAGGGTATCTTCCATGAGTATTTCAAAGGTATAGGACATGGATATTCAAATTAATAATTCCTATCCCTTTGCCCTGCTTCCTACTGCAATGACCAAAATTACTGAAACCAGATCAAGTGCTTAGTTCTTTCCTCACAGTCATCAGAGACTCATGATCAGATGTGGCATTATCAGATCCAGTTTTTAGAAATTATTTGCGCAAGAAAATAAAGCGGAATTGTCTTTCTTTCAGGTGAATCAAAGTTTCAAGGTGTAACTAAAGCACTCTGCTTCACAGCTGCCAATTAATAAATACTGTTGTGACGAGGTAGCATCAGTCCTACATTCCCACAAATCACCCTTCACCAAGGCCTGTGCATAGTAGGTGGACAATTGACAATTATTCGATAACGTATGAGTGGATGAGTCAAGTCTCACAGTTTCAAAGAACAATCTTAAATGTCATTCCTTTGGAAATGTGAGCATGCTGTTCAACCTACTAAAACTTTCATAATGAACCACCCACCAGTACTGTCATGTATGAATATCCCCTGTGTTTCCCAAATCCTTTTTGACCTATGGACACAATGGCTGAACATGAGTCATGCTTCTGCCACGGCTCCCACACAACTGGTATTTTTAATGTTCCCGCATTTCCTGAAGTCAAGCTCTCAGGAAAGCGTTTTTTCAATAATGACCTCACCCTTGCCATGTTCTCTCCTCATCCCTAGCACAGAATCCTGAAATATCTAAGACGGTGTGCAAATACCTAGAATTACAAAAAAAATAAAAAACCTGGAAAAATGGCCTTCTGTTTTTCTCTCAAAGTCTATGAGTATGACCCTTGTCCTTTGTAGTTTAAGGGGAATGCATCCATAGAAATGTCCATTCTTGTGTTTTATTTGTAGCTAGTTTATTCTTACAATTGACAATAATCTCCACACAGAAGAACTAAAGCAGTCTATCAGTGGCTGAGAATTCAACAGACCTGGAGGCTGGACTTCACTCTAACACTGTGCCATTTCAGTTTAAGAGCCTTAATCTTCTCATCTATATAATGGGAATAAGGAAAGCAACTTTTCTGGTGTGTTATGAACATAAATGAATACAGTCCCAGTACACTGCTTGCCTAACAAAGAGCAAATGGTCAATACCAGCTAATTAATGGTTACTTTTTGAGTCAAATTTTCCCTGACCTCACTTCAGGTCAGTCTCTCCCAGGCATCACTGACTAGGATGTGGTCATTGTGACAGCTCAGTCCTTTAGGTGCACATATATCCTACCCAGCCTCACCGCCGGGCCACACTCAGAGAATCAGAAATGCTTTTTGTTTTGTTTTATTTTTGAGCCACACAAAGCTGTACCCAGGGTTTACTTCTGGCTTTGTGCTCAGAGATCACTCCCAATGGTACTCCAAGGAGAATACGGGGTGCCAGGGATCAAGCACAAGTCAGATGCAAACAGGGCAAGCACTGTACTTGCTATACTATTTATCCAGCCCCCCACCCAATGATCATAGCTATTAAGGGAAACCAGAGAGGGAGAAGTTAGAATAGGTGGGGCAAGAGGGAAATTACGAAGCCACCTTTTCTCACCCAAGTTCAAAGCAAATGAAGATGCTGCTACAGGTGAGTGGGAGGAAAGGTTTTTATATGTCAAGGTCCCTTTGTACCGTGGTGATAAAAGCTTACCCTTCTTTGCAAAGGGGCATGTTTGTTTTACAGTTTTAAACTCTTATAGATAAGAATTTTGATTTATTAAGGTCATGTTCCATTCTGTAGCCTCAGTTTTAGGTGAGTACCTCTATGATCAACATCTATACATACTGCATTAGATTCACTCACTGTTAAGAATCGAACTCTTCACAAAACAATTGTTTTCTTATACCCAATTTACCCACCCACCCCCTATCTCCCCACAGTCCCTTCTGGGAACCTTTGAGATCTGAGTCTTTAAAATGGAAACCCAAGAACAAAGATGAAGATGAAAATGACTATCTGACTATGGCAAACAGGCTTCCACTCTTCTCATCAGAGCATCAGATAAGCTTCCCAAAGGACTTCTTAAGACCCTGTCAGTAGCTCAAGACTCTGTAGCACTGTCAAGAGGATGCACTTGGGTGCAACCAAATTGCAAATGCCAAAAAAAAACCCACCAAAAATCAGATCTGAGGGCTCAACTACAGGTGAGCGCTTGTAATGCATACCTCCCCAAGACACCAACCTTTTGGCCCATACAGGAGGACACTAAAAGTCACCTTAGGAAACGTTTTAATAATTCACTGGTCCTGCTGGGAAGCATAGCAGCCCTCAGCACACACTAGCCCTAATGAGCAGCAACCATCTCAAACTGAGCAAAACCTTTCTGTACACGTGACCTAAAAGCAGACCCCTCAGAGGTTCAGGCTCCATGAAGATTAAGGATCAACACTAGGCCAATCAAAGGAGTAGTATATATATTTGGGCTGACCAGAGATACTTCAGGCAATTAAGTACATCTGCAGTCCCAGGGAGGAGCACAGTCTGTGGAGTCTATTTCTGAAAAGGAGCAATTTGCATAGCAAATGTTCCATGCATAATCTTCACTTGGGACAATTCTTTCTGGCTCTAATCATGCAAGTTACTCTCATCCTAAAATGAGGCCCTAATTATGGGAAAAATAAAGCAGCTAATAGTTTATTAAGGCAGCAAGAGGAACAAGGAACCCTCAGTTTGCATCAGGTGTGATCGTATACTGCTCCCTGTAAGTTGGAAGATGGCATGTCAGCCATCTGGGTTTCAGTTTCCTCATCAATAAACCTTTGCCTATAAGGGAACACCCTGTGGGCTGTTTGTTTTAACTCCCACACTAAGTTATTATTTATTATTACTTAAATTGAACCTCAGTACACATACTCTAAAGTAAACAAAAAAGGTAAAGTTCTCTGACTTAAAATGTTATGCCTTTTAGGGTATAAACAGTGGTGGGCAAGATTGATCCCATAACAATATTAAAGATGATCTCCTAGCTATATGATCATCAACAAAGAGAATGACTCATAAGTGATGTCATTCAGATTAAAACTCCAAACTCTTAACTCCTAATGTTTACTCTGAGGAGCTGGGTCCAGAACTCCCTACCAGAAGCACATGTTCAGCAAGTTCTGGAGAGCCATGCTTTAATTAGGGGTGAGTGGACAGAAATTGTAGTCTGAGAAAATATTTTAGCTTATAAGAAATGCCGGGCCGGAGCGATAGCACAGCGGGTAAGGCGTTTGCCTTGCACTCGGCCGACCCGGGTTCGATCCCCGGCATCCCATATGGTCCCCCAAGCACCGCCAGAAGTCATTCCTGAGTGCAAAGCCAGGAGTAACCCCTGAGCATCGCTGGGTGTGACCCAAAAAGCAAAAAAAAAAAAAAACAAGAAATGCCTAGGAAATATGAGTGTTAGCACATTTAGAAAAATGTAATCCTTGGGCCTTCAAGATCTACCATGATTGACTAACTAGTATTGATTGGGATTTTACTGTGTGCCCAGCATTGCACAAAGATCTTAACATGGATTATCTCATTTAATCTTCAAAATAGTTGGTAAAATGAACACTTTTACTATCCAGTTTTACAGAAGAGAAACCGGAGGTTCCAAGAGGTTAAGTCATGTTTCCCAAGTCACAAAGTGGCAAGATGAGATTTGAACCCCGCATACATAAATCCAGACTATTGTTTATCACATTGTTTGTCTACCTATAAACTCTTTCCACTCTGCAACCAGGCAACTAGTACATCACCATCCCTATGAAAATGCACTGCCTGAGCCAGATGGAACTCTTTATGTGTTTATTGATTTAGCTGCTAATCTAGTTCTTACCCTCATTCTGCTATCCATTAAGAACTCAAACATCACCAGTCTCCAGCCATTTTATCCTTAGAATTTCTAGATAATCTTCACTTTAGGATTCAAGTACAAAAAATGGTTATCTAAGTCCATTCATCTAAGGTACTTGTCTTATTTTTTTTTTAATTTTATTTATTTATTTATTTTAATTCTTTTATTGATTCACCATGTGGAAAGTTACAAAGTTTTCAGGTTAAAGTCTCTTGAAAGTAAAGTGAAATTTATTAGTTACACAGGCGGGGGGGGCTTAGGGTGGGGGGGCTAGGGGTGTGGGGGGGTTAGGGGTGTGAGGGGGCATGGTGGAGCTATACTGGGATTCTTGGTGGTGGAATATGAGCACTGGTGAAGGGATGGGTATTCGAGCATTGTATAACTGAGATTTAAACCTGAAAACTTTGTAACTTTCCACATGGTGACTCAATAAAAAATTTAAAAAATAAATAAAAATAAAGTCTCAGTTATACAATGCTCAAACACCCATCCCTTCACCAGTGCACATATTCCACCACCAACAATCACGATATACCTCCCCCCTTCCCCCTACCTCCCCAGCCCCCCACCCCGCATGTGTAACTGGTAAATTTCACTTTATTTTCACTTTACTTTGATTACATTCAATATTTAAACAAAAAAATTCACTATTATTGATTTGGAGTTTCTCCCCCCTAAAGTCGATCTGCTGAAAAGAAAGCATTTGGTAATTTGTTTTCCATTGCTGAGAATGAAGAGATATGAGGTCCGGAGGCCGCACTAGCAGCAGCATAGTTTTGGATTTCTGTATTTTAGTATTTTAGTAACTAAGTCCAGAGAAATGTCTGCCAGCAATCGCAACATTGTAAGCTTGGACCTCTCAGCTATTTTATATTCCACATATGAGTGCGATCTTTCTATGTCTGTCTCTTTCTTTCTGACTCATTTCACTCAGCATGATACTTTCCATGTTGATCCACTTATATGCAAATTTCATGACTTCATGTTTTCTGACAGCTACGTAGTATTCCATTGTGTAAATATACCAGAGTTTCTTTAGCCAATCATCTGTTTTCGGGCACTCTGGTTTTTTCCATATTGTGGCTATTGTAAACAGAGCGGCAATGAACATGGAAATGCAGATGTCATCTCTACTATACCTTTTTGCCTCTCCGGGATATATTCCCAGGAGTGGTATTGCTGGGTCAGATGGGAGCTCAATTTCTAACTTTTTGAGAATCGTCCATATTGTCTTCCAAAAGGGCTGAACCAGTCAGCATTCCCATAAGGTACTTGTCTTCTTAAAAATGTAAACATCGTTCAGTCAAAAGCATACACAGTTGCCATTCAGTCATTCAAAAACATATGTCATCATTGTCCATTCTTTTCAGTCAGTAGTGTAGGAAATTGTCTGTTTATTTTTGTTTTGTTTTTTTGTCCATATCCTCTGGTGCCCAGCTGACTCCTGAGTCTATGTTTAGGGATCACTCCTAGCAGGGCTTGGGGGACAATATGTGGTACCAGTAATAAAATTCAGGACAGCCACATGCAAGGCAAGTACCTCACCCTACCTCATCCTATACAATCTCAACGAAATAAAATTTTAAAATAAAATATTTGATCAACTATAGTGGATTATAAAATAACCACATCTTGTATTTGTTGGCTACGTTGTACTTCCTCATTTCTTTCCCTAACATTTGACCTACTCTTTTCCCCAGAATGAGGTGTCCTTTAACAGAGTTTTCCTCTGATAACAGCATAGTATCCTGTCTTGCATGCCTTCCATGTTAAAGCACTAACAGCTGGTTTTGTATGAAGATTCATCTATGTGTGCGAAAAAATGATGATGCAAGGCACGTAGGAAAACAGCTCATTGCACCTGGTGTTATATAAGCACCCAGGATGGTTTGACTTGCATGCTAACCAGCAAACCTGCCTAGGAAGCAAGCAACTTTCTCAGGCTACTGCTCAACCTGGTGTGTTGACAACCTTGGGAGAGAAGACTGTAATTGCAGTCATAAAGTAATATCTCCCCCCTCCCCACCCCCCATTCTCTCTGGATTGCTTGTTTGTAGTCTGAAATTGCTGAATAGGTTCAGCAGGTTTTTCCTGTTCATTTGATTAACTTGACTCAAGAAGGGAGAGTCTCAGGTCTGCCAGCTATAGATGATTCCTTTCAAGGTCAAGCTAGAGAGACTGAACAGTGTTAGAGGAAGAGGGAGAAGGCTTTCATTTGGAATAAATGAGATTAAGGCAGTAGTGTAGACTGTTCTGAATGCCTGGACAAAGGGAAAGCATAGGAAAAACAATGTGGAGCTTAATAGTATTCAAAGTGTGATTTGTTTAAATTTGGGTGCAAAACATGAAGGTCATTTTATTTTCTGTTTGGGAAGAAAGATTGCACCTGGGCATTCACAGGATCTATTCCTAGTGGTGTGCCCAGGGCGACCAAGCCCCTGGCATTCGATGTTGGGCATCAAACCAGGATTAGCGGAATGCAAAATAAAGTGCTTTACTTTGCACTCTCTTTTTGGTGAGGATCAGTGTTTGTAAAATAATTAGGCTTATGATCTTTGCTTTCTCCAACTGTCACAATCCTAAAAAAATTATGTCATTATACCAACATATTAGAAGTTACAAAAAGCACATCAATATTAACCAAAGTTAAAGGAAGTGGATGAGAAATCCAGAGTTATCTTGAGGTGACCACAGGCTCTAATAGACTCAGTGGGGCCAAGTTCAAATTATAGCACTGTAGCACTGTTGTCCCGTTGTTCATCGATTTGCTCGAGCGGACACCAGTAACATCTCCATTGTGTGACTTGTTGTTACTGTTTTTGGCATATGAAATACACCACAGGTAGCTTGCCAGGCTCTGCCGGGCAGGTAGGATACTCTAGGTAGCTTGCCATGCTCTCCAAGAGGGTCGGAGGAATCAACACAGGTCAGCTGCGTGCAAGGCGAAAGCCCTACCCACTGTGCTATTGCTCCATTCTATTCAAATTATAATCTCTAGAAATTTATAGCAGGAGAGTGGTGAAAATGAACTGAATCATCATGACATGATAATTCTAGACTAACAGAGGCAAGAATGTTTCATAGACACTCTTATCAATGCTATTCTTTAATTTTTTAAGATATACTTCTCACTGATTACAGATCTTTATTTTGGAGTTTTTAAGCCTAATTACCTGAGCAATAGGCCAAGTTTTATCTTTTCCTAGCCATAAAATCTATCTTATCCATCACAAACGGGATATAGAATTCTTCATCAACAACATAAATTGCTGGTATAAATTCAGGGTTAGCAAATAGACTCAAGGCCAACAACAACTTCAAAATGTTTTGTAAATAAAGTTGTTTTTGTTTTTGTTTTAACAAACTATTCATGATTGTGTTTAAGTTATACAGTGTTCCAATACCCATCCCTCTATTAGTGTACATTTCCCAGCACCATTGTAAATAAAGTTTATGGCAACTCACATTCCTTTATTTACATATTGCCTATAGCTTATTCCTTTCTTTGGAAGTTGGGACAAATGGTTCACAAGCCTAAAACATTTTTATCTAGACCTTAACAATAAATGCTTATTAATCCTATTACCTAATAATCATCTAAACATAATTTCTAGGGAATTACAAGGTTGTATGCAGACAAATGAATACTGAAAATTACCATAAAAATGGAAGTATTTCATAAAAAGTTGGTTTTTAACAATTGCTGACTCCCATAAAAGAGCAGCTCTCCCTGTTTATTCTCATAAACAACAAACATTTATAACTTTGGGTCTCAATGGTGAATACATATTAGAATTAACTGGAGAATTGTTTTTCTATGACAATGTCTAGCACTCAGTGTCTAAATTATGTGACTTAATCATCACAGGAAATCTGATGTCACATTTTTAAAAGGTCTCAAAAACCTATAACACACTCAAGATAAGAAATTCTGATTTATTGAGGCCTTACATACAATATCATGATTAACTCTGAGAATCTAAGAAGTTAGGGTTTTTTATGAAATTTTGAAATAAGTTAAAAGAGGCTGACATATAAGACCATTAATTAAACATGCAAAATAGCATGACTGTGTGTTTATAAAGAATAGGCGATTTTCTCCAAACTTATATCTGTAGACTATGCCAGAGCTGATTACCAAAAAATTGTATTGAAAATTGTTAAATATGCAGAGTTGGAGATCCCAACCCCAAACACTCTGATGGATACATCCATGGAAGGATCAGGACCTACCAACATTCTTTTAAAGCACTACAGACTTAGTACAGGGATTAAAGCATTTGCCTTGCTTGTAGCTGACAGTGGTTTGATCCCCAGCACCACCAGGAGTGAGCTCTGAGCACAGATTCAGAAATAAGCCCTGAGCACCATTGAATTTGCCTCTCTACCCTCACCCCTTAGGACTGAAGCAATAGCACAGTGGGTAGGGCGTTTGCCTTGCACATGGCCAACCCGGGTTCGATTCCTCTGTCCCTCTCGGAGAGCCTGGCAAGCTACAGAGAGTATCCCACCCACACAGCAGAGACTGGCAAGCTACGCATGCGAATTCAATATGCCAAAACCAGTAATAAGTCTTACAATGGAGACGTTACTAGTGCCCACTTGAGCAAATTGATGAACAATGGGACAACAGTGCTACAGTGCTACCCTCACCTTTTATCTGACAGAAAAATTGAAAATTCCTTAAAACTCAGTGTTTAAAAAACAAAACAGTGCAGTGGTGATTTCACTAAACAACCAGGAAGACAGTTACAATGTAGAGATTCAATTTGATTTTTTGAAAAACCTCCTAAAACTTGGGCCTACATTTTTCATTGCTAACACCTGATCCTAGAACTTAGAAGATATTTTGGGAAGTGTCTAAAAAATTGAATTTGCTTATTTTAGGAAGTAACTTCCAGTCAGGACTGGAGCGATAGCACAGCGGGTAGGGCATTTGCCTTGCATGCAGCCGACCGGGGTTTGATTCCTCCATCCGTCTCGGAGAACCCAGCAAGCTACCGAGAGTATCTTGCCCGCACAGCAGAGCCTGGCAAGCTACTGTGGTGGATTGGATATGCCATAAACAGTAACAACAAGTCTCAAATGGAGCCAACACTGGTGCCCGCTTGAGAAAATTGATGAACAACGGGACAGCAGTGCTATCGTACTACAAGAAGTAACCACTAAGTGTTTTGATGGACATATACAGCAGATCTAAGGATATAAACTTGACCTTAAAGAGGATAAAGTTGAGACTCAAATTCTGTATATTAAAGAACTATCAATGGCAACATTTCCAACCTTCCTGACATTCCAATATTGATGACCTACCTCACCAAAAGAATAATATTTTGGAAGCACGACGCCACTGAAACTCGTTTAGTAAGATTGGCCTTCACAAGATTGCTTAAACCCTTTTTCTGGGACTAGATCTTTTATGCCAACTGGGCAGCATTACTGCACCATTAACCTACCTTCTGTCATTAGCTTTGACTGTTGACACTTACAGTGATTAGACAGGTTTAAGCAAAGGGCATTTTTGCAGTCTGTGGGGAAGCCTATGGAACATAAATAAACATTTATCTCATTACAAAGTCCTGAATGTGCAAAACATACTGGTCCAAACACCATGATTAGATAAGCACCTGCAACGCCCATTAACTTCAAAGGGAAATTGAAGGCAAATTTAGGCTCCTATGTACCCTGTCCTTATACTTAAGCCAGTCAGATGACCTCTATTTTCACATTAAGTTAATTTCTACATGATAGTTATTGCTCCAGACTCTCAATAATTCTCCCTGGTGGCCTCCTTCAAACAGACTCTGAAATACTCTCCACCTACAATTTCCAGGGTTTCAAATGAGCCATTTGGCCCCACCCCAAATATGTCCTTTTTTAAAGACAGGTCATTTTTTAATGATGCTGAGTGACAGCCTCACCTTCCCCCGCAAAAGAGAGTAAGATGTGATGTTGTTCAATAAAGGCATGCATATTTTATGTGAAGGAAAATAGTTATTAAAGTGGCCTGGATAAAAGCTCCAATTCACATTGCAAGATAGACATGAGGTGCCAGGTCTTGCTGAAGAAGAGAGCACTGATGGTCTCTGTCTCAACAGCATCGTATCTTAACAACAAACCACCCTACCTATTACATCACAGGAATCTCTGAGCATGCCTTGGTTCAAGGTGAGAGGCTGTATATACCCTAAGAAAGGGCAACATTCAGAAGATTCATTGCACTAACATGAGGTGACTATGACACGGAAGACTTCAAAGGCATGATCCATTCTATCAGATGACCTCTCCTGGGAAGTCAGCACAGTCATCGGGAATGGCCAACCACATGGCTTGGATTCAAGTGCCTAGAAGACCCCCTCTGTTTAAATATGCTTTGATTTCGTAAGTGTTCAAGATCCTGGAATCTATTTCTTTTATGTCTTTATCATCATAGCAGCATAGACTACAGAGAGGAGCATTAGCTGAAGAACTGCACTAGAACGAGGTTTAGAGGAAAGAGAAAAGGTGCTGCTGGAAAGCCATAGATTATATAACAAAATAAAGTTAAAATAAGTGACCTGTATAAAATGAACCACATTCTTCCTTGATTCTGGCAGGACTAGAATTCATTTGATATGGACTCTATGTCTTGATTCCTCCATTTCCTCAATTCTTGCTCCCTTCTTAGGTAGACAAGACAAGCCATTCTACCCCAAGCCCATGCACCCACTCTGATATCATTTTTTTAAAACCAAATCATACCTCCATAAGCTCATAGGGTTTGCACTGACTACAGGGTCCATGAATTGTCAAAAGTAGCAAGAGAAGCAGCAAGAACACAAGCCCCTCAAAGCTGCATGGGTATAACTGAAGTAGCAATACCATTGGGAAGAATAAAAAGAAATTTTATATATATTTATGTATATACATATTATGTGTACAGACATATGTGTGTATATATATATATATATATATATATATATATAGTGAGAGAGAGAGGGAGAGAGGAACTTCTGCCAACTGCCAAGACTGTGCAGTTGATTAGTTGACACTACTTGAATCATGGAGCAGAGTAAAATGAGCAAGTTCACTGATGTTCCTGAATTATGTGTAAAATGTACTGATATTATCCTCAATTAGTTCAAAATGTGGGAGAAATGCCATAAATACAACTGTCAGATGTAGGACAAAATTACGTAAGTATTAGAAGTGGCACACGAACCTGAGAGCTTGCTGCAAATATAGATTTTAGATTCCCCCATGCATGACTACTAGAATCATAAAAGGAATTTTATCAAAATTTTTTGGAAACTACTGGATTTTTTAAAAAAATCAACAAACATAGTTGAGCTTTCCCAATGAGATCCATGAGAGGAAAAGAAACAGTGTGAGAGAAAATCTCCCCAAATATATTTCTCCCCCAAATATGTTTTTGGTTACATTTCTCATTCTACAAATATTTACAGAATACTTCTGCATTCTTCTTCAGATGTTGTTGTGGTTTTTTTTCTTTTGGGGTCACACCCAGTGATGCACAGGGGTTACTCCTGGCTCATGCACACACGAATTACTCCTGGCGGTACTCAGGGGGCCATGGGGATGCTGGGAATCAAACCTGGATTGACCTCATGCAAGGCAAATGCCCTACCCGCTGTGCTATCACTCCAGCCCCTACCTTAGGTGTTAAAGGCTGAGGTGTTAAAACTTTTGTGGGGAGAACATAATATACAAAGAAAAACATCTGCTTCTTCCTTTTAATGTATTATAGCAGTAGAGAAGGGAAATGCTATAAGAATATAGTATAGAAATGGAGCTCCTATATGGGGACTTGGGGAAAAACTGAGTCGGTGACTTTCAAAACCAAGTCATGTCATCCTATACAATAGTATAGGATCTTGGGCGCTCTGGTGGGGAAGAGCAGTAACTTTCTATATTGGTACCATGGACATTGCTACTATTGTAACCACAATAATAATTTTGAATTTTTAAAAAAATTAATAAGACTTAACAAATTGAGCCAAGAACTATCACATACAGTGTAGGAAGGGAAGTCATAAAGGAAAAGAATTTAAAGATGACAGAGGGTATTTGTTCTGCAGGGAAGACCTAGAGGAGAACTGAGGAAGGAGAGAGAGACACACTGGGAGAGGGGTGTCTACAGAGTAGTGTGGATGCAGAGCTGTGAGATTGTGGTGGGAATTGGAGGCGGTAGACTAAGGCAATTTGTGTTAGCTGGAGTAGAGGAGGCTAAGCCTGGTCTTGCTATTTCTGGTCATCAGTACAGATGACTTTCAGTTTTCATTTGAGCCAGCCTGGGTAGGTGCATTCCAGACAAGCAGAAATCACGACAGAAGGGTGATTCATCCTCCAGTTGGCTACTTACCAAGTTCCCCAGTCACTGTTTGACATCTTTCCTCAGCCTTGACCTCTTGAACACCCCCTATCCCCCACTAGATGACTTTCTCATTCTAGCTGAGATGGATGCTACCAGAGAAAGCAACCCTCCTGCCCCTCTCCCCACCCCCACTCCCTCATCTCTCTCCTTCGGTATTTAACCCTCCTTGTTTGGAGATAAATACTTCATTCCGAAAGTCACTTTGCCCCTTAAATTATTTTTTTTGGCAGTTGTGTCCATTGTCTAATTTCTCCCTCACTTCTGCTTTATTCCCTAAGTCAATTGCCCCTCCAAGTCTCTATTCTTCTCATGGAGTCTCACTCAATCTCATTTATATGGATGTCATTTTCTTTTTAGTAAGATTGGTGTTTATCATGTCGGTTTCAGATGTATAGCCTAATAAAACAACATCTGTATAAACCATCAATTTTACTTATTTTTTTTTTCATCAACAACTATCCAGAATTTTACCTGAGCACTCTTGATTGGATCACTGATTTCACCTCCTCGTGACCTTCCCCTGCTTCCTCAACCCTTGCCTTTTCGAAGTCTACCCACCTGTTTTCTGCCTCTGTTGCACCCTCCCTCCATTCTAGAGTGCTCACTCTTCTGCCTGGATGTGTACTATGCATTTACCAGGCTTTCAGATTCTCCTCCAGGTACTTACCTGAAGACGTAGCTGAACCCGGTTCCTATTTATAGGACTGTCCTAAGTCAAGCAGAAGAGATGTAAAGGTAACTCATCCTACCTCTGAAAAGAAACCTGACCTCAGGTGTGCTGGCCCTGCACAATCAGGAATTTTCTTCTGTGGGAACTTTCTTCAATCCCATGGAGAAGATCATTGGGGCCCAGTACTAGTCTCAAATGCATTGTCACTCATCCTATTTTGGAAGCCTTCATTGTGTGCCAGGTTCCTCTGTGAGTTCATGTACTCCACACACACCCATGTGTGTGCTAAAGAACACAGTCCGTAGACTCATGTTACAGGTAGTTTAAAAGGGTGACACAGGGGGCTGGAGTGATAGCACAGTGGGTAAGGCGTTTGCCTCACACGCGGCCAACCCAGGTTCGATTCCCAGCATCCCATATGGTCCCCCAAGCACTGCCAGGAGTAATTCCTGAGTGGATGAGCCAGGAGTAACCCCTGTGTATCACCGGGTGTGACCCAAAAAGAAAAAAAAAAAAAACGAAGGTGACACAGGAGCAGGGATGTGGCTCGGTGTCAAAGGGTATGCTTTGCAGCTTTAAGACCTGACTTCTATCGCCTGCATTGTAAGGAAGGGAAAAAGAAAAAACCAAAACAAAACAAGAACAAATAAAGATCACATAGTCCAATGTCACACAGTCAATAAAGAATAGAACCAGGAGGCAAAGTATGCCTTTATTTCTAAAGCCTAAGATTTATAACTGATTAGAACTTTAAACAGAAGAGAGTGGTGTGTGAGTGTGTGTGTGTGTGTGTGTATGTGTGTGTGTGTGTGTGTTATGTTGGGAAAGCATTCTGAGACCTTGATACTGATGCCTGGTTTCTGGACCTGATTAGCTGCTGCTGCCTGCCAGGAGCAGTTGTTATCACTCACCCATGTGCCCCTCACCCTCCGTCACCGGGCCTGTAGGGACGTGCCTTTTCTTCCTGCTCTCTGCTCTCTGAGCTGACAACTGTACTGGAAAATCAGTGCTGGCTGGTTGTTGTCATGCTTACCAGACCCAGACTGCACATGCTCTGGATATCCATCTGCTCTGTCCCCAACCTGTCCCTGTACAGAGGTCACTCTACTTCCGGGTCAGTCTATATTTTACCCTGTAGAATCTTCTTTCTGGTTCTTTCTGACAAAAATTCATCCTTCACACCTATGTTGCATCCCTTTACCTCTTGACTTTCACCATCTTCCTAGCTTTTTCCTCAATGTGCATTAAGCTAGTGTCACATCTGACTTGTTAACCCAGCCTAATGTGTGATTTATGGGCCAGGGATCCAGCTCAACAGCACAGCACCTATCTTGTTTGTTCTGTTTGGAGGCCACACTCAACAGAGCTCACGGGTTACTCCTGGCTCTGTGCCCATCACTCCTTGCAGTGCTCGGGGGACCACCTCTGGTATCACAGACAGAACCGAGGTTGCCCTTACCCTCTGTAATGTCTAGCCCTGAGAGAACCTACTTTGCATGTGTGAGGCCCAGGGATTGATTCCCAGCACCACTAAAACAAATGAAAACAAGAGACTAATTAATTTTATATAGCAATTAAATATTTTACTTAAACATTTTTAGAATGAAGGAACTAGGATACACATCTTCAAAACAATCATAGTATCTTAAAAATTCCCCAAGTTCATTGAGATAGGAGAGTCCCTGCAAATGAGAAATTTCCCAAGAGAACAAAAACAATGAGAACCGGAAGAGTAACCAATGGTTTCTAAGAGTTTGGCAATTCAAACAGAAAACTCACGGGGCCGCCTCTGCCCTGGAAGACGAGTTCTGTGCCTTGTTGAAAGCAATAGAGCAAGTGTCAGAGTGACGGGACTCAACTCCTAGCTATGCCACCAAATTCTGTCTTCTTCCTCCAACGCTCTCTTTTTTTGTTGTTTGTTTTTTGCTTTGTGGGTCACACTCGGTGATGCACAGGGCTTACTCCTGGCTCATGCACTCAGAAATTATGCCTGGCAGTGCTCAGGGAACCATATGGGATGCTGGAAATCGAACCCGGGTTTACCATGTGCAAGGAAAAACACCCTAACCACTGTGCTATCGCTCCAGCCCCCCTCCAACGCTCTTTAAAGAATTTGTTTCTATATTACCACTCAGCTCATCTGGGTCATTAGAAAACACCAAATCAGAAATTCCCTGAGTCAGCAGTGTGTGTTCCCCAAGAGCAAACATTTTCAAATGGGAACCAAAAACAATGAAACCAAATGACTTCTGACTTCTCTGCAATGAGAACAAGTGTTAGTTCTTTTTTTCCTTATTTCATATGAAGAATCATAACCCAAAAGGAGAGTTTTGGGCTTTCCATGGGTAGAGGAAAGAGATATAAACATAGGAAATTAAAAATGGTTAGGAACGGTTTGTTCTGCCCCTCCCCTATAGCAATACTGAGTACATTTATTTTCTTACATTTTATTTCACTAAATTTAAAGTCAAAGAGGCCCTTAAGGTATATCATGAATTTAGTTATTTCTCTTTTCCTACTGCTATAGCAAAAGCATTATCTCTTTATAAATTGTGTCCCTGACAAGAAAATTCAGTGTGCAAACCTGGGGGTGGGGGAGCTCCCAATCAATGTTCAAGGGGCCCAGGACCACTCCCTGAAGCACTCAGCCAACAAAGTCAGGTAGTTCAATGTTTGGACCCAGGGTTTGTTTCTTGAGCCCTGCAGTGCCAGGGATGACTAATGCCACCCTAGCAGTGCTCAGAAGACCTCAAGGTGCAAGGGAGGGTCACTTTAGTCCTGGCAGCGCAACTATCTCCTTGGACCCAGAGCATGCACTGTTGGAGAACATCCTTTCATTGGAAATGGTGAGAACTTAGGGGGAAAATTCCCTGCTATAAAGATCAATAGATCAAATGAACTTCCCTTTTCCAGCCATAATGTCATGTCTGTGAAAATGGTGTCATACAAATAGCAAAACATTTAAGCAAGAACTTACTGTCCTACTAAATGAATCAAACCCCTAGACTTGCTGCCTAGCCCAAGAGCTGTCATCTCAGCTGGGGGTCACCCACTGACCTCTTAGGCTTCCACTCAAAATGTCACCTCCCAGAAAACTCCTTCTCAAATTATTTGTCCTTCATCCCTCTCTCTTTCCATACTGCCTCCCCTTTACTTTAGTGATAGTATTTATCACTATCTAACATTATATTGTAATCTATTTAGTTATTATGCTTTCTCCTTCCTGAAGGAAAATTTCCCAGAAGTGGACATCCTACCCTCTAAATAAACATTTATTACACCACTTATAACACAGTGGGGTAAACATACACACACACACATAAGGACAAGTGTATATGCTTATATATATTTTTCCTTCATTTGTTGAAAAACTGTAGAACTCAGATATTCCATCCGAGGCAATTATACACCAAACTTTACTCATTGCTCAGGAGTTTTTACTTCAGGCACGACAGAGTTGTGTCTACTTAGAATTTTCCTATTTTTATGCATTGCCAACACAAACAGAATAGCAGTCAGAAAGAAAAGTCCCCATCTCATCTCAAAAGCTGAAAAAAGTAAGACAGAAATGTCTGTTCCATATTTGTTGAAGAGATTCTAATAAACTTAGTGTTTCTGTGGATTCAGTTTGGTTTTAAATCTTTTGTTGAGAGCAGAGGAAGAGAGGAAAATTCAATTAATTCACTCAACAAAGAACTTAAATGTCACACTTCTGAAAAACTTCATTTTGATGTCTGAAGCAGTCTCCCACCTCCCGATCAATGTCAAACCATTATACTCGATTAGTTTATCCATAGTATTAATCTCCATCCATAGTTATACTTTTATTGATATTCTGCATGTCAAATATCTGATTCCTACTAGCAAAGTAGGTGTGCATGTGAGCAAGAACATTGTTTATCCTTGTCTCTTTCCCACTGATGCTACTGCAGATCCTCAGAGTTTCTGGTACACAGAAAATACTCAAGAAGCATAAATGAATGAGTGAGGAAATTAAGCTACATAAGCTGGGTAGTCTTTATCATCTCTACCCATCTTAGATACATTTTCTTTTCTGAAAGTTTACCCCTGTCCACTCTTCCACATTATTAGGACTTTATTCTTTTTTTTTTCTTTTTGGGTCACACCCAGCAATGCTCAGGGGTTACTCCTGGCTCTGCACTCAGGAATTACTCCTGGTGGTACTCGAGGGACCATATGGGATGCTGGGAATCGAACCCAGGTTGGCCGCATGCAAGGCAAACGCCCTCCCCGCTGTGCTATTGCTCCAGCCCTGGGACTTTATTCTTGAAGGTTCTTCTATGGTGGTTGGGGAGCTCCACTGTGCTTTATCTTGATGCTTTATTACAGCACATGCTTATTGGTCACAGAAGTTTGTTTGGTAGAGTTTCATGCATCCAGAATCTATTTCTTCAACTAACTTTGTAAGCTTCCAGGAAGGCTAATGTTATTATTTATCGAGGAATAAATAACCAAGAGGATTTGGAGACTATGGTAATGAAGTGAGTTTTTAAGATACTAAGTTTTGTTTTGTTTTTATTGAGGTAACATTGCTTTGTAACCCTTATATGTTTTGGAAGAAAAATTCACATTCTTCAAATCTACCTCACCATATCCATCACCAAAGTAAAACAACTGTCCACCACAAGTTCACTGGAGCCCGTAGCCTTTGCTCCTTCTCTGTCCTCTTCTGGAAACCTCAGTTGTGTTATTAGAACATGGAGCTCTTCTTTTGTTAGTTTTGGCTGTTATTTTGTTTTGATTATATTCCACATATGAATGAAATGATCTAATATTTGTTGTTCTCCTGACTTACTTTCCTTAGTATTATTTCTTGCAAGCAAATCCCATGCATTTTGTTTCAAATAGAAAGATTGCATATTTTTCTCTTTAGTAAATTAGTACTCTATTAGTGGCTAGCATTGTGTCAGTGTACCATATTTTCTTTATCCAGTAGTCATAGGTACTTAGGTTCTTTCCTTATCTTGGAAATTATGAGGAATGTTGCAATGAACTTAGGGTTAAACATATTTAAGATTTCACATGCCAATGATATCTGCAGAGATGTTCAAAAGGCAGTTTATAATCATGGATATCTGGATATCAGGAAAGAGGTTAAACCCAAAATGGATCTATCATGACTAATCAACATATGTTCGGTCTAATGAACAAATTGTGTGAGCATTCACTCACTCAAGTAGTGGATAAAGATTGTGAAGGTGACCAATGAAGGGCAGGGCCACTTATGTGGCAGGTTGAGGAATGAGACTAAAGAGGTGGAGGAGGAGGATCAGAATAATGTGATGTTGTAGATGCCAAGAAAGTTAAATGTTCCAGGTTACAGAGAATGGCCAACGGTGACAAATGACCCAAGGAAACCAAATGAGGAAAGACTAGAAAAATGGTCACTGGATGTGGCAGTTGAGCTTTGTCACAGCAATTTCACCTGAGAAATGAGAACAGAAGTCTGATTGAGTGGGATTGAGAGTGGACTTTGCTGGAAGGTGAGTAATTAAGGAGAGCAAATTAAGACACTGCTCTTGGCAAACATAGCTTTCAAAACAGGGGAAAGAGTGGTACTTAAGTGGCAGGTTTAATGGAAAATGAATTGAACTTTATTACTCTGAACTAGGTTTTAAATTGTGCATTTGAAATATTTGCAGCTTATTTAATTCCAATTATATCTCATAAGGTGGCATTACCATATTTTAGGATGTCACTAAATATGTCTTTTCTTCTTTGAAATCAAATTCAAATCAATGGTTATGTATTATTTTCTGCTATATACGTGAAAAACATTCCAAGATAAGTGAAAATACAGAGATGCTTAAACTAATAATCTTGTTTTTAAAATAATGAGAAGAAAATCAATGGTAACCACACTTTTTTTTCTTGTGGTAGAAAACTATAAGTTAGAAAAAATGTCTAGCAAAAAAAAAAATAATAAAAAGCGTTCCGAGATCACACATCCTTCTCTCCCGGAAGAGAACATAACATGAAGATCGCCATAGCCATGCCACCAGACCTGTGCCAGTCTGTTTCACTCAGGGGTGCCCCAGAGGGGAGGGCAGGTGAGAGCCTTCCTCACCCCAAGGGACCCAGTAGTGGCAGTGAAAAACCTCCAGAACTCAACCGCCACCACGCTCAAGGCCACTCCCCACATGCCCAGGCAGAGCCTCAAGCACAAGTGAACTACTCCTGGACCAAGAGGCACACTGCACATCATAAGACACACCCCTTGGGACTGGATCGGTAGCACAGTGGGTAGGACATTTGCCTTGCATGTGGTCGACCGGCATTCGATTCCCAGCATCCGATATGGTCTCCTGAGCACTTCCAGGAGTAATTCCTGAGTGCAAAGGCAGGAGTACCCCTGTGTATCACCAGCATGACCCAAAAATAAAAAATTAAAAAGACACACCCCACCTATTCTCCAAGAGTACCACACCACATTGGCTGAGGTTCAAATAATAGGAAACCAATCATAGAGGTATATATATGTATCACTGTATCACTGTCATCCCATTGCTCATGGATTGCTTTAGCAGGCACCAATAAGGTCTTCATTCATCGCTGTCATGTGCTAGTGTAGCCCAATGGTATCTGCTCGCTCCAGGAACACGAAAACATGAGGAGCACGTTATTGTTACATTGTTACTGTTTTTTGGCTTATTGAATACGTCATGGGTAGCTTGCCAGGCTCTGCTGTGTGGGTGGGATATCCTCAGTAGCTCTCTGAGAGGATATATATAGATATATATATATATATATGTATTTGAAAGTTCACTACCTTTAAGAACATGTTAGTGAATAGACTTTAATATCACTGAAATATCTCTAGGGTCATAATGGAGAAATGCATATACGATGATACATTGGGCAAAGGAGAAATAATAGCAATTCAAATACAATTTTTCCACATAATCCATAATCTTATTTATCTGCGGTATATACAATAGCAGGATAAAAGAAGGCAAGGTATCAAATAGAGGATACCTAGATTACCATGGACCCTAGATTATAAAAAATGATAAGGACAGGAAGAAAAAGAAGTTGAGAGGGAAGGTAAGAAGAGGTATATGAGAAGTCTCAGGGCCAGGGCTACGGGTTCCTAGAACATCAGTGGTTTAGCAGTATACTTACATGTCTGAAACTCAGAACCAACCCACCGCGAGCAGGAGACCCAAACTATAACGCCCCTGGTTCAATTTCCAGGACTGTGTAGGAGTGCCTGGGCTCCACGAGGACCAACCCCTGAGCGCAGAGCCTGGGTAAACCCTAAAGACCTCCAGGGGAAAATTTTAGACATTTGTCTTCCCAGTAAATGTTTAAATGTTTAAATATTATATCAGTAATGCTTTAGAAAGTGTATGTTTAATAAGATACATCTATTAATTTTAAATAAATTGTATTGTATCAATCGTTTACAAATTGCATATTATTTTTTTCGTCTGGAGTAACACCCCACGCTCTTTGGAGGACACTCCTGTCTCGGTGCGCAGGTTGACTTTCAGTGCTGGGAATTCCAGGCAGTGCCGAGGATTCAAACCCTGGCTCCCACACACACAAGGTGCACTCAGCCCTTAGAACTATCTCTCCAAGCCTAAAAGTTTTATTTTTAATTCATTGATGTGCCTCCAGGGTATTCTAAACTAAAACACTGTAACCATCAATGGAAGAAAAGCCTATTCCCCTTTTAACAAAAGCTACATCCCAAAATAGAGATGCCCTAAGCCTGTTCAAGTATTCTGCTACTTCCCTTTTTAGTAACACTGGGATGAGGAAAAATCCTCCAAAAGAAAAAGCTTTTTTTTTAAAACAAAGTCAGTAAAAGGAATGACAGGTTGAACAGTGTCTACACAAGTCATGAGGGAAACTCTCACATGGCAGCTCATTCCTACATGAAAGAAGTGTTCCATGAGGACATCTCATCTAGTGGTTTTTCCTGCGGTAAAGCCAGAGCCATGTCTTCGTGAAGAAGTTCAGGTCATCAGAATATTCAGTTTACAGGTCTGGAACGAAAGTACAGTGGGTAGGGTTTTTGTATTTCACACGGCCAACCCATATTTGATTCCTAGCATCCCATATGGTTCCCTGAGCACCACCAGGAGTGATTTCTGAGTGCATGGGCCAGGACTAACCCCTGTGCAATGACAGGAGTGCCAAAAAGCAAAAAAAAAAAAAAAAAAAAAAGAATATTCGGTTTACTTGTGCTCTCTGTTTCTAAAGGCACCTGGTTTATGAGATAACATGATTCCGCTCACTTAGTTAATCCCTTCACCAGCTGGCACTCTTCTCTCGCTCACATTTTTCCCAAACCTAAGCTCACAAAGATTGGAATAACATCATTCTTATTTCCTGCTACAGACCCGTACCCTAACTTGGTACCTGGTGTGTAGAGGGAGCACAATAAATACTTGCTGAATGAATGACCGAATCCAAAGGTGTATGACTTACTTGTCAATGTTCTCTGGATTCTATCTCAGAACTTTCTGAAGCCCTAGAAAACTGCTTGGGTGATCCTAACTGTGCTTTTGCCGCAGGCTAGTTGAGATGACCTAAATAGTTATTGATTGACAGTAATAACAATTCATTTTAATAATATTTATCTGTGTCAGAGTAAAAAGAGCACCCGCATTAGAGCAAATTGCCTGCATTAACAAAGATCTCCAACATTATGTTTTCTGTATGACATCAGGGAAATTTTCTTCACATCTCTCTCCAACATCTTATCTGCAATTATGAAGATAATAAAGTCCTTAGGACTTAGTGACAACTTAATAAAATAAAACAACTAATAATATGGGACCCATTAAAAGTGCTTGGTCAGTGCCAGCCCTGTGCCTCTTTCACCTTCCACCCATGCACTGCCCTTTAATAAGAATAATTCTTTGAGCCTGTATATTCTCATAAGCATTTGTCTCTTCTCGTTTCAATTTGTAGCAATATGGGCAACAATTTCTTTCGCTCCCAGCACTGACCAGCTGCTTTCCTGGAACCAATTTCTGAGCTCAGGCCCTAGAGACAACTGCTGTACTGAGAAATATTATGGATCAAGTCCAAGGGCTTCAACATATAAAGGTCCTGGCCATTAAATATATATCTAAGATTATAATACGATTAGTCAACAGTGTTTGGTTCTAAAACACAAAAATTATCCAAAGATTGTGCCTCTTTTTATGTTGTTTCATTAAGTGTCACTGTATCACTGTTGTCCCATTGCTCATGGATTTGCTCAAGCGGGCACCAGTAACATTTCATTTGTCCCTGTCACGTTCAGGATCAGGGGAATGAGGCCCATTATTGTTACTGTTTTTGGCATATCAAGTACACCGCGGGTAGCTTGCCAGGCTCTGCCGCGCGAGATTCTGCCTTCATTAAGTAGTGAAACAGATATCTAGAGTCTCAAGCTTTCTCAAAAGTTCTCAAAATAATTATTTACAAACAGCAAAAGCTTTTCAGTTGGGGAAGGTAACATTATTGTTTTATTTTTGTTCCTGTGCCACACTCTGCGGTACTCAGGGCTTATACGTGGCTCTGCATTCAGGTATCACTCCTGGTGGTTCTTAGGGGACCACATGGCACGCCAGCCAGAGATAAAACCCAGGTTGGCTGCCGCATGCAAGGTACACTCTACCTACTCTATTATTTTTCCAACCCTGAAAAGGTAAAATCTTTTTTTGACCATATTTAGATACTGACCCTGTTAGATCTTTCCCCAATTCCTGCTACTTTTGTTCCTTCAAATTCTAACTTACATCGGCATAATTGTTTACAAAGCCTCTTTACAAAGGTTCAGAAATAGTCCTGTTTGTTCTGTCAGGAACACACCCTGGCTAGACATCCTAGGGCTTTAAAAAGAATTTCAGAAGGCTCAGCTAAGCACAAGCCTTTCCCTTTAGGAGTCTCACTTTTCTCCACCATTTAAGAACACTTTTCCACAAATCAGTGGGGCAGATCTGTGAATTGCTACCTGAATGAGCCCCTAGCAATTAGGCATGCCCTTAAAACATGATATCCATTACTTTCCTTCACCCTGCATTATAACCTTGAACAACGCCCGTTTGATGAAAGCTTTGTTTCGACTAAGTGGGTGAGCTTCTAACCACAATCTTCAAGTACAGATCAGACTGGGCAGCTTATAAATCTTGTTTTTTTAAAAAAATAAGTCAAGTTTTCTCTTTGAGACTTGCCGAGAATAAAGGATAATTGGAATATTTTCTTCAGATGCCTCTGGTCTGAAGATTAGACCTTTTTCTCAAAGATTTAATGAGAGTTACCCAGTTAGAATCGAAGTCAATAGGATTAACTAAACATATTACACTCCCCCAAAACCAAGAGCAGCTGGATTACAGGGTTACAGCTCACTGACTTGTGAGAGCTACATCAGTTTCTCATTCACCTAAAACTCAGAAACCCAAAGAATTTATACATAAACTCTGAAGTGGAAATTTACATCTTGATGGACGTGACTAGACCTAAGAACAACAACATTTTCCCAGTTCTTGATTCCAGGATTCTTATAAGGTTCAAAATATGTTAGCCAGGAGAGATATTCAGGTAATCCTGGTAAGCCAGGAGCTTTTGCTATGTTTTGTAGCCTGTATGTGAATGTCATGAAAATGCAGAAAGAAAAAAGTCATATGAAGTCTCCCACCAAAAGATTTATAATCAGACTCGCCTGGGAAAGACACAAGGCATGAATAAATCAATGTATGCATATGTGTGTATATATATATGTAATGTAAATGTATATGTTATGTATGTATAATCCAAATGGCTACTAAACATCAGTCCTACAGGTGAACTATGTGCTAGAGAGCTGCTTAGGGACAAAGTCCGGACAATTATTTCAGGTCCCAGATCTTCGCATTGTCCCAGTCATTCTAGTGCATTATATCTTCTCAAGACTCTCTTCAATACTTAAAAATCTACAATCATCTGAAAATTGAAGATCAATGGGATGACAAGTGACAAGAAAGAATAGTTTATCAGCTAATTGGTTAAAATAGTCTATCGGTAGTAAAATAATGCAAATATTAACTCAAAAAGAAACAGTAGACCCATTTCAAGCAATGAAAATGCCAGCCCAGTTATAATTGTTACTTGAAACTTAAGATTTCCTCCCTTCTCTCCTTCTTTCATTTAAAACACAGTTTTATCAGAAACCAATCCAAGTAAAACTACTTGTATTACAAATCCAAATTTTTCTCTGGATATTGCAAGCTAGGCACTATTTTTCTCCATATCTTCTAAAATCATTCCCCATTTCAAGGGAAAACTGGTTACATCTAAGACAACCTATTTGCTCTTTCAACAGATTACAAGAAATACTTGGTTTTATTGTTTGTTTTTGTCACAGGCTTTTTCTTGGTGGTGAGGAGTAAGATTGGAAGAGGATAGGGCAAATATAAAGTGGAAAATTTGTGCCCTGGGATTTTTTAAAAAAAATTACAATCTCAATTAAAGTGATAACTTAGGTACAACAAAGATTCCTTGGATATTATAAAACTATATCAAATCCTTAAATCAAAATCCTTAGTTTCAAAGGCACTCACTCCATTTCAGGTTACTTTTAAGACATCATTTGGTAAGACCAAAAACAAAACAGTTCAGGGGAAAAGCAACAATAATAGAAAATGAAAACCACTGACTGAACATACTAGTGATTTTTCTAGGGCAAAAGCTAATAAAACCATATAGAGACAAAAACTTTTCATATAAAGGTCAACATAAAACACATTGGGAATAGTTAAGAAAATCACCTGCCTGGGACATTAATTTTAGAAATGTGCCCATAAATATTCCAATTGATAGTACCTCAGTCACCAAGATCCAATTCAGAGCACCTCAATTGTCCTAAAGTGCTCTTCAGGAAATTACACAAACTTCTCCTCCTAAGAACATCCACTAAAAAATAGTATTAAAACAAAACAAAACAAAGAAACTCTGACCAAAAAAAAATGGGTCAGCGGGTTAGAGAGAAATCATTCTCGTGAATATCATTAATTCTTGATTTTTAAGGAAATATGTTTCCCACTAGACCTAATAGAGTTCCTTAAATGTGACCTAAATTCAAGCATAATTATCTTTCTTTCCCTATTGGAAAACATATACTAGATAACCTTGTTATAAAATCCCATAATTAATATAGTTTTAAATGTTATGAGCCAAATTATCTGACCTAAAATATATCAATATATAACTGAAGAAAATTAAAACAGGATACTTGGTTTCTACCATACTCCAGTTTCTGATCTTTTAAAACAATATTTTTTCTTTATGAAACCTGGCATATTTTATCAGAATACAAATTTTATAGAGTACACTGGGAAATTTCAAAAATGCTATGTCCTTAGTAAATAGTCAAGACTAGTTTGAAAAATCTTTTCTAAGTACTACTAAGACAAATCTAAAACATTATACATGAATCTCTGAGGAAGCAGGGAATTATTCTATAAACATATTAAATCATTTAATATGTTTTGTTTTTGTTGATGTGGACCATGATAAAACCACAGTGTGGCTTAGGAAAAATCAACAAAAAGTATGGTGCCTAGTACAAGGTAAGCACTCACCAGTCATATGATTTTTAAGTCCCATCATTCAATTTTCTCTAAGACTCCATTTCTCATCTGTATAATGAAATAATGGCCATTTATAGTTCATAATTATTTTATAAACAGAGATATCTTTATTTGAATTACTTCATAACAAATTTTAATAAATGCTTACCTTGCTATTATGCTTCATATGCTAAGAAAATAGAGAAATAAGACATGCTAAATAATCTTTCCATTAGAATACAAGTTTGCAAATGGTGTGTGTTATAAATAAATACTGAATATGCAACTAGACATTTCAGGTAACACAAATGTGCATTTGAAAATTGAACATCCACCGCTAAAAGTGACAGCCTGCACACATGCATTTATATTTTCTTCCATCCAGAAGTCCATTAAAATGTCAGTAAGGAATACAAATAGGTATTAACTCATAAGATAAAATAAGAATTAGAAGTGGCTGTTAGATGATAATACATTGAAAGATAGTAGATGTCGATTTGCGGAGAGATTAAGGGCATCTGAAAAGGTTAGCACAGAGTAAAATAAAGGGGGGATGGGATGGGGTGAAGTAACAGATGGGGGCAGACTACTTATTAGAATCACTGAGATTCTTAGAATTCAGACAGTTCAGGCTGCAGATGAGTGGAAGTGAAATATAAGGCTAGAAAATAGAGAAAATAGACCCAAATTCTTTGTTTTAATTTTAGTTTCTCTTTTCTTTTAGAACCACATACAGCAGAGTTCAAGATTTTTTCCTGGCTCTATCCCCTAGCATCACTCTTTGTGGTGCTCAGGGACCATATGCCACACCAGGGATCAAACTGGGGTAGGCTGCATGCAAGGCAAGTGCTTCCCCTGATGTGATACTCTATAGTCCCATCAAAATTCTTTTTATGAGGCAGCTGATTATACTACTCTGTAAATCATAACCCTGCTCACCCTAAAATGTGAAAAGAAAATGTGAAAAGAAAACCAAGATCCTCACACACTTGAAAAAGTACCTAACCTGGAAGATTCTGACCAAGATAAAAAGAAAAATGATGACTCCAAAATATAAAATAATATTACATTAAGAAAAGAAACTATTGCAGAAATAATAATATCCTTAAAAGGCATCAAGAATACATTGCATGTATGTAACAAAATGCTATGAAAAAGAAACATGTTAGAAAAAAATTTACTGTATCATTGTTACTGTCACTGTCATACTGTTGCTCACTGATTTATTTGAGTGGGCACCAGTAGCGTCTCTATTCCTCCCAGCCCTGAGATTTTAGCAGCCTCTCCTTGCTCATCTTTCCCAATGATTGGAAGCTCTTTCAGGGTCAAAGGAATGAGACCTATCATTACTGTTTTTGGCATATCGAATATGCCATGGGTAGCTTGCCAGGCTCTGCCTTGCAGAGAAAAAAATTAGCTTTAATAATCAAATGCAAGGTCTGGAGATGTAGTTCAAATGGATTAGCATATGTGAGACCCTGGGTTTAACTACATAGCTTCTCAAGCACCAATAGGTGTTTCCCCACAATAATTTAAAAATATATATGACTACCCAAATAAAAAAATAAATAAATTTTAAATTTTTTAATTGGGAAGAATCGCCCAGAAAATAAAATGAAAATATATGAGTCAAACCTGGGGGACTAGTCAATAATCACTTAGAATTAGGGAAATGAGTAACCAAAAGAAAAATAGAAGAGAAACTGGTAATTTGAAAGATACAAGAAAATTCTACATATCTGAAAGACTTAAACTTCAAATTGAAATAGCCCACCAGTTCCTACACAAAGACCTCTATCTAAAATTGTTGCCGTAAGAAAAATTAGAAGAAAAAAAGCATATCATCAAAGAATGATATTAGCATTCAACTTGACATCAGCAATGCTAAATGTGTAGATGTGTAAGGAAAAAAAGCCTTTAGAATTTGAGGAAAAGTTCATTTTGAACTGTAGCACTGTCTTCCCATTGTTCATCAGTTTGCTCAAGCCGGCACCAGTAACGTCTCCATTGTGAGACATGTTGTTACTGTTTTTGGTATTCGAATACACCACAGGTAGCTTGCCAGGCTCTGCTCTGTGGGTGGGATACTCTCGGTAGCTTGCCGGGCTCTCTGAGAGGGACGGAAGAATTGAACTCGGGTTGGCCATGTGCAAGGCAAATGCCCTACCCACTACGCTATAACTCCAGCCCTATTTTGAACTATATTTTATAAATGTTGTTAAATTATTTAAATGTGAAGATAGATCAGACTTTATGTACTAATTTCCATTTATTTAAAACAATCAGAAAAATTGCATCTCACATCTATTCTTAGAAATGTTGTTGAATATGTACTGCAGCATAAAGAGGTAGACAAAAGTGAGAGACCTGAGTTCAAGAAATGAGAGCACAAAGCAAAGGAAGGTATCCTCAGGATGATCACTATAAACCAAGGTTAGAAAACAAAAATGACAAGACAAAGAGAATCAAAGAAAGTAGCTTCTGGAAAAATTCTAAGAAGACCTCTAAATGAAAAAAAATATCTTAAGAAAGGCAAGTAGAATAAGAAAGCTGGGGCAGGGAGGAGTAATTAGAAATTTCACAAAAATTAGCATCTTCAAAAAGTGTAATAATAATATAGTATGTGACAACTTTAATAGAAGTCTAGAGTCCCAGATCAATACCTTTGGTTTACAGATTTAGCATCAAGTTTTAGACAAAGGAAATAAATTTATGGTTAGAGAGTAGAAGATTGAATGTTAGCAATCTTGACAAGGAGGGGGTACAGATGACAAAAGTCAGGAGGGAGAACGGAAATGAAATGAGAATAAACTGAGAAGATCAATTGTCTATTGTTAAAGGAATCAATGGTTCACTTACCTATTTTTTTAAAGTGTGTTTTTATCTAAGACTCCAGTTTTGCCCAAGTTGTCTAGGTAATCAGTAAAGATTTAAGTAGGAACAGGATTAATAGGAGTCCTATTATATTTGCATCTGTCAACATGGGAAGATTATAATATCTAAAATTAATACCACAGAATCAGCAGTCAAGTTAAAACCATAACTGGTAACCAACAAAGGATGGGGAAATTCGTGGAAGGAACGGATGTTGAATGGAAGTGATATAGGAAGGGATCATTCATACTTTGGTAGCAAAGGTGTATATCAGTATCAGAAACTTGGATACTATTGCAACCTTACTCCCTAAACTATAATAATACAGAAATCTTAAAAATTGTAAAGGAAAGAAAATGATATAGGAGGAAAAATCAATTTTCAGTATAAGAGTGTTATTTAAGGATATAAAGATTATTACCAAAATAAAATGCTATGGAAAGCTACACCTAAGAAAAAACTAAGATACAGAGTAGAAAAGGAAATGTATAACCCAATATTGTGTAGAAATTGATTAAATTTGTGCAAAACTTCAGTGATAAAGTATTTTAATATATATTTAGTTCTATTTATTGCTGAATATGATTTTAAAATTGGGAGATACTTGATATGTTTTGATAAAGTCATGACTTTGAAATGTTTCCAAGCCAACAAAAATGTAAAATATCTTCAAATATCCCCTCCATTTGAAAACATCTGTGCTTTTTGGACTGCCCTAGTTATTTTATTATGTCAGTTGCTACTGCAGGAACTATTCATGACTATTCCTCAACAAGCTGAGAACATAGGCTGATATCTTGATTCAGACTCTGAACCAATATAAAGCAGATAAAAACATGAGGCAAATATAGAAGCCAGTTCTCCTCCTCTTCATTCATCTTAATATAATATTATCAATAACAACTACAGGTGCAATTTGCATGAAAGATCCTCTGAATGCATTAGAGAACAAAAAGAATTTCCTATAAATATGTTGCAAAACATGATCAATGCTACATATATCTTAACTATATATCTTGCCTGCAACTTGCCTATTGAATATCATTCCTAGCTTTTCGGATATTGTTCCCTCTAGATGAGTAAAACAAAGACGAATAGTCCACTTAAGTGCTCAAACAGTACCCTCTGCTGGTTGAGTATGGGTTGAACTTTGAATTTGTTACAGAATTTGGTCAAGCTAGCAAGGGAAGGGAAGGCAAGGGAATGAAAAAGAAGGGGAGGGAAGAGGAGGAAAGGGGAGGGGAAGGGAGAGGAAGGAGAGGGGAGAGGAAGGGGAGGGGAGAAGGGAGCAGTAAGCAGAGGGGAAAAAGAGGGGGAGGGGAGAGGGGAGGGCGAAGGGAGGGGAAGGAGAGGGGAGAGGAAGGGGAGGGGAGAAGGGAGCAGTAAGCAGAGGGGAAAAAGAGGGGGAGGGGAGAGGGGAGGGCGAAGGGAGGGGAGAGAATCAGAAGAGGGGAGGTGGAAGGGGAGGGGAGGTGGAAGGAGAGGGGAGGGTACAGGGAAGGGAGGGGACAAGGAAGGGGGGAAGGAACGGATGGAGAGGAGGGGAGGGGAGGAGGGGAGTGAGTGGAGGAAATGGGAGGGGAGTTAAAGGAAGGAAAGGAAGGAATGGGATAGAGGAAGGAAAGAAGGAAGGAAGGAAGGAAGGAAGGAAGGAAGGAAGGAAGGAAGGAAGGAAGGAAGGAAGGAAGGAAGGAAGGAAGGAAGGAAGGAAGGAAGGAAAGAAGGAAAGAAAGAAGGAAAGAAAGAAGGAAAGAAAGAAGGAAAGTGAAGAATTTGGACCGGTCTGGCAGGCACCGCCAGCTGGAGATTGCTCCAAACCCCAGACCAGTCCAACAACACTGGGGGGCCAGACGGAGAAGGTACAGCTGGCACGCCTTCTCCTGATGCAGCCCCGGCAACACTGAGCAGCTACTAACACAGCTCCGGTATGTGGGACTGGGACACCTCAAACCAGACCTTTCCTGATATACAAAATATATGCTCAGGAATGGCTCTGCCACCCCTGAGCGTCCATTATCCTAGAGGCACAGAAACCAATCTCAGAACACAGTGGCTGCTGGCAATTATAATCCTTTTGGTACTGGCGGCTCCTTGCAGGATGTCTCCATACCGAGAACTAAGCCGAGGCCCCATGTCTGCCCTGGAGGGGAAAGGTTTTTCTCTCTCACATTTTCCTTGCTGGGGGGAAAGGGCATGGTGGCTGCCATATTATGAGGATCACAAATGAGAGATACAAACTTGCAATGATCCAATTTCTGGAAGAAATTTCCCTGTATTTAGTTGCTAAAATACAGAAATACAAAATGAAAGAAAGAAAGAAAGAAAGAAAGAAAGAAAGAAAGAAAGAAAGAAAGAAAGAAAGAAAGAAAGAAAGAAAGAAAGAAAGAAAGAAAGAAAGAAAGAAAGAAAGAAAGAGAGAGAGAAAGAGAGAGAAAGGAAGGAAGGAAGGAAGGAAGGAAGGAAGGAAGGAAGGAAGGAAGGAAGGAAGGAAGGAAGGAAGGAAGGAAGGAAGGAAGGAAGGATGGATTAGGGAGAAAAAATTAGAGAGAGAAGTATTGAGGGAGAGAGAAAGAATGAAAGTATAAATCAGGTTGCTAAAGACAAACACAAAAATCACTTAATCTGTTAGATATAAAGTAACTGAAATTTTAGCCATCATGTCATATTATGCAAATGTAGTGTTCAAGTCTTAATAGAACACTTTATTCTTACAAAAGGGTTATATCAATGAAAGGGTTTTTTGTTGTTTGTTTTTGTTTTTGTTTTTTATGTATTACCTTCAAATTCTCTGCTTTACACAATGATTCACTACAAGTTCCCATAGTGAGTTTTTCTGGAACTCTGGGCAAGGGACTGGATTTAAACACTGTCATCTGGGAATATCTTCATTGCATAAAATAAAGTGGTTTCTCATACCACAATCCAGGATCTTATGTTAAACCAAAAATGTCTGCATCACTTAACATATTTATAAATGTTTAGGAAAGTTAAAACTTAATTTTTTGCTGTCTTGCTGATGTATAGGAGCAGTGGTTTAGAGATAGCAGGTTTAATTTACCTGACAAAGGAAGGGATAAAAACATAAGTACATCAGAAAGGGGGTTATCTTATGGTCTATTTTGCTGCATATGGTAGAAAGGCTTAATAACTTGGGTAGCAGTTAAAAACAAGTACATTCTTACATTGTAGAATGTATAAGTGGCAGGTTTTATATCTTTGATTAAAAATCAGTTGTATATTTAAATCTCTGGCTGGAGCAATAGCACAGCGGGTCGGGCATTTGCCTCGCATGCAGCCGACCTGGGTTCGATTCCTACACCCCTTTCAGAGAGCCCGGAAAGCTACAGAGAGTATCTCCCCCTCACAGCCTGGCAAGCTACACATGGCGTATTTGATATACCAAAAACAGTAACAATAATCTTACATTGGAGATGTTACTGGTGCCCGCTCCAGCAAATCGGTGAGCAATAGGATGACAGTGACAATGATATTTAACTCTCTATACCTGCCTGGGATTAACATGTACAAAATAGGTCTCATTCTTATTAAGTACTTGCAGTTGAAGGCAGGCAGGATCAACATATGTGATGTTCTTCAATAATGAGACATGCTATCAATGTTTATTCTATCTCTTCCAAAGTAGACCTAAGAGAAATGAGAATCCCTGTGGGTGCAGGAGCAGCACTTTCTGAGTTTGAGGAGGAGCACATCTGTTTGCTTGTTCAGGATGTCTCTCTGTGATAGAAACTTGGGTACTGAGAAATAACACTCTGCAATAAGAAAAGAAACAGGGAAGCAGTAATGATCATTCGAAACTGAAGCCTCCTTTCCATGCTGGAGTCAAAAAGGAGTAGGAAATAGGGCTAAGGAAGTGGGGAGCATATGCCCCTCCTAAACTAGCCAGATGCTTGGTACACATTGACATGAAGCTCTAAAGATGGTGAATGGACAGTTCTCACAATTTTTCATGAGGATATTGAAGTCAGTATATTTGTGCAACTTTTCACCTTTGAGACTTAATTTTTTTCCAGGAGAGTCTGGAAACAAAACAAATATCTACAAGCTACATTTTCCCCTCAGGCCTGCAGTGTCAAATCATCACAGATGAGACTTTCTTTTCAGATTAAAAGACCCTGCCCTGCCCCAAGGTCTTTGAACTTGGCCTACAAGTTGCCAGTAATTTTCTCCTCCAATGTTTGCTCCCTTCTACATGCATTCCTCTGGGATTAACTCAATGGAGACTGCTTCCAGGAAGTCTTCACTGACCTGTTGATGGTGAGATCTCTTTTGGCATAGGTTCTCCCACTTTTCTCTGTACCTTTCCAGATAATACAATGTATAGGATAATACAATGTACAGTAGGATAATACAATGTATAGGATTAGCATGTAATACAATAAGTGTTTTTCATGTCATTGTCATGACTTCTGATAGTCTCACTTTCCCACATCCTCACTAGACCCACTGCTGACAGTTGTCAGATCTAAGTTAAGAATCATGCCTCAGAATCACATCTAACAATGTGATTCTCCCACCAATCAACTAACTAGACACCGTCATCTATATTCTGATCAGGAGTCAGAGAAATCAGGCCTAGAATAGGTTTTATAATCCAGCGTCTTAATTACAGATACTTCTCAACGTCAGAGAAACTTATTCACCACTAATATCAGTGTTGACTGTGTAAGTGATTTTAATCACTCCTTTAAGATTACTCGATATATATCTCAGAAACATCTGCCAGGAATGAATTCTGAACTTTCTGTGACTCACTGGGCATGAGAATATGTGATTCCTTAGAAACATAGTGATTTGGGAAATGTGGGACTCCAAGGGTTGTGTTATAGAAAATTGGTGAGATTGGAGCCAAATTCACCTGGATTAGCACTTTCATCACCAACCTACTCTGTGGGCTTTGCCAAGTCATTAGGTTTCATTTGGAGAAATAACCTCATAATACCTGCTTGAATAGTCTGAAGTTAAAGACAGCGTGAGGGAAATATCCTGGCCAGCAAGGACTTTTGACGAGGAGTAGGTAATAAAAAGACAAAGCATTGAACTCACTTCCAGTCCCCACTATCCTGATAAAGAATTATATTTTTCTCACACTAGCGCAAAACACAGTAGTCTAAATCATACGCTATACATTACAGCACCTCAAATTTATAATGGAGGAAAAAGAAAATCTTTGAAAAGTTTAAGGTACTGGGTAACTTGGGCCATAAATTCACTGCAATGTGGATAGAAATTCTGCTTTTATATGAATAAGAGAAATTTATTCTTTTTTTTTTTCTTTTTGGGTCACACCTGGCAATGCACAGGGTTTGGCTCTTCACTCAGGAATTACTCCTAGCGGTGCTCAGGGGACCATATGGGATGCTGGAAATGAACCTGGGTCGGCCGCATGCCCTACCTATTGTGTTATTGCTCCAACCCCGAGAAATTCAATTCTTCCTTTTTTATTTTTATAGAAAAACAGAAAAAAAAATACCCCATGCTTATACTCCATTCATTGCCTTTCCATAATCCTAGAGCTCAGCATTTACCTTCAAAGATAAATTGATTCTGTGTATGTTCTACCACTCATTTCTAGGTCCACTTAATGACAAACCATCCAAACAGTCCACCATCCATCTTTCCCTTTTCTTTATTCATATCCACAGGGTCATTGTGCATCTCACAATGGCCTCTCTGGCTCTTAGCCTGACCCAGAAATTGAGTCCAGTACTGGTACATTGTCTTTCCTATTTGAACTCTCCATGGCTCTCCTCGTTTCTCGGTTCAACCCATGTGGCCACATTTCCGGAGTCTGAGCCAGGTGCCTGTTCATTTCTCCAATACAAGATCTCTGTAAAAGTTCACATTTGCCCAGAAATGAAGCTAATTATGGCCAATCTAAGCAAGAAAAATAAAAAGAAGAAGTTTATTCCAAGGATGTTGCATAGTTCCCAGAATCCACAACACCTCGAAGCTCTACTCTGGACCCAAGTGGTTGAATGTAAGACCCCAACTGGCACCCAGAATCCTCCTGGAAAAAGATATTGTTTCCTCCTCTCTTCCCTCTGGTAGCTATACCCTCAGTTTAAAACTCTGGCCTGCTTGCAAGACGTGTGCAAAGGGGAATAGCTCACACTTTCAGAATCTCGCACAGGAGATGGGTCTCCTGCCCAGCAGGGCTTCAAAGGTAAGGAGCTCCTCCATGGGATATGGCTCAAATGCTGGGCAGCCAAAATTCAAGTACAGCAATGATTAATGCATCTATTTCTCAGCATCGATTAGAATCCAAATTGTCTGTGTGCTTGCTTCTCTTGCTCACGATGGCACCAGAAAATTGCAGTGTTGTTAGTTGGCATGAATGAATGAACAATGACTCCAATACCTCAGAGTCTCTTCCTCTGTGGGTTCCCAAGACACCCACCTCCATTTCTCCTTTTGTCCCCAATTTTTTAAGGGACCCACACTCCTGCTGGGGGCGCAGCCAGCCATGGTTGTTCCCATTCCTTCAGCCTAGCTGGCACCAGCCCCAGGGCGGCTGATTGGCCCCCTCCTGGGCTTTTCTTCTTTTTTCATCATTCCTTTGCCCTTTGGACTCCATGACTGCATTTGGCTCACTTACTTTCTGACCCTGGCATTTTGCAGTGTTTCTTAACAAGGACACTATTAGCTTTTGATGCAGAACTAATCTTTCTTAAGCAGAACAGCCTTTAACGTGGCAGGACTTTTCAAGCTTCCCAAACAGTCCCGTTCAATGTCAAGAGCTGTTCTACAGCCAAAACCCAAAAATGCACATTTCCAAATTCCCGCAGTTGGTGGTGGAAACAGCGGCAAGCATCTCAGTTCAAGTACTCCTCTAGGAGGACAGAGCACCCTCGACTCCTCCTGTACCAGAGCACAACCTCCAGTAAAGGCTCCATATCCCAGGCTGTGAACCCAGTTAGCCCTCCATTAGAACACAAGAATTCTGCTAGATCTGGGAAATTGCTGTCAGAAGAGGTGTGAGGAGAAATTATTACTTAAGAATCTATCACAGTCAGGTAAAACTGCTCTTGATAGTCCTACTCTGCTGTGTGATTTGGGCACACTGCAGAGTCACTCTGAACTTTTCTCCTTCACTGATGAGATGGGAGGGATTTTAGATCCTGGCCTCCAGAAGCAAGGCTGGCACTGTTCATTTTCATTCCTTCAAGGTATGTCCTGGGAGAGCCCTTTCAAGAGGCCTGGGGAGGCAGGATGGGTGGAAGAACAGTCAAACGAAGGGACTCTGAAGCATAAATCACAAAAGAGTTAGTGCTCTCTCTTTTATAACATCAACCAGTAAGGTCAGGGGGTTGGGAGAAGCAGGGGCCTGGGGAACAACTCCCACTTATTGGCCAAGAGAAGCCCGACCCCCCATTATCCCCCCACCAAGGACCAAGTATGTGGTACTACCATATTTCACTGTAAAATCATCGCACCTGTATTCAAGTAATAATGGCACAATTTTGTTCAGAAACTTCGCATAATAATCGCATCTCATGAGGAAGGAAGGAAGGAAGGAAGGAAGGAAGGAAGGAAGGAAGGAAGGAAGGAAGGAAGGAAGGAAGGAAGGAAGGAAGGAAGGAAGGAAGGAAGGAAGGAAGGAAGGAAGGAAGGAAGGAAGGAAGGAAGAAAAGGTAAACAAATCAGAAAATGCTTGTGTCACACTAAAAAAAATATTCTGACTTTTTTGACACTATATCAAAAGAGAAGAAATTAGAAGTAATTGCTGAGGGATGGGGGTTGACTAAATCCTGCAAATTAGAGCTACGCTTTTCTCAAAAATAAAAGAATCTCTCAGTAACCTCAGACTGTGACTAAGAAAAGACAACTGCAAGCAGAATAGCAGGAGGTGATCTGCAAAATCACCAGCAATTTTTAAGATTTGAATAGTTTTCTTGGAATTGAATGCTTTATTTCTTGGCTCTAGATAGAAAAAAAAGTTCAGAAGGAAAAGACCAATTATCTCAGGCATCTTACTTTGCCCTTCGGGTGTATAAAAACCTGCTGGCTTCCCAAGTGATGTGATGAAATTCTCCTTAAATGTTGATTCCCATTGGTGCCCCGTTCTTAGGAGAGCAAATGACTCAACATAGTCAATTCCCATGAGCCTATCTGTCCTGATGGATCAATTCATGTACATGATGCCATATATTTTTGAAGTATTTTAAAATTAAAAGTAAAATTTTAATAAGACTAATAGGTGCTCATGGGAGAAAAGTCTGAAAATCTGATTTTTTTAAGGATTAAGAAAAAAGAAACCATTCTAGAAATAATGATTATTAGCATCTTGTTGTAAATGCTTATACAGATATTTCCTGTTTGTGTGTTCACATGCATGCACACACACACATATATAATACAACGTCACTATCATACTATGCATTCTTTAGTATTCTGCTCTTATCACTAGAATATACATTGTTGGCATCTTTTACACCAACTAACATGGCATTGAACAGTTTGCATCACTTTTAATGGAAACAAAGAATTCTCTTATGTAATTTTGTTTTGTTTTGTGTTACTTTGTTTTGCTTTGTTCCCACACCTGACAGTGCTTGGGTGCTAGTGCTCATGGATTTCACTTTACAGTGTTCTGGAACCATGCAGTAGTACATGGGATCAAACACTTTGGGATCCTATATTCAAAGTGTGGGCCCAGTTCTTCCCCTATACAATTGTACCATAACTTTCTTAAACAATATGTTATATTGACACAAAGATCATTAGACATTTAGAGAAATTTCTTTGCTAATGTAAACAATGCTGTGATAAACTGTGATAAATATTTAAATCTTCTTTTTTTTCCAGTCATACCCTGCAGTGCTCAGGGTTTTCTCCTGGTTCTGGCTCAGGGGTCACTCCTGGCACCATGCTGAGGAGACCATAGCGGGTCCTGGGGACTGAACCTAAGTCGGCCACATGCAAGGTATATGCCCTACCCACTGTACTATTACTCTGGCCCCCATAGCTAAATTTTAAGCTAGTTATGATTAGCTACTTTATAATTAGTTACTTAGGATAAATTTCTAGAAATGGCACTAATGAGTCAAAAAATTTCATATTTGAGTTTTATGTTCATTACTAAATTACCTTCCAAAAATGCTGTAACGATTTCTATTCCCACAATATCTTCATGAAGATACCATTGTACTTCTTTGATCAACACTGTGTGATGAAGTAAAAATTATTTATTAAACTCTTTTTAAATATTTAAGAGGAAATGTTCACTGTTTTAGGGACCCAAGACACATATAATTCTCCTTAATTTAAGTATAACTATATTTTTCCTGTATTTATAGAATTAGTGAGCATAGAAAATATCAGTCTAAAATTATATCTAATAGCACTCATATTTGGTGTTGAATGTTTAAGTTTGTTAAATGAGCTTTTATTAGGAAGAGCTGATATTTATGTTACTGTCTGATATTTTAACTTAATGCATTAAAAATTAAATTGTCTATCATATTTTAGCTTATCCATTTTGTTTAGAAAACAGGATTTTTTCATCAAAACTTGAATATTTGTTTAAGGAAGTAAAATGAGGATTGAAAAACAGCAAAACTGATTGCTAAAATGGTAACTGTAGTCAACAGCAGACAATTTTTGCATTAGAATATGAGTTTCTTCCCAGTTTGTGTCTGATTTTGTAATCTTGGAGAAGTTCCTTCAGTAAACCAAGAGACAAAAAAATTTAAAATGATCGGAGGTTCCTATTCTTCTCAGCCTCGTGGCCCAGACATTTGGTAAGATTTTATCAGAAACCATTTGCCAAGCACTTGGAACTCACTGAAGAACTATATTTTATAGATAGAATTTTAACTAGTCCTGGACTAGCTGAGTCAATTTCTTATGATTTTTTTTAAGGGATTGCCCAAAAAGTAAAACAAAAGTTGCCCTTTCGCTTAATTTGCTCATTTCCAGAAAGCTGCCCCAGGGCTGGCTTCTTTCTTATAAACTTGGAGACATTTAAAATATTTGTCTGGGAAAACTCTGAATGTTTGCTTTTCTATTTCTCCTTAACTTATGACTCAATTCTATAGGAAATGTTTTTTTTGAGGACAAATAAAAGTTAGCAACACTTCCTCAATTCTGAGACACTGATTTTAGAACTTCCCTTCCATTTGATGACAGCTTCCAGAGTCTAGAATTGTAGCTACAGTTTTAGAAACCTTGAAAAGTGATGGAAGGCTCCACACCACAAAATAGAGGAACTTTGGCCACAGTCTTTGGCCAATCTAGAAATCAGTCAGCATATGCTGTGCTCCGAGCACTAGGTGAAACAGCCCATCTATCTCACCTCACTCATCCTCAGAAAGATCCCAGGCCCTTGAGACATCAGGAAGACTTAAAGCAGTGTAAGTGGATGGACATGGAGAGTACCATGCTAAGTCAAATGAGTCAGAAAGAGAGGGACAGACATAGAAGGACTGCACTCATTTGTGCAATATCAAATAACATAATATGAGACTAACAGCTAAGGATAGTAGAAACAAGAGCTAGGAGGGTTGCTCCATGGGTGGTAGCCTGCCTCAGGTGCTGGGGGAGAAGGCAGATGGGAAAGGGAAGAGACCACTAAGTCAACGATGGTAGGAGGGATTGCTCGGGATGGAGACGTGTGTTGAAAATAGACAAAGGATCAAACATGATGGACTCTCAGTATCTATATTGTAAACCATAATGCCCCAAAGTAGAGAGAGAGTAAAAAAGAAAGTGCCTGCTATAAAGGCAGTGGGAGGGGTAGGGTGAGGGTTTCAGGGGGGATACCGGGGACACTGGTGGTGGGAAGTGCACACCGGTAGAGGGATGGGTATTCAATCATTGTGTGACTGAAACTCAATCATGAAGAGTTTGTAACTATCTCATGGTGATTCAATAAAAAAATAAATAAATAAAAAGAAAAAATGACTTAACGCAGAGATTTTGACTCTTAGTTCTGAGGTTCTGGTTCCAAGTTTTCTGTTTTCCATTTCAATCGATGGAATGGTTTCTGATAAACAATAAGTATTGTTTATCTCAATAGAACAATATTGTTATATTTCCATTTCTTTTCCTTTATCTAGACTGTCAACAAAAAGGACTACAAGGAGCAACAGAACGGAAATATTCCCAGGGCCCTCTCCTGTCTCTCAACTTCCTTTACTCACCCCAGTTCCATCTCCACCTCCATTGCCAACTCTGAAATCCCCACTGTGACTTGCTTGTTAGTTAGCAAACAGCTATAAGTACAGGGCCTAATTAATTTGAAAAGTTGTAGCTGAAATGCAGATTACCTAAAATAGCAAATTTTCTCTCAGTACATTATTTAGATGTATTCCAAAGTTAATAAAGCACATATAGGGTCTGGGCCATTTTTTTCCCCACTGTTTATTTGGCCTGCTTAATTGGGAAGAAAAATTTTAAATGGCTAGAATGCCATTTTTATATACAAAATAAAATCATTCAGCAAGTTATTATTGGGGTCTACTGTAGGTTCACCACTCTGTTTATAAGGTACTGGGGGTTAAAGTTGTGGTAAAAACAAAGTCACCAACATTTTCCTCAAGAATTTTCCAGTCTAGTGCAGAGTTAGACATTAAGCAAATTATTACATAAGTAGATATTGTAATTACAAATAGAAATGGCAAAAATCTAGTATTCAGTGTTTGGTATAAGACCAAGTATCTTGTCGGTCTGGTCAGAGAAATTATTTATGGGGAAAATAAGATTGAGTGATGAGTTGAGTAAACCAAGGACGGAAGGAAGAAAATTACTCAGAGAGAGGGTACCAGCATCAATGGGTTGTCTAAAATGCAATGGGACTTAAATCCAAAACCTCCATTGCCTCCAAACCTCCATTGCCTCCAAGTTTAGCTCCAATAAATAGAATGCTGAGAACTCTCCCTAAATTTCCACCCCCAAGATAGTTTCTCTGCATCATTCTTCCTGCATTTCATCTAGCACATTTTTGCTAGCTCCTTTTTAAAAACTGTAGTAATACTTATTGTTTATCAGAAACCATTCCATCTATTGAACAATATTCCAATTATCAGGGCTTCTATTATTATTTTTTCATAAAAAAGTCCTTATTTCTTCCAACAAAGTACAGGCTGTCATAGGTACAGAGGTAGGTGGTCCTTGTGAGCAAAGTGTTTTTGCTACTGTAAGACGAGAAGAGACAAATCTTGAGAGTGTGGCCTAGAAGAGAAGTTACATTCTCCTCAGCCATATCTTTAATCCCAAGGGATGCTCATTCTGATTCGTGTATAAGACAAAGTGCAAAGGCGTGCGTGCAGAGGCCAGGAGCTGTTTCCATCCTGAAGTCATAGGGGATCGGAGTTTTACTGTAAGAATTATCATTCTGGAAATTCACCAAGAATAGCTAAAGGACACTGGGCACAGCTGCGGTCTACAGAAACTGCTTGTGCAACTAACATTACATTCTCTGTCCTGCCAAGCCACTCCTCTGGGGATGGCATGTAAGAACCTCTATTACCCCATTCATGCAAGGCATCGAGACTGAAGGCCAAGAGTGTGCAGGGACCATGATGAGAGAAGAGGAAGCCCAAGGGAGAACAGAAGGTTCAAACTAGAGTAAGACCCACAGGAAATTTGAGAACCATCACTTAACCAGACCTTGCTGTGAGTCTCTATTTTCTATTTTTTCTTATATTTTGGCTCATTATTTTAGATATAGTGAGCTTATTTTGGCTTCCTCGGAGCAGTACATAAGCTATGGAACATCTGTAACCTTGAGAGTTCAAAGAGAATTCTTCTCAATCATTTTATTACCAAATTCTAATATGTAAGACAGTGACCTTATTAGAAATGACTGAAATGTGAAGAATATACAGAATTCAAAATAGAGCCCCTGACAACACACACACACCACATGATTCGTATCATACTCAATGACATTTATGTCCTAGAGGATGATGAATCAACAGCTCTATTTATATTTGCATTCTTTCAAATATATGATTTATTATGGCATAGATAACTGAGTTTTCCTTATTTCTTAGGTCATACCCAGCATGCTCGGAGCTTACTCCTAGCTCTGTGCTCAGGGATCTGGCACAACTCTGGGGATCATATGTAGTACAAGGGATCAAAGACAGGTCTGGCACATGCAGCAAGTGTCTCACCTGCTATCTCTACAGCCATATTGCTGAAATTTTCTACACTCTTGAAGACCTTAAAATTCAAGCAAGTTGTGCTGTATGTAAATAACCAGAGAGCTCAGCCACTAAGAACTTTGCGTTTCAAAGTCTAGTTTTTCTCCTGCATCATAAGAAGCAATATTGCATGGTTCGAGAATTGCAGAAGAACTAAATGAGAAAAAGATGTAAAGCCCAATAACACTTCATGGCAAACAGAAGGTGGTGAATAAACATCAGTCCTTTTCCCTTTTCTCTGAGTTTAGTAAGGCCACTGGAAGACACAGGAAATAAACACAAATGATAAAGTGCACCCTGTGGTTAAAACTGTGTTTCCAAAGACACAGGATGATTTTGTTTCTAAAACAACTACTGTGCATTTGAGACTAGTTCTGCTTAGAACTGTATGTTTTTATCCATCAGGATTTACTCAACCCATAATGTATAAGTCTTTTGCATTAGGTTAAATTTCATTTCCTCCAACTAAGTCTTTCTCCAGGCATTTCAGCTTGCAGTAATCTCCACTTTTCTCCTCTCCTCCTTGAATGGATTAACTAGCACATGGATATGACTTGTGTTTAAATATATTTATGTATAGGCAAACATATACGTATGTTTAAGCAAGGATTGCAATCAAGATTCCTTGGTTTCCCAAAGCTTAACATGGTTCCCTGTACTTAAGCAACCTCTAAATGTATGCCTATTATTTAATTGGTTGGCTAATTGAGAAACAAGAACTCAACTCCTTTGTTAGAGCTGTATAACAAGCCTCTGGAATCTGGAGTTCACATGGAGGAGCAGCACATTCCCAAGGAAGCTTATCATTAATTCCTCCACATCCTCCTAAACACGACTCTTTGGTGTTTTTGAGGAAGGAGCATCCAAGATCTTTGATTTGACAGTCTTAGATTTTCTTAGATACAACAGCTTAATCAACCGCTCCCCCCACTAAGCAATAAACAGTGTTTCTTCTCACTGAAAACAAAAACATTTGTCCAGCTTAGCAAATGTCAGCAAAGCAGCATGAAGAACAAAAAATTGAGTGCCATTTCCATGAAACAAAGTTACTGGGCCAACAGCAGATGCATCCGTTGGCATCAGACAAGTTTCATTATGTAAACAGCAGTAACACCAGAGATCATGAGCACACAAAGCCCAAGCTTTCAGGCCTGGTTAAAAAAAAAAATTAAAAAGCTATGCATTGTCTTTGGCAGACAGTGCCAGAGATAAAGTATCCTGGAGACACAATGTAAGGCAGGCTGAAAATTCCTGTGCCAAGCCCAAAGGAAAACTAAGCTGCACAATGGTAACTACTGAAGGAGCAGCTGGTCCTGGTGGCACCAGACTGTGTCTTTCAGCCCATGTCATCAACACTTGTCCATATAGTAAACATTTTCTGAAGAGGTGCCTGTCAGCTTTCATTTATTTATAAATAAGTGAATGAATAGCATCCAACTTACACATTTTTCATGGTCTTTTATTTTTCCTTTAAATTCCACACTCAGATGAGAAAGGACACCACATAGCAAAGTGATAATGCAAGGAGAATGCAGTTCGGTCCTGGACGGAGAGTTGGCAACTGACAGATGATGCTCACTGAGACAATGGAATCAGGCAATTGCAGGCTATCCTTGGAACAAAAGAAGCTCAAGTCTTCATTCTTTTCTCCAGCAGGGGCACAAAAAGTTGACCACAACTGGACTTGAAAAAGAATGCATTCCTAAATCAAGGCTGTCCAGGCAGCAAGAACAATCCCACCACTCCTTAGCTACACTATCTTGGTTGGTGGACAAATATTTCTGACCTATTATATTGAACTTGTGATCTTCTTGAACTGAGCTGCCTCTATAAGAAAGACCCTTTCAATGCAAATTATCCATGGTCATCTAATTTTGTCAATCTCCTCTTCCTTGGAATAACCAAAATGACTGTGAAAAGATAAAGCTTATACACTTCATCTTGCTGGGTCCTTTATGGAGATTGTAGAGTTCTGTGGTCACTAAGGTCTCCAACCAGTAAAAATGGCAGTGAAATCCCCTCATTAGTTTACAAAATGTTCTCTCTACCACTTCACAAAACTGAAAATAAATAGAGTCCAATCCATCCTGGGCCAGAAGATGAATAGGAAATAACATAAAGATACAGAGTACTATATAACTACACCCTCTTTGAAACCATCATAACATTTTCTAGGCCCATTTCAGATGCCTTTGCACCACCTTTTATAACATATCACAAAGTAAAACAAATGGCTGCCAGAACTTCAATTTAAGCCTCAGCTTATATGTACCAGCCAAACTGGAGGGTTCATTATATTAATCGCCCCATTTTTCATCCTTTCCAGTGCCCAAATTCTGACTCTACTCTCAGTCCTGTGACAAGGTTGTTTTCAGACATGTTTCAGATTGTACTTCTGCCCTCAACCACTATCATAAGAATCACCAAGATAGGACTACTGGAAGATGAGCGGCAAATGGAACATCACTAAAGCCTTCTAATCTTCACAGCCAGAGCAAATCTATTCAGTTGGCATTCAGCTGACTCTATGGCACATAAGTGAGCCTGGTTCTGAGAAGAATGGCCCAGCTGAGCATGGCCTTAAACCCAAATACCCCTGTTTTATGAGACTAAGCTTTGTCGCAATTATGTGGAATTATTGTGGTGAAAGAGAATTGATAGGCTATGATACAGGACAAATCACTTTACCCACACAAGTTTTTGTTTTATTTAATTTCCTCATTTACTAACAAAATGATTTCTTCACAAGCAAGGTCATCATTAAATTATTAAATCGACAAGGTACAGCTTATTTCTTAACACTCCCAGGTACATAGTTTGCCTGGTTTCTGAGGGTTCTTTTCTATGTTTCAAGTTCTGCCTGGAAGAACACCTCTCCCATCAGAACTGTCTCCTTAATGTTCTCTTTACTGACTTTCATCTACCAAAGAGGCTACAGAACTTAAATGTTTAACAAAATATATTTGATGATAGCAAAATTTCTGTAATGCATCTGGAATTTCTTAGATAATTTCAAAGATTTCTTTTACTCAGATTTGCAAATCTGGAACAGTACCTTGAAAAACACCATTAACTTCTTAGTGCTTGAAGGCATTCTCTGAAGGCAGAAGTCTATGATCCTGGTAGTGGAGTATTTCAGAGGAGCCATCCTTAAGAAATCATTGGGTTTGAATAAATGCACAAGCTACCTCACCTTAAAGTGCAGTGATTTGGGGATGCATGATCTCCAAATTTGGGGATGCACCATCTCCCAGAGTTCTTTCTAGGGATTGAATTCCAGTGGCGCACAAAATATAATTTCACCTCTAATACATTCTCTCTCTTTTTATTTTTTGCATTCTGATTAGATGTCTTTATTGTAGTTTTACTTTCTTGCTCTGCTAACAAAGTATGAGGTCAGAATCACTGAGAATGACACAATAGAGATCTCTACCCAAATTTCTAGGCATGTCATTTTTCATGTCCTGGGATTTTGTGTGAATCGTCTAAGTTTTTTCCAGTCATATTTTAATTCTTCCCACTATGTTTCATAGCACATTTGCCTTGCACTCGGCTGGCCCAGGTTCTATTCCTCCATCCCTCTTGGAGAGCCTGGCAAGCTACTGAGAGTATCCCACCCACACGGCAGAGCCTGGGAAGTTACCTATGGCATATTCGGTATGCCAAAAACAGTAACAACAAGTCTCACAATGGAGATGTTACTGGTGCCCACTCAGAGAAATCGATGAGCAATGGGATGACAGTGATACAGTGATACACTGATCCTTCCTATATCTATTTTGCGTACAAACGCATGCAGATTTGTTGCTTAAAATTCTTGTACTTTCCTACTATTTTCCCAATAAGTCCCATTTCCTTAGAACAATGTAAGCACCCTTTGTGATATAATCATCCCTACAATGCTTCCTGTCTTGCTCCTTACCCCTTTTCTATACTTTGACTATATTAAATAATTGTAGGTACCAAATGGTATACTATATTTCTGAACACTTGCAAAAGTTATTCCCCTAATCTGAAACCCTTTCCTCCAACATATATATTAAATCCAAGTTCTCTATCAGAAATACAATTAGGAGATGAAATAGATTAAATATATATATATTAGCTCTCTTATTCACCATTCTTCTGAAATATACCTTTCATTCATCCTTTTCTTCCATAACAAGCTCACCATTTAACCAGATACCCTTATAATAACCTTCCATCGAAATCTGTAACTTCTCCTGTTGAATTTGCCTGTGCTATAATTATATGTGAATTTAACTAATATTAACTAAAGTTAATGTCTATTTTCTCCTGAAGATAGTAAATTCTTATGAGAATAAGGCAAGATCTACTTTTTTATGATGGTGTTCCTAGTACAGAGCAGACCCCATAACAAGCATTTAATAAATATTTGTAACAGCAATTTTAACCACTTTGTCTATTTACAAAATTTTCCTTAAAATCCATGCAGAGCCTGGCAAGCCTCCTGTGGCATATTCTATATGCCTAAAACAGTAACAATACCAGGTCTCATTCCCCTGACCCTGAAAGAGCCTCCAATCATGGGGAAAGATAAGTAAGGAGAGGCCGCTGAAATTTCAGGGCTGGGACGAATGGAGATGTTACTGGCACCCACTCGAGTAACTCGATGAACAACAGGATGACAGCGATACAGTGATACCTTAAAATCAATGATCTTGTTTTGTAGGTAATTCTCTGTGTTCCTCCAGGTTTTCCAAAGGAATAGACCATACACTTATGTTTGTTCCATCAATCATGTCTGATGGGGAACCTGCTGGAATCTGTGCATTAATACTAGAAAGTTCACTCTCCTTTCCTGTTCATATACAAACCACTTTATCTAATTATAAGCTTCATTAAAAATAACCATAATATTCTGGTCTTTAATCTTTCTTACTTATTTGACTTATTTTTCACTTGGTTTAGGCATAGAGTAAACATGCTGTTAGTTTAGTATTGCCTCAAAAGACATCTTCTTGAATTTACCAAAATGTAATTAACCACTACTACCTTTTAATTTTCTACTCTCTGCTTACTTATTCATGACCAAGTCTGTGAAAATAAGGAATGTCTTATATATCTTTTTTTTAAAACTCTAAAAGTTTTTATAGCCCCCAATTCTTTCCCCTTGTAAATATCTAGCCTGCTATCACCAGAATATTCCAGAGCATGGCTTTGAAATGTCAGACACATCATACATTGGCTCTTTAATGACTCTCTATCAGTCACCAGAAAAGAATAATTCCTTAGATAGCATTCAAAGTCTCCTATATTTTGAGCCTTACTGTTATTTTATCTATATCTTCCATTATCTTCAAAAAGTGCTAATACATGTGAAATGTTTATGATAGTGTCCACCATATAATGGACAGTCAACACAAGTCAGCTAAATTGTTTTTCCATTGCTCATACTCTGTACTTAGGGACAATTTGTTATTTCCTAAACAACTTGCTTTTAGCTGCACTTCTCCTTATATATAGTAGTAATAAAGTTCATCCTGATATTGTTTTGAAAATCTGTCTCAAGTAGCTTTTACTTTGTAATTCAAATTCTCCACTTTAGACTAATAAAAAAGGAATCCTTCTCTCACTCAAGAGCCCTTCACATAGCTGAACACAAATTGCACATCAAACTTGAGTTTTCTTTTCTCAAAACTAACATTCTTATATCCCCAAGCACTCCTTATATAGTGTTGTACCTAAGAAGGAAAGGAAGTTTTCTTTTTAAGTCATGAGTCATTAAATATAGTGGATAAATAGAAAATACATTCTTTTGCAACATATTAACAATAAAGATATGTGGGTCTGGAGCAATAGTACAGTGGGAAGGGCATTTGCCTTGCACTCAGCTGACCTGGGTTCGATTCCCAGCATCCCATATGGTCCACTGAGCACCACCAGGGGTGATTCCTGAGTGCGTGCCAGGAGTAACCCCTGTGCAATGCCAGGTGTGACCTAAAAATAAAAAAAAAAAAATGGATATGTGATAATTTGAGATACTAGCTTGAGAAAACAGCCTAAATTTCAAGAGGAAACAGATTTTAAAGGGAGAACTATAGAAATTATTAAGTGTTCTAGGTAGAAACTAAAATTTCTAGGTAGAAGCTAAATACTAAATTTCTACCTAAAAGAAATGATACCCGGACAATTAAATGGAATAAGCAATGAAACCCAGGCATAGGAGAGAGAGAAGCAGAATAGGACAAGAATAGGGAAGAATGAAAAAAAATTGATGAAGAAATAAATACGCTACACTTAAGCAAGTCTTCTCAGAAAATTAGACCTGAAGAAAGTCTTCCCAGGAAATCAGGAAATATATCTGGTATAAGAGAAGGACTCAGTAGTTGTGTCAAGATTAAAGTAGAAAATACATAAGAAATACTCTCTCTTGAGTGAGAGTCGTAGTATGGTAGGTAGGGTGTGTGCTTTGTATGTGGCCAACCAGGTCCCATCTTTAGCATCCCATATGGTCCCCACAGAAACACCAGGGGTAGTTCCTGAGAACAGAGCCAGGAGTAACCACTGTTTCATGGGTTATCCATCACCAGGTGTGGCCCAAACAAGTCAAAAGAATAAATAAATCAAAGAGTTGAAACATGTTAAAATTCATGTTAAAATATTACAGCTGCCACTGAGAAAATACTAAAGGAAGCTAACCAAAGTTAATCAGCAGACTGAGCTCTAGCGAGGCTTTTATGTAGGAGAGAATACATTTCAGCAGCATTTAACAGCTCAGGATTTTTCTACCTCCACCCCCGCCGCCCCCTTACTGGCTCCCCAGATGTAAGGTTCAGAGAGATGGTGCTATTGACAGTTGGCAGGCATCTGAGAGGACTATTGTAAGAAGACAGCGGTGGTTCTCGGTCCCTGCTTACAAAGGTGGGTGTCTCTGTGTATGTGTGCATGTGTGTGTGTGTTGTGTGTGTGGTGTGCGTGCATGTGTGTGCATGTGTGTGTGCATGTGTGTGTGTTGTGTGTGTGGTGTGTGCATGTGTGTGCATGTGTGTGTTGTGTGTGTGGTGTGCGTGCATGTATGTGTGTTGTGTGTGTGGTGTGCGTGCATGTGTGTGCATGTGTGTGTGTTGTGTGTGTGTTGTGTGGGTGGTGTGCGTGTGTGTGCATGTGTTTGTGTGTTGTGTGTGTGGTGTGCGTGCATGTGTGTGTGCATGTGTTTGTGTGTTGAGTGTGTGTGTGTGTGTGTGTGTGTGTGTGGTGTTAGTGCAGCCCATGAGTCCCAATAAGAAAGACCATTATACTCTCTGGGCTGATTAAAGAATCTGAACTCCTTCCAGAAGTGGCTGAGCTGTAATAAAAGCTCAGAATTCAACAAGTTAAACTGCTTGACCTATTCAGTGAGAAATAATAGGAAATATATTAAAAGTGCTACCTTTTCACACTCTTCACATAGTGCTTTGCAATTCCCCTGGCACCCAGTGGATCCCTATGAATTGCTTTGTGGGCACAAAATTCTGTTTGTTTTCTCTCCCACCCTAGACTATAATCTTTGGAAATGTACTTAGCAAGCGATGAAGTGATTTGCTTCTCTGCCAGCCATCATCTCAGGAAGCCCACATAATAACAGCATGTAGGAAGCCCAGTGTTAAAAGAACTTGGACACTTGAGGGCTCTCAGCTTGTACTGCCCAGTCGTCATCATCTTGTTCTATTCTAGTTGACTTGTTGGTCTATTTTTTCACTTCCATGATTGCTCTTCTAAAATCCATTCAATTTCTCGTCTTGCTCTACTAACTCCCTATGCTGTTATGTTCCTACGACCATGCTAGGACACCCTGCACCCCTCATCCTCTACTTATTAAGTACCTTTTGGTGTGCTGAATCTCAAAATAAGATAAAGCTGGTCAAAAATCAAGTTTTTTGGTTGAGTTTTATGGATACAGTTGTGCCCAAAGCTCCACAGGAACTATGATCATCTGTCCAGAAGGCAAAATAAGTATGCTTTTCAAAGTTTGTGTACGATGCTTCATTATATAATAATCATGAGCTTCCCCTTAAAGATCTATTCTGAGTGTTTGCCTAAAATTCTCTCCTACACCATACACCTCAGTTTTTCTTTTTTTACTATTTTTATTAGATATTTTTAGGTAACAATGGTGGTTAAAATTGTGTTGTTTAGAGTATTATTGTACAAGTTATTGACTAGAGTTAATCAGCAGACTGAGCTCTGGAGAGGCTCTGTGTAGGAGGGAATGCATTTCAGCAGCACTTAACAACTCAGGATCTTTCATCTGCACTCCACTACGCCTACGTGCCAGAACCCATGACCAGTACCACATCTAGTCTCAGTCTCATCTAGTAAGCGTCTTCATTCCTCCCAAAGGCGATATTATTTGACATCTACTTCAATATCTTGCAACACAGGTCAAAGAAAACTAAGCCAAAAAATAACAAATGAAGGAAACATGCATTCTTTGTTTTCCAAACCAAATCTCACTTCCTCTAAGTGCTGGGTGCCAAGCCATGGCACTTCCAACTGGGCAGGAAGGAACCAGAAGGAAACCAGGATATAATATGAATGAATTTGCTGCGTGGTAAAACGGTGGAGAACAGCAAAAAGAATATCTTCTAATATGTTCTGTCTGCAAGCTAGGTAATCAGCACATACTACCCCCAGTGTGATCTGAACACAACCTTTTAAGTACACTAGCCCTGTTCTTCTGTTTGCTGAGGAACTTAAGACCATTTGATAAACGTGTCCAAAATTTTCCTTTAATCAGCATAAGTTATGGACGACTTACCTGAGCAGAGGCAGAGCTGATTTTTTATGTTGAAGTTTTCTATGACACTTATTAGCAATTGGGCAGGTTCTTTGATCTTTCTTTCCATTTTTGTATAATATTTCTCCAATCTTAAAAAGGTAAAAATAATGCTGGTTTTTCTATGACTGTTCTTTTAAAAATTAGTTTTATTTATTTATGCATTTATTTAATCACTGTGAGGTACAGTTAAAAAATTGTTCATAATTGAGTTTCAATCATATGTTGTTCCAACACCCATCCCTTCACAGTGTACATTTTCCTCTACCAATGTCTCCAGTATCCCTTTCACCCCATCCCCCCCTCCACACCAAGCCTGCCTATATAACAGTGATTTTTATTCTTTATTTCTTGCTCTCTCTCTTTCTTTTGGGACTTTATGGTTTGCAATACAGGCACTGAAAGGTTATCATGTATATGACTGTTCTGAAGATTTTTTAAATTATTTAGCAAAAGTCCCTACTCTTTTTTTCTTTTTGTTTTGTTTTTTTGTTTGTTTGTGTTTTTGAGAAGGTGATGCCTGGTGATGCTCAGGGACCATATGGGATGCTGGGAATGGAAGCCGGGTTGACACATGCAAAGCAAGCTCCCTCTCTGTTCAACTAGCTCCCAGCTTCTTAGTCTTTCTTTCATTATGAGACTTTCTATTTGTTTTGGGGCCATACACACAATGCTCAGGGGGTTGTCATGGGCTCTGTACTCAGAAATTAGTATAAGATTTAAATGATACATAATTTTTTTTTTTTTTTGCTTTTTGGGTTTACCTGGCAATGCTCAGGATTTCTTCCTGGCTCTACACTCAGGAATTACCTCTGGCAATGTTCAGGGGACCATATGGGATGCTGGGAATCGAACCTGGGTAGGCCGCATACAAGGCAAACACCCTACCCACTGGACTATCTCTCCAGCCCCCAAATTTCTTGTTCTTGATCCAGGTTTAATCATCTGGGCCAAATTGTATGTCTAATGTATGTTGATTATTACGGTTTTTGTTTTCCTTGCTAAATATGTAGAAAAATTAGCAAATCACTTGGTAGATATGTTCATTTTTCACCATGTTACATATTTGAAACAATTAGAATTTGTATGTTCATATCTGAAAAATATGTATGTTTAGATATTAGGCCATCAATATCTGACTGTAGTTTACAGGAAGAGAATTTGGGATGCCAACTTATATGTGCCCTTGTTAGCAGTGAATTTTGTGAAAAATAAATATTGAAATAGTAGTTATAATTTCATCAAGACTCTTAAAGTGTAGCAATAGGATCACAAATAGCAGGGGCTTTAAGGAGAGAAAAAGTGAATATCAATTGAAATACTTTACCTTATTTTTACTATCTACTTTTGTAATCTACATTATAAAAGTTATTAGCTCAAGCAAGTATATTGATAATTTATAAATAATCAATTATGCATATGTCAGGAGGTCGGTTTCTACTAATTAGGGACACTCTCAAAAATTTAGAGTACATAATCCACACAAACCCCCAGTGTTTGCCTAACTCTTGGACTTGTGGAATTCTTTCACAAAAATTCATCATTCATAACTCTCCATTTTCTAATGAATATGGTCTGAGATCCTTATATAGTTGCCAAGCCTTCCTAATTTAATTGCAATCTTGTCCCTCTCAGGATCCTGGCAGGAAAGACAACAATATAGAGAACTGAAGAGTGTAGCAGAGGAAATACCTCAAAGTTATAGGAAGAATACAGAAAACCCAAAAGGATAATAACATGGAAAGAGAGGAGGAGGTGTTACATCCTGTAAAATAAAGCAGGGAAGGAGCACTTCCCCTTCCACAGAAGCAGAGAGAGCTGCCTTATCTTGAGATCACCCACCAAAATACTCTGTTTTTTAGCTATTCCAATTGGTGGAATCAAATCCAGAGGAAAGATAATCATTTTTTCATAAATTAGCGTTTGATGAGATAAAATTGAGTTGAGATAGTAGAGGTTAAATCTGGAGAAATAAATTGAAGATATGTAGTCCAATCTCTTCCCTGATTTCTTATTAATTTCTCATTATACATAGATTCATTAATGTTTTCCTTTCTTCAACAAATATTTTATCAAGCACAGTGTTGGGGACTGACCTAGGTATTAGAGACATAGTAAGAACAAGGAAGTCAGTGCCCCTATCCACATCTTATGCTACTTTCCAGAATAGGTGGAACAGTAATAAACCATTAATATGCAGTAATAAAAGTTAACACAGGGAAAATAGTTTCAGGTCACAATGCATTCCAAGTGACTTGTGCTGTGAGAAGGAATAATACAGGACTTGCTTCATAGAAAATGGCCCAAGAAGATCTCACACTGGAGGAAAATTCTAGAATGAAAAACAGATGCAAACAGAAAGAAAATGATGTTCCAGAAAGAAGCAGGCTCATCTTTTGACCCCCTTCATAGGCCATATCTTGCATGGCATCTTCCTTTGTCCCTCAGGCTCTTAGTCACTTCCTCTTCTATGCTCCCTTAGCATTTTGCACAACTTCAGCTGCTTTGGCACTACTTGTTTACTGTCTCTCTCAGACAGAAAACTCTTTGAAGGTAAGGATCATTCTGTAGTTCTTTGCATCCTTACCCTACCCTGCCTTTAATCCCCAAGCCCAGATTTTAATGATATTTATGCCCTCCCACCTCTGTTTACCTAACCCAAGGTGTGTCACATTTGTAATACTCAAGAATGAAGGATGCACAGTCAATAAAGTCACAGAAAATAGTTCTCACACTATTTGCCTTTTGGTGTCAAGGAAAGTCTGTCCAGAGAGGTGATTGAACCACATCTTAGAGCTTCCAGAAGAGAGAAAATGAGATGACTGCTATGACCTTGAACAAGGCCAACCCTGTTTTAATCCCTGGCTCTGCATATAGTCCCTGAGCACCACCACGAATGACTCCTGAGCACAGAGTGAGGAGCAAGTCCTGAATACCACTATTGTGGCCCAAAATTTTTATTAAAGTGTGTTAGAGAACAAGAATTACATATCAAACATATTCTGTGTAGTCTATATCCGTATCAGTGATGATTTTAAGTCATGTTTAGTGTTCAGTGTATGCATTGGTTTGCTATGGCTACAGAACAAATTATCCCAAAATTTGTGTTGCTTCAAACAACAAACGTTTATCATGTCAGTTTTAAACTATTTGAAGTTTGAATTTGCCTAAATTTAGAAGATCCTTAATCCAAATGATTAATAGGTAATATCTATAAAGTGCTTATTCTATACCAGACCATTGTAACAGATGCATGAATTTAGTTATTTAATATTCATAATTCTCTGAGATATTTTCCCTTTTATCATAGTCCACAGATGCACAAACATGAGTAAAGTGAAGTTGGTTGACTCAATAAAGACCACACAGCTAAAAACAGGCAGGTTAGCATGCAGGCCAAGTAACCCTAGGTCAAGTGCCCAAAAATACAATTTGGAGATAATAAACTGCATTTAAAGACATAAGAATAGCAATAATTTACTTTTTGAGGATGAAGTTAATGGAGCCAAAGTGATAGCACAGAGGGTAGATGCAACTGACTTGGGTTCAAACCCTGGAGCCTTGCATGCATCTGACCTATATTCAATCCCTGGAACCACACGTGATCCTTTGCATTCTACCAGGAGTGAACCCTGATCTCAGAGCCAGGAGTAAGCTCTGAGCAACACAGAGTGTGGCCCAAGACAACCCCTCAAAATGGTGAAATTAATGTAATTTTGCTCCTCTCATGTCTATGCCACCTCATTTTCCCTAGAGACATGATAGACATGTTTGGACCCATTATTTTAAATTTGGCTGATGCTTGCCTACATTTGATGATAAAACCCCATGGGTTATGGGTTTTGAGTGAATAAATAACCTCAAGAGAATTCAATTCTAGAACATTGGTAGTATTGGGGAGCTTGTCGTTTTTGTTTTGGGAACATACCTGGCTATGCACAGGACTTAGTGCTGGCAGGGATCAAGGGACTATATGGAATACCAGGGTTTGAACCCTGGTTGGCCGTGTGCAAGAGAAGTACCCTGACCACTATTCTATCTCTCTGTCCCCCTGGTAGTACTTTATGTAGTAGGGGACAAACTTGCATTTTATTTGATATAAAAGATAAAGAACAAAGCAATAAATCTTAAGATTAGAAGCAGTATTACTGATCATACCTGAACTCCCAACATTAAACATTGATTACTCTCCAGGACTGAAAAGGAGAAAGAAAAAAGGAAGCAAAAACAATCAAAGAGGCTGCCAAATGTGCTTTTATAATGCAAATCGCCTGTAATTGAGGTCAAGACCCTAGCTCTTAAAGTCCCTGTATTATCTACTCTTCCCCATCAAGGAAATAGAAAAATATCCTTCTTTCACAGGACTTATTGCACTGGAGGACTCACTCTGCATATATTTTTAAATCAAATCAAACCAGTCAGAGTGGTGTGAGTAATAGGTCTGAGCAAGAAGAAACGGGCTCAGGGCTTGAGTCAGCTGCTTCACGGTCATTACAGCTCTCCACCAGGCTGGGGTCAACTTCCTCATCTATAAGAGAAAAACACATTGCATGTGAAATCTTCTAAGATTATATCTATCTCTAAATATGAGTGATAAATCTAAATACAAATCCATACAAAATTAACACTTCTAATTTTATTCAAGTGAAGGATGTGATTATGCTTTGTAATAGCCTATTAGCTGCACATGATTACAAATCTCACAAAACAGGATATGAGCACTTATCATTTATCAAAGTGGAGACACAATTGTCAGTTCTGGGGAGGGGTAAGAGTAATACTCAGATTGCCCAAGGTCTGCAGAGAATTTCTTGTTACTCTCATCTGTCACATAGTGGGAGAATAAAGAGCATTGCTCTCTCTCTCTCTTTCTCTCTCTCTCTCTCTCTCTCTCTCTCTGTCTGTCTCCCTCTCCCTCCCTCCCTCCCTCCCTCCTTCTCTCCCTCTCTCTCTGTTGCTCTTTCTTTCTCTCTCTCTCTCTGTCTCCCTCTTCCTCCCTCCCTCCTTCTCTCCCTCTCTCTCTCTGTTGCTCTTTCTTTCTCTCTCTCTTTCTCTCTCTCTCTCTCACACACACACATACACACACACACACACACACACACACACACACACACACACTCACACACAGAGCATGGGCCATAGACCAAGCACTATCTACAGCAGTAGCAGCTACTGTGAGCTCTCACTAAGAATGGCATATGCTATATTCCTCATCCTTATAGGTATGTGGAATCAGATACACACTATTTTTAAATATGGTAAGAAATGCAGCAATGGTGATGGAGTCTTTTGAAAACATAGGCAGAAAACAATGTTGAGTAGAACCCTTGACATGAGAAGTGATAGCAAAGGGAGACTCAGAAAGCAGAAATATCATCACTGTTACTTCAAATTTGATGCAATACAGGGCTCTGGTACCCCAGGTTTTGGTGTGCTATTCTAAGAATCACATAGGCTGCCCTCCTTTTAAAATAACAACACAGGTTTTCAAATAAAATTATTAGAATAAAGGTGTCTCATGGAAAAAGAAGATGGGTGGACAATTCATGCTTCTGATCACCATTGATCTCCTACAACACCACCTTTGCTTTCATCTTCTTTTGTATTGAATTGAACAAAATAATTTCTTTTTCAATAGTGTTATTGTAAAAAATAATAAGTTTGAAGTCATGTAGGTGGAGTAACCTCAGACACCTCCCAATTCTTTCTATGAGTTCCATGAATATTAACAAATCATACAGCTGCTATCAATTCCTTTCCACGTTCACAGCAAACATCTCAGGATAAATTAAAGGTAATTATTTTGAATTTGATTCCTTAGTCTCTTGATTCTAACAGCGAATTCTGTGAATTTTTATAATCTTTAACACGATTATAAAAATTACCAAGTTCTTCTCTTGATTAGAAAATGAGGTTTTCATGACTTCTGGCCACAAAACTAATATGACTTGTTCTGTCAACTTCGCCAAATCATTATCCCCCTTCAGATTCTCTATGATAATAATTATTGTTATTATTCACAAAGTCTTGGCAGAGTCCTTGCATAATCATCTGTAATATCATACGTCACCCTTTCTGTCTCCTGAGCTAATGTTCCAAGTAATGCTGCATACTATGATGGATCAAAAGTAGTCTCAAATCTCTTGGGCAATTCAAAACACTTTACATGGTCACCTGAATCTTCTTTAGGGGAGAAAAGAAAAATAAGCTTTTATTTGTTGAGAAAAGCACATAGGTCGTGAAATAAGTGAGTTCATCAAATTTATTGTAAATGAGTAAGCAGAAAGCAAAAGAGTCTCTATGTAGGTGAAAAAAAAATGATTCACCCTATCACCAGGTGCAGCCATACATTTCAGTTCCATGGTAATTAGCCCTGTCAGACCCATGGAATTTGCCCAGTCCTCATCAGGCTATTTTTCTAGCCTTAATGGATCCCAGAGAAAAATCACATTGACATACCAGAAGGCATTTCAGTTGTTATCAGCCAGCTTTGGTTCAAATGTCATGGTCAAAGAAAGAACAGTAGTGTCATTGTATGTCAGCTCTTGGGACCTGTTCCAAGTTTTAATCACATAGACAGTTACCTTAAAAATTAACTGCTTGGTCCATTTTTCAGTATTTGAAATCACATATCCAGTGCCACACATGTTGAGGCATTTATCAAATTCATTTTGTATACCTAAAAGATGCAGAGGCTCAGCAAATACTTGGCCTGCTGGCTGCCATGTCCTTCCTGTGTTACAAGGTACACATTGAAAACTGTTGACAGCACTCTTTTACTCTTTCACTAAATCCAGATGCAACCTCAAAAGGGTTTTCTGAGCATCCACTGAAAATTAATGAGAGTTGACAGTTCAGATGAAACATATTCTTTACCATGGATATGCCCTTGGTAGACATGGATTTAGCCATTTAGAAACACTCCACAAGATCATGTCTTGGCTTAGTCACATGACTAAATCATTTGTGGTGAATCGATCCCTCTACTGATAAGTAAGCCTAACCTGTCCCGGTACTGTACCTCAAATCAACACGAGGCTTTATGTGAAAAATATGAACTATAGCAATATTCATTGATTTGGCTATTTCATCAAGCTCAGGTTATTTTAAAATCATCTATTAGTATTGATATCCATGCACATTACCTCCAAATTCTAACTTCATTGTTCTTCCACAATTATCATTTCAATTAGTGACATAAACGCTCATAAAGGTTCACAGAACAGAGACAGAGTATTTTGTTTGGTTGGTGTTCAGTTGTGGGAGCCGAACCTGATGGTCCTCTGAGCTTTTCCCATGAGTTGTTCATGGCAATTCTCATGCAGTGTCAGTGCTTAAACCTGAGCTTTCTACATACAAAAGATGAGCTTAATCCACTGAATAATTTCTCCACCCCATGATTAAGTTTTAATTGTACCCTTAATACTATATTCCTCAATTCATGTAAAGAACCTATAATTTCTACCTCCAAATATGTTACAGTCTGTCCACTAATTTTCAATTCTAATGCCACCTTTTCCAAACTATTTCCATTCAACTCACTGTTCTACAGCAACAGAAATCACTTTGAAAATTAAATTTTTCAAAATCCACACATAAAAATTTCCTCACCACTAAATATACATTTTCACACATTAAAAAAATGTACATTTGACTATTGTGTGTTCAGTGTTAGCCTTTAACAAGGTAAAAAGCTTCCATCAAAATACAAATGTAAAATAGTAGTCACTGAGAAAGTCTTGGTACATGCGTGGAATACATATGTGTGTGTATAAGTTCAGCTAAACTCAAATAAATGAGTTAATTTATATCTGGACAAGCTCATTTCTTGTCTTTATAGCACAAGCAGGTAGCCAGCATTTTAGATACTAGCACTCATGAGCAGACCACATATTGAGCAACCTTTGCTTGAAAAATGCAAATAAAGTAGTTCCGGCCTCTCTCTCAGTTTTCATTTTGAGCTTTTCCTACTCTGCTTTCTCAATTCCCATTATAAAGGCCTCCTGTTGGGGTTTTAGATAAACCATTCTACCTGAGAAAAACTACCACCTTATTCAGGTAGTAACCACCTGTTCTAGAATTTCACACTTGCATGCCCTCATCTAGGAATAACACGCCCCTGACTTTTGATTTACATGATACTGCCTCAATGATTACCTTTCAATCACTTGTATAAAACTTGTTCTTGATTATCCATCATCATTTGGTGCCCATTTTGACACCATTTATTTTCTATCTTTAAGTGCATATTTATGTTTGTGTTTCCCTGATGGTTGGGTATCTTCTTTACTAGACCAAAGGTTCTGTGAGGGCAGAGCCCCAATCTGATTTCTCTGGTTTCATAGCTAAAAGAAAGACTTCTTTAAGCATGGTATACCTCTCATGTGTGATATGGTAGAAGGACGCTTAGAAGAAACACAACTCATCATTCTGACACTCCAACACAATAATTGACTTCCTTCAGTTTTTCCATAATCATTTGCAAACTCTAAATAAGAACTGAATTCCTAGAATAGAGTTTTAATTCTAAGCTCAGATGCCTGGTTGCCTATCACTTAAAGGTATTGATGCCAGCATTGGAAGAACTGGACAACGGCCTTGACCAAGAGGTATAGAATACCAGCTCTGTTGATCATGTTGGCCTTTCCACTGAAGAAAGAAATACTTAATTGTAGGAACATAGTCTCAGGTAGTTCAGGTTTATTGGGGAACTTTCCTCTATGTTTACTTGTAACTTCCTTCTTAGTGTTCTGTTGACTTGTAAATATTGTTTTTCTCTTCTCCTTGAGTCCTTTGCTTAGTTTATTCAGAGCCATGTCCTTTTGTATGGGCACAGGAAGACTGTAGCAAATGCTATGCTTTGTAACCTGGGAGTCATTTGACTCTACATGATATTTTCCTCTTGAGCATCTGTTCTCTCTCGATCTAAGCCTCAGCTGCCCTTATTTCCTAGCACCCCAAAAAGCAGGGTCCCGACGAGGGACGAGACGGACCCAAGGCAAGCGGTGAGTTGTTTGCTACCCTGGCATCGAGATGGGCCTGGCCAAAGTGCCTAATGCTTAACTATAAGTTAAGAGCTTGGTCATGGACAAATGCTGTCATGATCCAAAAAGTAATAACGAGATTTGGACCCTGCTAGGGTTAGGAATGATTAATCTGTCCTGAGCGCTGTAGTCTGAGTCTGTAAGATATTTCTAGGAGAGCCGCCCTGCAAGCCTCAATGTATCTCTTACTGTGTCCATACAAAAATAACTAGTATTAAGATGTTAATGAGTTTTTGGACTGAAGAAAGGAGAAAAACACCTTAAGAGGTATTTTGCCTGTGGGCAGTCAGGAAGGGCTTTGGAATGCCTCTAGGTGGTACTTCCTTCGAACCAGGCAGGCCTCATGAAGGGCTTTCTTCTGTTGATTCTGCTAGCTGTGTGTAGCCTAGAGGACAAGGAGGAGAGAGACAAGTAGGGGTAGAGACGAGTGAAGAGAGAAAAATCCAGAGGAGGAAAAGGAAGGAGCAAGGAAGGAAGTGTGTGTGAGATGAGAGAGATGAAAGATTGAATAAACAGTAACTAATCAGCAACCAGCTTGGTCTTCATTCTTCCCTCGCCTGTCTTTGGCCAACAGCCGTCCCAATCCAGCCCATACACAGAAGCTCCAGAGCACCAAATGCGGGCGGTGAGACAGAGCCATCCAGAGAGCCCTTCGGCATGTGTAGCTTTTTACAGCATTGTGTAGCTTTTTACACTTAATCTTGGGAGAACATGTCTGCATGCAATATTAATCTTGGGAGAACAATATGTGAACAATGTGTCAGATAAAAGACTGAAATGCACTCACATAATTCAGTAACAAAAAAGTCATTGACCCCATAAAAATTGAAAAAGACGAACAGACACTTCCAGGAAGAGGATAAACAGATAGTCAATAAGTATATTAAAACGTGCTCATTGTCAGTTAATATTTTATAAATCTAAGCCAAAATAACAACGAGCTATCATCTTATACCAGTAAAGACATATATCTATAACATTGAAAACAAGCAGTGCTGGCAAAGATGTGGGTAAAATGTTTAAAAATTTTGCTGGTTTAGCATATCAACAAAAGTAAAGACAAAAACCATATGATCATATCAATAGATGCAGAGAAAGCATTTGACAAGATCCAACATCCTTTCATGATGAAAACCCTCGCCAAAATGGGGTTTGGAGGAACTTTCCTCAAGGTAGTCGAAGCCATCTATCACAAGCCTACGGCAAGCATTATCCTCAACGGGGAAAAACTAAGGGCCTTTCCTCTGAGATCGGGCACAAGACAAGGATGCCCACTCTCACCACTCCTCTTCAATATAGTACTGGAAGTACTTGCGATAGCTATTAGACAAGAAAAAGAGATTAAGGGCATCCAGATAGGAAAGGAAGAAATCAAACTCTCACTATTTGCAGACGATATGATACTATATCTAGAGAAGCCTAAAACCTCTACTAAGAAACTCTTAGAAACAATAGACTTATACAGTAAAGTTGCAGGCTACAAAATCAATACCCAAAAATCCATGGCCTTCATATATGCAAACAATGAGGCAGAGGAAAGGGACATGAAAAAAGCAATCCCATTCACAATCGTGCCCCAGAAAATCAAGTACCTCGGAATCAGCTTAACCAAGGAAGTAAAAGACCTTTACAAAGAAAACTACAAAACGCTACTCCATGAAATCAAAGAGGACATGAGGAAATGGAAACATATACCCTGCTCGTGGATAGGGAGAATCAATGTTGTCAAAATGGCAATACTCCCTAAAGCATTATACAGATTCAATGCAATCCCTATAAGTATACCCATGACATTCTTCAAAGAAATGGATCAAGCAATCCTAAAATTCATATGGAATAACAAACGTCCAAGGATAGCTAAAACAATTCTTGGGAAAAAGATGATGGGAGGCATCACCCTCCCCAACCTCAAACTTTACTACAAAGCAGTAACAATTAAAACAGCATGGTACTGGAACAAAGGCAGAGCCGTAGACCAATGGAATAGGGTGGAATATCCCTACACACAACCCCAAATGTATGATCATCTAATCTTTGATAAGGAAGCAAGAGATGTGAAGTGGAGCAAAGGAAGCCTCTTTAACAAATGGTGCTGGCACAACTGGACAACCACATGCAAAAAAATGGGTTTAGACCTTGACCTGACACCATGCACAAAAGTCAGATCAAAATAGATTAAAGACCTCAACATTCGACCACAAACCATAAGGTACATTGAAGACAAGGTCGGCAAAACCCTCCACGATATTGAAGATAAAGGTATCTTCAAAGGTGACACGGAACTAAGCAATCTAGTAAAAACAGAGATCAACAAATAGGACTACATTAAACTAAAAAGCTTCTGCACCGCAAGAGATACAGTGACCAGAATACAAAGACTATCCACAGAATGGGAAAGGATATTTACACAATACCCATCAGATAAGGGGTTGATATCAATGGTATATAAAGCATTGGTTGAACTCTACAAGAAGAAAACATCCAAACCCATCAAAAAATGGGGCGATGAAATGAACAGAAACTTTACCAAGGAAGAAATACGAATGGCCAAAAGGCACATAAAAAAGTGCTCTGCATCACTAATCATCAGAGAGATGCAGATCAAAACAACCATGAGATACCACCTCACACCACAGAGATTAGCACACATCCAAAAGAAAAGCAACCGCTGTTGGAGAGGATGTGGGGAGAAAGGGACACTTCTTCACTGCTGGTGGGAATGCCGACTGGTTCAGCCCTTCTGGAAAACAATTTGGACGATTCTCAAAAAATTAGATATTGAATTCCCATTTGACCCAGCAATACCACTGCTGGGAATATATCCCAGAGAGGCAAAAAAGTACAATCGAAACAACATCTGCACATGTATGTTCATCGCAGCACTGTTTACAATAGCCAGAATCTGGAAAAAACCCGAATGCCCCAAAACGGATGACTGGTTGAGGAAACTTTGGTACATCTATACAATGGAATACTATGCAGCTGTTAGAAAAAAGGAAGTCAAGAATTTTGTAGTTAAGTGGATGGGCATGAAAAGTTTCATGCTGAGTGAAATGAGTCAGAAAGAGAGAGACAGACATAGAAAGACTGCACTCATCTATGGTATATAGAATATCAGAGTGGGAGACTAATACCCAAGAACTGTAGAAATAAGTACCAGGAGGTTGACCCCATGGCTTCGAGGCTGGCCTCATGTTCCGGGGAAAGGGCAACTCAGAGAAACGATCACCAACTACATTGTAGACGAAGGCCATGTTGGGGAAGGGAGTTGCGGGCTGAATGAGGGCTAGAGACTGAGCACAGCGGCCACTCAACACCTTTATTGCAAACCACAACAGCTAATTAGAGAGAGAGAACAGAAGGGAATGCCCTGCCACAGTGGCAGGGTGGGTTGGGGGGGAGATGGGATTGGGGAGGGTGGGAGGGACGCTGGGTTTACGGGTGGTGGAGAATGGGCACTGGTGAAGGGAAGGGTTCCCGAACTTTGTATGAGGGAAGTATAAGCACAAAAGTATATAAATCTGTAACTGTACCCTCACAGTGATTCTCTAATTAAAAATAAATAAATTATTAAAAAAAATTTTGCTGGTTTAATCTACATGTAAAACAGTGTGGTTGGGCCAGAGAGATAGTAGAACAGGTAAGGCACTTGTCTTGCACAAGGCCAACATGGATTCGATCCCTGGCATCCCAAATCACTCCCTGAGCACCACCAGAAGTGATTCCTGAGCCAGGAGTAACCCCTGAGTATTGCCAGGTATAGTCCTGCCTGCCAAAAAACAAACAAAAAAAACTTGTGGAGATTTCACAATCACTGGTAGTGGAGGTCCCATGTAAGAGCAATTTTATTTCTTGGTACCTACCCTCCAAAACACAAAAACATCCATTTGAAAGAATAAATACACATACATATTAGTTGTGGTACTTAGTACAATGGTATGGATATGTAAACAACACAAATGTTCAACAAAGCAGATGAATATATAATTAATTGTGGTGTATGTAAAAGCAATAGAGTACTATGTCGCCATTAAAAAGGATGAAGTCATGCAATTTGCTGCAACTTGGATGGAACTTATTCCACTTTCACATTAAGCAGAATAAGATAAGAAGAATAAATACCATATTTCTCATTTAACTGTGGTGTATAGAGTGACAAGCCAAAGAAATGAAAATTATCAAATAATGACCAGCCCTTGGCCCTGGATTACAGAAGTGAGAAGGCCAAGGAAGGATAAGCAGGGGTGGGGGAAGGGTGCGAGAGGGTGGATTGGCAGTATCATAGGGTCCAGAATATTTTGGTGTTTTAGAACTCGGTACACCAAAACCATATGAGTCAACACTATTGTAGACATGTGTCCCAAACCATAACTAGTACATTTTTTTAAGAAATGAGTTTGCTGAGGAGCTGGACTAGGAACTTTGGTCACTGGTTTGAGAAATGCTGACAGTGCTGGTGGGTTTGGCATTGGAACATGGAATGCCCAAAACTCTGTTATTAAGAGCTTTGTAAATAAAAACTAAAATAAATAACCCATTCTCAAAAAATAAAAGAAATGGTTTCTTAGACTTTAGTTGCCCTATCTGTAAGGGCAAGTTGTTGCCTCTTACTTTATGCTATCAATAAGTCTCAGTTGGGTTAAAGTTAGGCAACTTTTAAAGGAGAAGCAGTATTACTTCATGCAAATAAACAATTCAATGCTTTCACATAGATTTGCTTTAGCCTAAATCGTTTCAGTGATTTCATGTATATTTGTGTCACTGTTACTCTCCTTAGAGATTCCATCTTATAATAGCTAAAATGTACTAACAGCTGAAAATGTAGATGCTGATACTAGGGACCTCTCAGAGAACAAGTGTTTTTCATCAAGAAAAACAGACTTTAACCAGTAATAAACACGAAGTGATGAGTGAGAAGAACCCAGTGTTACAGAAGCACCCTGCAAGATAAACTAACTTTTATCAAGGCCAGGAGCCATTGACATCTACTGATGAATAAGAGGCAAATGATCGGGCAGAAGTGAATGTGATTCTGGACAACAGGGGGCTGGTTTAAAAGAACAGACTTGGTACATTCTAGAATCTAAAACATTTCAATAGGACAGGAATGCAAAATAAGGAGAAGATAAAGAGGCTGGAGTGATATCTGGGGCAAGATCTCTCTCTGCCTTTCTCTCTTTCTGTCTCTGTCTCTGTTTCTCTGTCCATCTCTGTCTTTGTCTCTGTCTGTCTGTCTGTCTGCCTGTCTGAATCTCTCTCTCTCTGTCTCTCTGTTTAGGGAGTAAACACAGCTATGTGGCTCACTTCTGGCTCTGTGCTCAGGGATCACTCCTCACTCCTGGTGGTTGGTGTTCAGGGACCCATTTGGAATCTTAGGAATCAAAGCCTGTTTGGCCTAGTGCAAGGCAAGTACTTTACCTTCTGTCCCATCTCTTCAGCCCCTACAGGCCAAATCTTATGTAATGTCACAAGGAACTTGAAGGCTTCTTTTTATATCAAAGAACATCGTACCTTACCAAACCTTTAACTCCACACCTAGGAAATGCTGACAACACTTGGCCTGAAAGACTTGTTAAATATGTATTTGAGATCACTAATGACCATTAAAGAATACAGATCAATCAAAGGGTAAAGTTGGGAAGATAATATAACTGTCATGGAAGACACCTTTTGAAAGAAAGAAAATTAAAGCAGTATACTACATGATTGAATTGCAAAAATATTAATATGCTTGTGTGGAAGTGGCTACATACATACACACATATACATATACTACATATGTATATACAAATATATGTTATGTATATATGCATTATAATTCCACATATGAATAGTATATATGTATGTGTTTAAAATTAAAGAGGGTTTCATTAAATTATTGTATTTAAAATATTTATAGGATCACTAATCATCAGGAGGATGCAGATCAAAACAACAATGAGATATCATAGTACACCACAGAGACTGACCCACATCCAAAAGAGCAAAAGCAACAGGTGTCGGCAAGCGCAAACTGTTGGTGGGAATGCCAACTGGCTCAGCCCTTTTGGAAAACAGTATGAACGATTCTCAAAAAATTAGAAATTGAGCTCCCATTGGACCTAACAATATCACTCCTGGGAATATATCCTGGAGAGGCTAAAAGGTATAGTAGAAATGACATCTGCACTGGTATGTTCATTGCAGCACTGTTTACAATAGCCAAAATCTGGGAAAAAAAATGGAGTGCCCCAAAACAGATGACTGGTTAAAGAAAGTTTGGTACATCTACACAATGGAATACTATGCAGCTGTTAGAAAAGATGAAATCATGAAATTTGCATATAAGTGGATCAACATGGAGAGTATCATGTTAAGTGAAATGAGTCAGAAAGAGACAGAATAGAAAAATTACACTCATCTGTGGAATATAAAATAACAGAGTGGAAGACTAACACCCAAGAGTAGTAGAGATAAGAACCAGGAGGTCTGCTCCACGGCTTGGGAACCGGCCTCACATGCTGGGGAAAAAAGGCAGCTCAGATACAGAAGGGAACACCAAGTAAAGGATGTTGGGAGGACCCATTAGGGTTGAAAGATGAGTGCTGAAAGTAGACTATAGAACACACACAATGGCCACTCAATACCACAACAACCAAAAGGAGAGAGAACAAAAGGGAACTCCCTGCTCCAAAATTGGGGTGGGTTGGTCGGGGATGGGGTGGGGGTGGTGGGAGGGATACTGGGAACATTGGTGGAGGAGAATGGGCACCGGTGGAGGGGTGGGTAAATGATCACTGTATGACTGAAATGCAAACAAGAAAGTTCATAAGTTTGTAACTGTATCTCACAGTGATTCACTAATAAATAAATATTTAAAAAATAAAATAAAATAAAATTTGTAAGTAGTCATTAGATAAAACATAAACTTAAAATCAATAAATGCCCGTAGAAATACATTATTTCTAAATAAGAAAATAGACACCAAAATAAAGATTTGAAAGATTTGTAGGCAATTATTCTGAAGGAAAAGATCTGAAGAGGAAGTCAGGTAAGCTGAGCAACATTTCTATTTTATTTTGATTCTTGACTTTGTGCTTTCTTCAATAGCAGTCACTTCGGGTGGTGTTCAAGAACCAGCAAGATTACACTGAGCTGTGCTAGAGAGGCCATGTGGTCCTGGGGATCAAATTCAGGACCTCAAGCATATTAGGCAGATGCTCTACCTCAGGAGTCATATGCCAGGCCCTATTCTGTTATTTTTATAGTTTTGAGTCATACATATGCATGTTTTTGACAGAAGTCTAACACACACACACACACACACACACACACACACACACACATGTGAATATTAAACAGACCAGAATGAAGAGACAATGATGATGCCCCTGCTGGCTGCCTTGCAAATGGTTCTATTGATGAACTGACCTGGGTTCCTCAACCAATCACATTAGCAAGAGGAAACATCAGCTCCCGCTCTTCTATTTCTTGGCAGTGTTGTGAATCCAAGAATCCAGGTGCCATGTTACCTTTGCATTTGCAATACTAGAGACAACCTAAAATTATTTGCTCAGATTCCAAGTTGGTTCACCTAATGAAATCCTAGATACCTCCCAGAGACCCAGTCAAGCTATTCCACTGGGAACTAAGGTGAAAGGCAAGCATGAATTTCAAGTAGAGAGAAGCAAAATCCAGTGACTGAGCACTTGCCATCTTTGATGTGACTAACACATTTACTTATGGGAAGTCAATTGGATGGTGAAGTACATAGGAAAGATTTTTTGGCATTTAACATCTCACTGTTTTATTTCCCCACTCCCCAGATGTGAAGTACTTAACAAGAATAACTCAATCTTTGACTACCTACTAAGGCAAAAATAGTGAGAAGGTCCTAACTGAAACAACCTGTTGAAGAGAGGAAGCAGGTTTAAAGTATTTTCAAGAACTTAAGAAGAACCCCCTAAAGCCAACAATTTAAACATCATTTATATTTATTAAAGCAAAACCTTTAAAATTCTTTACCAAAAAATATTGTATTGGACTGTTTTCTGTAATTATATGCACTTAAATGCAAAAAATAAGGGTGGTGAGAGAGAAAAAGAAAAAGAGGGAATGGCATTTTTTAAATTATAGATTAAAATTTAATTTCTTCAGAATAAGTTTAACATGTAATGTTTTTAAGTCAAGCATTATGTAGCCTAACAAAAATTCCCTCAAAGTTATAATCAGTGAAGATTTTTATATTTTATGTGTAGAATTTAAAAAAAAAAAAACTAAAAACTAAAAACTGGATATTTTCCGCAATTGAAAATCAACTAGTTATTCATTTTATTTCTAAAGAATAACTTCTATGTAAGAAAATGTTTATGTTAAATGTTATTGAGTACAAACAGCCTAATAACTGAAAATAGTTCAAATTTTCTAGCCACATTTTGTCAACAATTTTGTCTCAGCCAAGTTCCCCTTTACTTGCACAATCTATATTTTGGGAAAGACAGAACTTGATTAGTTCCAAAAACAAAATTTCAAGCATGCTTACAGTTTCCTTCCTCTGGTTGGTTTCAGTTAGATGTATTCATCTTTGAAAAGGGAGACTGCAGAAAGAGATACTTCTCTAAAAAATTCATTTAACATGTGCATTTCATCAAGGACTTAATTATAAAGTTGCAATGGATGATTTTTCTTATAATCATCTCTGGGGATATTTCAGTGTCTTAGAGCATTATTTTCATCCTTTGCCTTTAGTTGCAGAGACAAACAGCAAACAGTGAATGCCAACTGGAAGAAAAGATAATTAACATTCTAAGAGCATAAAAGCAAGCAAAAAATTTTTAATATACTTCAAGCAATATTATATGTAAAAATTTTACCTGTTCATTTAATTGCCTCTTTGAAAGCAAAGCAATGGATTCATTTAGGATAATAACTAAGCTTTTCGTGAATTGGCAAACATCCTTTCAAAATTTATCAATTTTTTAATTCAAAGCATAGTTTGTGGATACATGGAAAACATGAAATATAAAATAGAGCTCTTACTCCCAAACATGATTAAGTTTTATAGAGAAAATAAGCTTTGCAGTGGGTATATTTTGTCTCAACTCTGCTAGACTTCTCCATCAATAAATCACCATAATTTAGAAGAATTTCAATACTGGTCATGTGAAGAATAAAAGGTATAGTGAATCGAGACTGCAGAGAAATTCGTAATGGAAACAAATCCACACCAAATTTTGGCATCTTACCAGTGAAAGGTTCTTAAAATATAAGTTTAAAAGATAAATCTCGCACAGTGATTATTGTGTTAAGTGTGCTGTATTTCATAAAAAATTCTTATTTAATTCTTCAACACTTAGGAAAAGAACCTCTAGTTAGTACCCACTTATCGCCAGAGGTCAATAATTTGCTAAACGACCAATAAATGAAAAATCATTTAGTTTAAAGAGTAGTAAAGTCTGAAATTAAACCAAGGCAGATTGACTCTGAGTATTTTTGATGAGTGTATTTCCAGTTTAATTTTACTTTGTTTTGATGTTTTTGCAATGCTAGAGATCAAGCCCAAGGCCTACATATGTAAAGCAAATGCTCTACCACTTAACTATATCTCACTCACCTCATACACAATGTTTATCCTATTTTTATTTAAATATGATAATTATATTTTACAGACACTTTTATTTGAAATAGATGTGTATGCATATATGATCATAGGGATAGATGTATTTTGGATGGTAAACATTAATTTCTTGCTTATTTAAATTCATAGTTAATATTTTATATTTATTATTACAAAATTATTCAATATGCCAAAAACAGTAGCGGCAAGTTTCACAGTGGAGATGTTACTGGTGCCCACTCAAGCAAATCAATGAGCAACAAGATGATAGTGATACAATAATTACAAAATTAATTAAATATTTCAATAAAATAATTAAATGGTAAAAATTAAAGTAAATTTATTTCATGACCAAGTAAGGACAATAGGTTCTGTTCTCTCATAATTGATACTAAAAATAGCAACAGGATAATTTCTTGAGAGAAGAAGCAGGCAATAAAATATTAGTATCAAACTAGAAGCAAACTCTTAAATGTATGGACAGTTAATTCAGGCCAAATGATCTAGGAGCATTAAGTGGAGTAAGGAAAGTTTCTTTCGCAAATGGTAATGGAAAAACTGATTTGCCACAATGAAACAAGAAAACGAAAAAAAGAAAAGAAATCGGATCCCCCCCCCTCCCCGCCCCCTGCCCGCCGCGGCTCGGGGCTTCTCCTGAAGCCCCTGCCTGGCACCTGTCCGCCGCCGCCGTCGGATCCTGACCAATCTCCATCCTGCAGGTAAACAGGCAATCCCTTGGAGAGCCTGCCTCAGCGCGGAGAAGCCCCCTCCCCGCCCCCTGCCCGCCGCGGCTCGGGGCTTCTCCTGAAGCCCCTGCCTGGCACCTTGCCGCCGCCGCCGTCCGATCCTGACCAATCCCCACTCTGCTGCTTAGGGGCGTGTCCTCATCTCAGGGGGCGTGGCCTAAAAAGTGGGCGTGGCCTTTTTCTGGAGCACAGGCCGCTAACGCGGCCGCAGTTATTTATTTTTTTTCTACCATTCCATGCCTTCTCCTTTGGCCACAATTGATAGAATTCATTCTATCTGTGTCTTAGTGGGCGTGGTCTAAAGTGGGTGTGGCCTCCTCTCAGAGCGGCCAACACTAACGCGGCCGCAGTTATTCTTGGCTACCTCAGCTCAATCCGTACTGTGTATTCCTTTGAAAACTCACTTTTGCGAGCTCAAACATTTACGCAAAATAGCCATTAGCTTAGGCTGACACTATAAAAGCTATCAGTGAATAAGGGAAGTTTAGCACAATCGGAGCCCCTTCTTCCCACAAAAAGGAAGAGGAATAAATAACTACAAGGTTCCAACTCTGCACTTCCGTGACAATATGAAGAAACAGCGAAAATCCCCTCCACCAAGAGAGGGAGAACAAAAGATACTAGAAACCTCAAAAGAGTCTCCCAACATCTACGACCTCTCAGATAAACAATTCAGAGAGGAAATATGGAGGAGAGTCGACCTACTCCAAGCAACTATGGAACAGACATCCAATAAATTAAGGGAGGAGATGAATCAAGCGCTGGAACGGTCTACCAAGAAAATACAGGAAGAAATGAGAGCAGAAATGAGAGCAGAAATCTCAAACCTTCGAACCGAAGTCTCACAAATAAAGCAATCGGTAGATGAAATAAAAATCTCACTAGATGCCCTCAACAGCAGAATGACTACAGCCGAAGACAGAATCAGCGAGCTTGAGGATGAGCTGCAGAAAGCTTACAGACAGCAACAAATAATGGCCAAAGACCTCAAAATGGCTATAGAGCGAATCAGAGCCCTGGGGGATGACTTCAAGAGGAACAACATAAGAATCATTGGAGTACCAGAACCACAGGGAAGTAACCCCAATGAAAAAAACATAGTCAAAGACATCATCACTAAGAAATTCCCAGAGCTGGACAAGGCAGGCGTCCAGATACAAGAAGTCCGAAGAGTGCCAGCAAAAAGAGACCCAAATAAAAAGACTCCAAGACATATCATAGTCAGAATGGCGGATGCTGTAGATAGAGACACAATTCTACAAGTAGCAAGGTCAAAGAGGGAAATCACATACCAAGGAGCACCCCTCAGATTTACGGCCGATCTGTCAGAAGAAACCCTCCGAGCCCGAAGACAATGGTGGGACATAGTGAAAAAACTCAACGAAATGAATGCCTCACCAAGAATACTTTATCCGGCTAAACTCTCACTCAAATTCGAAGGAACTATACACTATTTCTCGGATAAACAACAGCTCAGGAACTTCATAGACTCAAAACCAATCTTGAAAGAAGGTCTAAAGGGGCTACTGTAAGACAAGGAGGAGCCCCATAAGAACAACAAATCCCACAGAAAGATGACACAAAACCACATCACAATAATCTCTCTCAATGTCAATGGCCTAAATGCACCTATCAAAAGACACAGAGTGGCTAAATGGATCCGGAAATTAAAGAAATCGGATCCCTACCTCACACTACACACAAAACTTAATTAAACTGGATTGAATTTTAATTAATATTAAAATTATTTATGTTTATATTAAATCAAAATCTATAAAATATATTGATAAAACTATTAGGAAAATCTCTCTATGCTTTTCAAATCCTTAATGATTTGATTATATTGGCAAGGAAACCAAAAAGATAGTAAGCAAATACATCATACTAAAAAGCGTTTGCTGTGCAAAAAAAGTATACTAAAATATAATGACAATTGATTGGGATAAAATATGCACACATCATACAATTGATAAAGATGTATAAAGCACTTTATGATATATAAAGCACTCAGAACTCAACAATTACAACAAATAAACCTATTTAGAAAATGGGGGAAGGAGCTGAACAGACATTTCTCCAGGAAAACATACAGATGGTCAACATGAAAAAGTGTACATCACCACTGATTATCAGGGAGAAGAAAGTCAAAATTACAAGGAGATAATACCTCATACTAATGGTAATGGCATATACCAAAACGTCCAGAAGTAGCCAGTGCTGGCTAAAATGAAATGAAAACAACCCCTCATTATTAGGAGGACTACTCTCGAGGGACCATTTCTAATCCTACCATTTGGTTACCTCACTGTCACTGTCATTCCATTGCTCATTGATTTTGTTTGAGCGGGCACCAGTAATGTCTCCATTGTAAGACTTCTTACTGGTTTTGGCATATTTAATATTCCATGAGTAGCTTGCCAGGTTCTGCCGTGTGGGCAAGATAACTTTTGGTAGCTTGTAGGGCTCTCTGAGAGGGATGAAGGAATCGAACCCACGCCTCATGCAAGGCAAATGCTCTACCCACTGGGCTATTGCTCCAGCCTGGCTAGCTCAGTCGGTAGAGCATAAGACTCTTAATCCCAGGGTCGTGGGTTTGAGCCCCATGTTGGGCATCGTTTTGGGCCTCACAAACTTTCACTCTTTCCAGGAGAGAGAGAGAGAGAGAGAGAGAGAGAGAGAGAGAGAACACATCTCCTATTGGTTACCTCAAAAACACAAAATATTAATTTTAAAAAAGGTACATGCCCATTTATACTTACTGCAGCACTGTTTATACAGCCAAGATCTGGAAACAAAGAAAAGGAATGGACAATTGTGAATGGAAATTAACCCTTGGTCCCTGACAACAGAACTTAGTTTACCAAGGTAAGAGAAGAACAAAATGGGTTCGAGGAGAAAGAATCAGGGCAGACAATGTTAACACTACTGTAAAAAATCAAAACTTTAATTAAAATAATAATGATAAATTACCTAAGCATTCAATTAAATGGTATACAAGTCTAACAAAACAAAGAATACAAAAGAAGCACGTTTTTATCGCTGTCCTAAAAGAAAATTATGGAAGCTCAAGTGTGGATTTCATATGAATTTTTAATATATTTTAAAGATATTAATAAATCTTAAAACCCAAGTAATTGGTCAGTAAGGTCGAAACATCAACCTTTGATAATATATTGAAAAAATTTTGATGTTTTTGAATTAACCTGATGCTAACAGAGTCTTAGATTCTGCAGATAAACTCTTCAAGGATGTTGTTGGAAGTTTCTCAAATTATAAGGGCAATAGAACATAGGATATGGCATGGAATAGGCATTTATAAGCTTTGTTTTTCTTGTAGTTAGAAAGTGACAAAAATCTTTGCAATGTGTACCAACCAGTTCTTAAAACAGGATGCAAATGGAGTTTGAGACAATTCTTTCCAATTGTTTTGTGAATAATCTAATTATTTCCTCCAAAGAGCAATTTAAAATATTTCAAAGCTTGCTTATTAAGAGAATCCCACTTTCTTTTGCAGAACTTTAATTTCATTAAGCTCTTTGTTTCATGTATTTAATCCCCCAGTGAGTTACTTACGCTGGTTTCTTTCCCAGTACACAGGGAGAACTGTTCATTTCAGCTATGCTTCTTTAATATTGGACAGCACTGTGATACATTTCAAGTCCTAACCATATACGCATGCTAAAAATAATTATATACTGCCTATCACCACCATAATAGTCCTGTCTGGTGTTCCCATTAAATTGTTACTAGGTCTTCCTGTGCCACAGAATCTATCAAGCACTTTGCTTCCCACTAGAAGAGTCTGAAAAGTCAAGTGACATTTTCCTCTCATTCCCTCTCCTCACTCTCAATCATCTTTCTAACATTAAGCTGAGTTCATAATTCCTTTTACTCCTTTAGCAGAAAAAGAAAAAATGACTGTCACAGACCAAAAAGAAATGTTCTTTCTTCCCCTTTTATCTCCAGGCAGATGAATCAATAAAATATGAAGACAAAATTGCTCCCCATCTCCTGGCCAAGGATGAATGCTCACTAGCAGATACTCTCTCTTGTAAAAGGAAGCAGTTCATCTCGGGGACAAGGTCCTGAAGACAACTATTGATGACTCCTCCAGTACCATCAAGAATAAACCCTCCTCCCAGTCTCCTAGGCTCATAAGCTTGAAATATTTTTTCCCAATATTTGTCTCTTATTTCCTGGACTCATATCTACCAACTCAAGTCTGGGAGTAGTACAAGCTTCAGCATGACATCAAATAAAGCTGTCACCAACCTGTTTCTTCCCATCTGGGTAGAAATTACTTAATCTTTCAAATCAATATTCCCTCCTCTGGATCATCAATCTAATAATGGTTTCTATCTTCCACATTAGTAAAGATGAAGTGAAATAAGATTTAGGAGGAGTCAGTACAAGATGATAGGAGAGGTGAATTTGTGCTTACTTTCTACCATGTTCACAAAAGAATCTAAAACTGTATATAGAGTAATATACACAGAAGCAGACCTGAATCTCAGACAAATTGGCCTTCCACAACAAAGGACAAAAAAAAAACAGCATCTAAACAAATATCATCTCTATAGTGTTGGCCTAGGAAGCAGAAAATTTAGAAAATTATCCAAGGCTACAGTTACCTATTCACTACCTTGCTGACAACGGCAGTAGTGGACACTTAGAAACCACTCTTCTTACTAATGGAGACGGAGAACAAATCCTTGAGAGAGAGCATCACATAGCCCTGGGAAGCGGTAAAGCTAGCCGAGATTATGAAACATAAAAGAACAGAAGAGTACACCTTTGTCAGACGGAGAGTTCTGGTCAACGTTAGCCCCCACCAACCTACTAGCTAGCAATCTATGTTCATACCGACAGGAAACAAAGGGTGTGATTCCCCCAATATATAGAAAACTGGCATGTCAGACTCCCTATCTGCTAAGTTTACGTTTTTGGTATTCAGCCTGACAGATGTTGGGCTCCACAAGTCCTTCAGGACTCTAAACACAGTGCCCAGAAGCACTGTGTAGCTTCAATTAAATCCCCTGGGTACTTCCTGCTATCATCAACACCAGTATCCCAGTATCCCAGGGTACCTCCCTTAAAAAAAATAAGGCACGCCGAGGGGCGTGTGCACTCGCGGGCTCTCCGGGTGGCTCTGTCTCACTGCCCACGTTCCATGCTCTCAAACCACTGTGTATGGCTGTTGGTCAAGGGCAGGCGACGGAAGGAACGAGGACCAAGCTGGTTGCTGATTAGTTACCATTTATTCAATCTTCCATCTTTCTCATCTCCTGCACTCCCGGCTCCGTCCTCTCTCTCTGGATCTGCTGCCGCCCCTCTCTAGTCTCTCCTCCTACTTGTCTCTCCCACCTTGCCCTCTAGGCTACACCCAGCCAGGTAGCAAAATCAACATAAGAAAGCCCTTCCTGAGGGCAGGGCATTCCAAAGCCCTTCCTGACTCTTAAGGTTTTTTTTTCCTTTCCTTAGTCCAAACACTTATTAACATCTTAATACTAGTTATTTTTGTATGGACATAGCAAGAGATACATTGAGGCTTGCAAGGCAGCTCTCCTGGCAACATCTTGCCACAGACTCAGACCACAGCACTCAGGTCAGATTAATCATTCCTCACCCTAGCAGGGTCTGAATCTAGTTATCACTGTTTGGATCATGACAGCATTTGTCCATGATCAAGCTCTTAACTTATAGTTAAGCATTAGGCACTTTGGCCAGGCCCATCTCGATGCCAGGGTAGCACACAACTCACCGCTTGCCCTTGGTCCGTCTCATCCCTCGTCGGGACCCTGCTCTTGGGGGTGCTAGGAAATAAGGGCAGCTGAGGCTTAGGTGGAGAGAACAGATGCCCAGGAGGAAAATATCATGTAGAGTCAAATGACTCCCAGGTTATAAAAGCATAGCTTTTGCTAAGTCTTCCTGTGTCCATAGAAAAAGGACATGGCTCTGAATAAACTATGCAAAGGACTCAAGGAGAAGAGTAAAACAATATTTGCAAGTCAACAGAACACTAAGAAAGAAGTTACAAATAAACACAGAGGAGTGGGAGCACTATAATGGGAGTAACCCAATAAACCTAAACTACCTGAAGCTATATTATCCTACATCTCCCCAAATCTCTCAGTCTGAGGATCACATCTCCTCCAATAGCTTACTGCCTATCTGACACCCACACTTGCTGCCATCTCTTCATCACTGTATCACTGTTTCACTGTCATCCCGCTGCTCATCGATTTGCTCGAACAGGCACCAGTAATGTCTCCATTGTGAGACTTGTTACTGTTTTTGGCATATCTATCGAATACACCATGGGTAGCTTGCCAGGCTCTGCAGCGTGGGCGAGATATTCTCAGTAGCTTGCCGGGCTCTCTGAGAGGGGCAGAGGAATCAAACCTGGTTGGTTAGCCACGTGCAAGGCAACCGCCCTACCTGCTGTGCTATAGCTCCAGCCCTTCATGGTATTGTCAATTCAGAGAGCCTAGATGAAGCCAGATAACATCCAGTAGCAACACCAAGATACTAAATTCAGGGCTAGACACACAGAAGCAAATACTGAACATATCCTAGTTCAGGACTGAGGTGTAACTCATTCAACAAAGTACTACATGGAAGGGCTGACAGTCCCTGTCTACATTTTCCGTCAAAACTTAGCAGCCAGACAGTTGCACGAACAAAGGGAACAAACCTGAACAACTATCTTGGGAATGCAGGCAGAATGGGGTTCCTGTACTTTGCATGACAGTATCTGCATAAGACCAAAACCCCAACACTAGAATAGTGTTATAACTTATGCATTATCTAAAGCAAAATAAGAAACAGAAGAATGTGCCCAAATGATAAAGAAAAACAGAAAATCAGTAGAGATGCAAAGATGGAGCTGGTGTGGTAGTACAACAGGTAAGTACTTGCCTTGAAAGCACCCAGCCTGGTTTTGATCCCCGGCACTATATATAGTCCCTTCAGCATCACCAAGAGTCATCTCTAAGCACAGAGACAGAAGTCAGGCATAAGAGAGCTGAGTATGGACCCCAAAAAGATGCAAAAATAAGCAAACTGCAAAGGAAATATTCAAGGTGATGATTATAAAAATGTTCACAAATTTTTGGAGAAGAGGAATGAATTTAAAAACAAAAACATAAGTACTCTTCAAACAGGAATCCTTGAGCTAAAGAACACAGTTTTTAAAATGTAGTCGAGGAAGACAAGAATAGTTCGTTTAAAGTATACAAATAAATAAGTGATTTGGAAAACAAAACAGTAAAACTCAGAGAACAAAAAAATTTAAATAAGAAAATTGAATTACCTGTGAAAACTGTGAGATATCTCTGGAGATAATATTTACATCATAAAGTTTTCAGAGCAGAGACAGAAAACTAAAAATATTAAATTAAAAAATGGTTTTTGTAAAAATAATTGCTGAAAATGTTCCTGATCTAGAGAAAGAAGGTACAAGGAACTTAGAGAGTTACAAATAAGAAAAACCCAAAGATACTCACACGAACATACGTTGTAATTAAAATGACTAATGTTAAACATGAAGAGAGAAGGGGTGTGGGGGGATAGGGAAGGGAACACTAGGACAATGGTGGAAGGGAAGAGTGCCTGCCACAGAGGCTGACTGGGGATGGTGGGAGGGAATCTGGGGGTACTGGTGGAGGATATGGGACACTGATGAAGAGACCGGTGCTGGAACATTGTATTCCTGAAACTCAATCATGGATCACTGCAATTTTGTAATTCACAATGATTCAACAACAACAAAATTTTAATGCTGAAAGGGAAATGCTTCCACCATGAATACTTTATGAAACTGTGACTCAGAGTTGAAGAAGAGACCAAGAACTTTTTAAACAAGAAAAAAACTAAAAGAGTTAATGTGTATTAGATCATCATTTTAATAAATGCTGAAGTGGCTAATCTAGACTGAAAATAAAAGTACCAAATAAATCAAGAAAACACTTGAAAGAGAAGAAAACTCTCACTTTAAAAAGTATATCTATAGGGGCTGGATCGATAGTACAGCGGGTAGGGCATTTGCCTTGCACGTGGCCGACCTGGGTTCGATTCCCAGCATCATGTATGGTCCCCTGAGCACTGCTAGGGGGTAATTCCTGAGTGCAGAGCCATGAGTGACCCCTGTGCATCACCAGGTGTGACCAAAAAAAAAAAGTTTATTTATAGAGAGGGGGAATAAAAGTAGTAGACTACTCATCTACCAAACTGTGTAGATTAAAATGTGAGGAGTAAAAATTAACTAAACCTATAACAATTAGTCAAAGGATGTACATCATGCAAATATATCAAATGAGGAAAATAAATGAGAAAGCCATCAGGGATGGGGGAAGTACATAGCTTTATAATGTTTGCAAATATGAGTAGCTATCAACTAAGTACAAATCAATATATAGATAAGATCTTATATCTGTGCCTCAAGGTGAAACAAAGCAAAAATAAATAATAAAAGCACATAAGCAAATTTAAAAATGAACTTTAACATACCACAGAAAACAGCATTAACCTAAAGGAAGCACTGTAGCACTGTCATTCCGTTGTTCATCAATTTTCTTGAGTAGGCACCAGTAACGTCTTCATTGTGAGACTTGTTGTTAACTGGTTTTGGCATATCGAATATGCCACAGGTAGCTTGCCAAGCTCTGATGTGTGGGTGGGATACTCTCGGTAGCTTGCCAGGCTCTCTGAGAGGGACAGAGTAATCGAACCCGGGTCAGGCAACATAACCTAAAGGAAAAAGTAAAAATAGAAAGTAAGTAAGTGCTGGTGAAGATGTAGAGAAAAAAGAACTCTGTGTCAGTTGGTATAACTGCAAGTTGATGAAGTGAGTATGAATAACAGTATGGAGGTTCCAGACAAACCTACTGTTGCATATCAAATGTCAACTGCTAACATTATACTATAGCAGACAATATACATATTACATTTAGTTTTTAAATAGTGACAAAACAAGTGACACTTAAAAATGTCCTTGATGGCCAGCGATAGTACAATGGCTCACATGCAACCAACCCAGGTTCAAAATCTTCAAACTCCTGGCATTGAATATGGTCCCCCAATTACAGCCAGAAGTGATCCTCGAGCACAAAATCAGGAGTAAACACTGAGTGAAGCAAGATGAGATCCGAGTTCTCTGACTCATTAATTAATCAAAACGTCCTTGAAAGACTACAGGATTGACTTTTTTCCACTTTTTCTCCCTCTCTTCTCTCTAAACATCAACTCTTGCTCTTCCTTTTTCTGTCTTTCTCAAAAGCAGTATTTTTTTCTGAATCTTTTAGAGCAGATATCTTCCTGTGGAAGGGGAAAACAATAAGTTCCAATGGCTGTCAACAGGTCTTAGTGTTGCCATTTCTGATTCTGAAATAAAATTAAACAAAAGGAAGTACAGAGAGTCCTCTTATAGGCAAAACTACAGCATCCCCTCCTCCCAAGCTGATGTCACCTTTGCATGTGTGTTCAGGTGGTCAAATTAGCTACAAAATTTCAACTGGTATCTTTTACATTTAAAAAAAAATCTATATGTCATCTTGAAATATAGCAAAAGTAAGCTACTCAGAGCTCAAATTCTCATCTCGAAACAACTTACTGGATTAACACTCTCAGACCTTTCTTGAATGGGTCTGTGCCCCCCAAATCTCCATACTCCAAGCAGAACTTCTTATCTCCTACACCTTAGCATGTAACTGCATGTTACATGCTTCACTTGCATGTAACTGGGCTCTATAGGTATTTAAGTGTGTAATTTTAGTTTCTTAAACTGTAGAAGTCATCCTGAGTTGGGGGTAACATTTTGTTTTGCTTTTTGGGTCACACCTGGCGATGCACAGGGGTTACTCCTGGCTCTGCACTCAGGAATTACCCCTGGCGGTGCTCAGGGGACCATATGGGATGCTGGGAATCGAACCCGGGTAGGCCGTGTGTAAGGCAAATGCCTTACCCGCTGTATTATCGCTCCAGCCCCAGCTGGGGTAATATTTTTTTAATGAGAATTAATTTGACCATAATAATCAGACCAAACTTGAAGTTAGTATACATAGCTTTGTATACATAGCTTTTTAACTCTGTGGTCTTTATTTTTATATATGTTTTCAGTAGTGTTTCAGTAGCTCATCTTTTTCCTTTCTTACAATAGAAGTGAAAGGAAATATAAGAAGAAACAGTATAAACCAAGGAATCAATACCCCATTTCATGAGTAAGACATTTCTAAAGGCTACACTAGCAACTTTATGAACCAGCAGAGAATTCACATAAAGTAAAGAAACGAGTGCATGACTTCTCCCAACCTACTTTCTCTATATCCAGATTTTTATTACCAGCTCAATAAAACCTGAGTAAATCACTTCAGTTTCTCATGTCTCATTTACACCTCATGAAAGTTCACAAAATAGAAAAGAAATAAAACAGTTTTGAGGTGTTTTAAAACCATTGTCAGATTGATAATAAGTTATATGTTTGAATAACAGTCCTATTTACTCACAAAACCATAGTACCTCATTTTGTATTTCCCCCCTATCCTTTGGAAGGTAGTCAAAACCACAAAACCGTACTAATACCTGGAAAAAATACTAATTATCTTCTTTAATATGCAAAAATTGTCCAATATTTTGTCTCATAAATTAATTCCTGTTCCATAGTACAATTATTTGGCAATCTGGAAAACCTAGAGGTTAATAATATAAAGAAGTGGGCTGGAGTGGTAGCAGAGCGGGTAGGGCGTTTGCCTTGCACTCGGCCGACCTGGGTTCGATTCCCAGCATGCCATATGGTCCCCTGAGCACTGCCAGAGGTAATTTCTGAGTGCAGAGCCAGGAGCGACCCCTGTGCATCACCGGGTGTGACCCCCCCCCCAAAAAAGCAAAAAAAATAATATAAAGAAGTATAGTAACATAAGGAAGAATAACTACAGTTTTGATAACTTCTCGAAAATTAGTTTCCAAGTGAATATACCCCAACTTATCACTGAGTTGGAGAGCAGAGGTACTAGAAGAATCTGACTTGCTTTAAAGTTAGACAGTAGCCTCATACCTGGGCCAATCGTTACCTGCTTCCCATTTCCTATCTGGAAAATGAAATATAAAAGCAAAATGCCATTTGATAAGTAAAATTCTTAAAATAGATAATTCATCATACATATATTCTGTTCCTTTGTCTAGAACAAAAGATGTCCAAGATGCACAGAGAGGTTCATATTTTGCATGAATTCTACCAACTTTGACCCATAATACCATAGGAGTATACCCTGAGCATCACTAGGTTAGCTCTGGAGATCCCTGAGTACAGCTGGTGTGGTCCAGATAATCTCATGGTGCCACATTGCCCTACTACATCGCAGGGCCCTTGCATTGAACTGCCAATCTGGTTAACCAAGAATCACTGGGAAGGGTTCCAGAACATCCTGAGCATTGCTTGGAAAACCCAAAATAAACAAATATAATATTTCTCAGATCTGTGATTCTTACTAATTAGTTTTGAAGAGTAGTTCCATTATTGACCAACTCCCTTTAATCTCTTCTTATTCCACCTCAATGTTTCTGGAAATAGATCACTGAAATGCAGAATAAATTTCCATCTCACTAGCATGTTTGGTCTTGCTAGTACTCTCATCAAAGTAGCAATTAATACTAAGTGATCCACAAGGTACACTCAATTAAAGAACCATGTGGAAGATGAAACTAAGAGTGCTATTCAAAAACCCTGATTATTGAGGATCAGTAACAGAGAATGAGAGAAGTATACTTTGCTAGCTTAACATGACCACTAATTCCTGTCACGGTCCCTCTTATACTTTTCCCTCCCCTCCCCTTTCCTCCATGTCAGTGCACACCTTCAACTGTTTGCCGGCCTCCTTGGAGTTTCCCTCCACCTCCACCGCTGACACTTCTTCAGCCTTATAAAATTCACCTCAGCTCCTGTTATCATTTCTTGCTCCCAGGCAATCGACAACACATTCTTCTGATTCTTGACATGACTTAGATCAAATGACAATAACATATATTGATAAAATAACAGATATGCTCTTTGCTTCTTGCATGAGACTCATGTCATAGGCTCAGCACTTAAGCACCTATTGTATGCCAGGCATTCATGAACACAAGCTAAATAAACCCTCTAAAGCAGTTCACAATATATGACATTAATCTAAAATATATAAAGCATTTATGTCATTTTTTCATGTATTATATTCTCCTAACTCATCTTTCCCCATCATTCTCCAATACCTTATTGTCATTTTTTGCCTAATTATATTGATCCTTTTATTATACTTACATATTACATATAAATTTCTGGGTGTTTTTCAACAGTTATTTCCAACTTTCCAGATATAAATCTCACATGAGAGATAGATTCAGCTCTACTTGATCACTGCATTGCTAGTCCTTAGAATACTATCTGGCATAGAGAAAGCCCTCAACAAATATTTGTTGAAAACAAGTTTCCCATAAGAAATCACATTTGAGTTGTACTCATACAAACAAGAAATTCAGTAAGAGAGCAGTGTGGACATTCTAAAACAATGAATTTCAACCTCTGGTACACTGACCAGTGAAAGTCCATGGTAAAAACTATCAAAGTTTATCAGACTCCTGTGTCATGAGATAGTTCTATTATGCATATTGATACATAAATATTGATGTGTAAATTTATATGATGAAGTAGTGATTATTATTTCTCTTTGAGTGATTCACAAAATAGCTCTCTTATTTACACTGGTTCCTAGGTATTAAAAGGTTGAAAACAGGGGAACAAAGCAATAGTACATTGTATGGAGCATTTGCTTTGCACTCTGCTGACCTTGGTACAATCCCTAGCACCTTCTACAGTTTCCCAAGCACCACCAGGAGTGATCCCAGAGCCAGTAGAAAGCCTTGAGCATGGCAAGTATGACCACCACCCCCCCAAAAAAAACGGATGAAAATGACTAAATCTAGAAAGACAGGCTAAAGAGATAATTCAGGGGGCAGGAGCTAAGCCTCAGGTTAGATCCCTGGCACTCCCTGGTTCCGAGTGCCTTGTTGGCCAGAAAAACCCCCATCACTGTTGGATCCTATAAACTCTGAGTCATCAATTCATATAAATGTGCTAAGTCTCACCAGCAGTGACCCTCAGGCTCCCGACAAACCAGTGGAGAGACTGCCACCACACCCCAAATCAATTTATTAATATTAAATAGCAAGTTTCTATCCAGAGAAATCCCTTTAAAAATCAAGAAAAACTCATCACCATCTCCAATGTGAGCTTTAATAAAATTTAAGAAAATAAAAAATTGTTTCTTTTTTTTCTAATGTGTAGTTATGCCATTATGACATTTAAGATAATATTGACAATCTCTCATTATGTTTCACATTATTACTGGAAATGTGTCGACTTGAAGAAAATGTCTGTTACTATGTTCCTAGCTGCACCACACAGACTGCACCTTGATCCTTCTGTCTTGCCACAAGGCAGCCACAGCACTAATCAGATTCTCTGGAAGATGAATTTCCACAGCGGGGAAGGAGCCCAGGTGCAGTGGTAATTGACTGACCAGTTGTAGACCAATCTCCCCAGCATTTTTCTGGCATAAAATTGAAAACACACCCCCTTCCAAATGCCTTTAGGAAGAGGTTTCCATTGTCCTCACTGAGGGGAGAAGAAAGGGTTATTGCTTGTATTACAGTTGCCTCAGACGCAAGTGTGCTGAGGAACAATTTAAGTTCCCTGCTCTTTAAATTATTGAAAGTTTAGAGCAAATAATTTGAACTCCACAGTCAACAAGGAATAGTCACTTGGCCTCTAAAATTCTATAATAATAAGAACCCTTGGGGAAGAGCTTATTGCTCCTGGGTTGTCTTACAAAAACAATTTAATATGGTAATTCCAGTCATTTGGAAATTGAATTTACCAACCAACCAGTCCTACAGGACAATAGCCTACAACACCACCTGAAAACAGCTGGGTGCTATGTTAGACCAAGTCTGAGACCATTTTTGATGTTTTTAAAAATAGTCTGAAGAGATGAGAGAATGTGTTAAAGGATCCAGTGGCTTTTTTTTTTTCCTTCTGGCCTGTCATCCGCTTGAAATAAAGATGTATTTTTTTAGTGCCACCTAGAGAGTAGCCACTTCCATTTCTACAACCCAGACAGGTGTGGAATAAAAGCCAGTACTTTTGAAAGAGGATGAAACAGCGGCACACAGACCTGTAGAGAAAGGATTGAAAAATAAAAAGTCTTCTTAAAATCAAAACAAAAACTTAACCAAAGCACACACCTCCAATTCCTGAAACATAGTATAAAGACTTTATTGTGGAGAACAAATCGCTTTGGAAAACAGAATGAAAACAAAGCAATAATCAAAAAAAAAAAAAAAGGAGGGGATTGAAAAGATGTTGTTCTTCCAAGACCAGGAATAACATTCTTCCTAGAAATAAAGAGCACAGAAGAAAGGCAACGACAAAATAGAAATATAAAATGACTGTGATATGTTGGGCCAGGAAGCCAGTATGACAATATTTTCTCATAAAATGATATTCTATTTCATCACCATATGCTTTAGGAAAATCCAATATGTTCCTGACAGACTTCTAACATTTTTTCCCCAAGATGGTTAAAGCTTTAAAGAATGTGTCAAAAATACTTAGCACCCACTGCATTTTTTGAATATTACACTTTGGTAATTCTCTGGTTCATGAATTTTAATAATACCATTGCAATTCAGTTTGTCAATCATTCTCCCTGAGCACTAGCTGATAAAAACATGCAACAGCAGATCCTGTTTTGGTTTTGTTCCAGTTGAATCTGCAAGTGGAAATCATATATAATTTTTTTCCAGAAAAGGTATGCTAAGATGAGATAAAAATATTTGAAAAATTATTTCAAAACACGGGCTGATGATATTTTGAAATACAGCTCCCTCGCTATTGCAGAAAAGAAGTCAACACTGAAGATTTAATCATTCGATCACAGATATTCCTCTTCAAGCTAAATAGCACAAAGAAGATTGTCACAGGACATTCAAAGGAATCATTTGGGCCTGTTACTCTGCACACTTCCACCTGGAGGACTTCGGAAACTCTTTCTGTACCCACGCACCCCCACCCAGATCTGCATTTCTCTCATCACCTGTGGGTTTTCCCTGAGCTCATCTTGTTTCATCACAAATGACCGGCCTTCTGAAACATAACTAGGGAACTTCAAGGCATGAGGAAACAGACAAGTGCTTTGTTACCTTTGGTGCTTTGCCAAAGGTAACAAATATTAGTGTAAAACTGAAATCACTTACTTTTCATTTTATCTGGGTATCTGTTCTTTATTCCTTTGTCTTCTTTCTTTTCGAGGTTAACTGGAGTCTTCCAGTCACTGAGACTTCAAAAGTACTTACCTTTCATTCTTCTACCTTATCTTCTCCAGTGAGGAAATGCTGTTTATTTTCTGTAATTCTTTTTCTAGGGCCTTTAAACCCTGAGCAATTTCTCACTTCAAATTTCCCAAATCCAGTCCCTCATCACCTTTTTATGCACTCTGCAAAAAAAAAAAAAAAAAACTCTTCTGGGGACACTGGTGGAGGGAAATTAACACTGGCAGTAGGACCAGTATTAGAACATTGTAAGTCTGAAACTCAACTATAAATAACTTTGTAAATCAGGTGTTTTAATAAAAGTAAAATATATAATAAAATTTCACAGCTTCCTTCTTGCAGTCTGGGTCCTTTACAGTGGATTCCTTATTGACACCTGGTAGTTCATTCTTTAAGTATACCTTTAATTGTGTCAAAAAACAAAGTCAACCACTACTTACAGGATAAAGAACAAAGTCCTCATTGTGTGGCATCTCCAAGTTCCTCAGGGAGAAGGTAGGTAACCCAAACTGAAGCTGCCCCTTCTCGCTTCTCAAAACAAGCTCTGCACCACCAGCTACGCACTGTACTTGGGGCTCCTTCTCTTTCATTTTTGATGCTGGTGGACCCTTGGGGAAGCTATGTGGAACAGAAAGGAGAGAGATGGCCACTTTCTCCAGATGCAGCTCTGCCATCCATTGACTGATTAGGACTGATAGTCTTTGATAAGCATCTTCACGGCACAGACCTCCATTCCCACAAACCCCACTAGGTAGCCATCAAGTCACACCTGATCTCCACGTGTTCTTCTTGAAATGGGAATTATTCACCCCCCACTCAATTTCTCCGGGAGCTGTGGACTCAGGTTGGAGCAAGGAATTGCTCTTCGCAAGAAGGGAAAAGCCAGTGTGAGACCTTACTTAGGCCCATTGGGTCCTTGTCTTTCTCACAGAAAAGAATTTCAGGAGGAAACGAGTCATGAAGTGAAAACAAATTTTATTTTGAGGCTTTTTTGTGGAAAGAGAAGGAGGGAGAGAAAAGAAGAAAGAGTAACACACTCAAGAGAGAAACCTGGGCTTCTCCAAAAGTGGAGAGAGCTCCAGAACACTTCTCAAGAGGGGAGATGCCAGCAGCACACCTGCTTGGACACCCCATGCACTTGCCCCCGTGGACAAAACCTGAACCTAGGCACGGGCAGCTTATACACATGCTTCCTTTGTTCAAGCTGGCTTTTATAAAGTTTTCTCCAAGCTGCTCTATGTGGTGCTTCCTAACTAGGGAAGAGTTCCTTGCTAGGGTGGTTGCAAAGGGGCAGAATTGTGATTAGCAGATGGTTTTCTTTGAAATTTATTTTTTTTATTTTGTTTTGCCTTTTTGGGTCACACCCAGCGATGTCCAGGGGTCACTCCTGAATATGCACTCAGGAATTACTCCTGGCAGTGCTCAGGGGACCATATGGGATGCTGGGAATCGAACCAGGGTTGGCCGCATGCAAGGCAAATGTCTTATCTGCTGTGCTATTACTCCAGTCCCTGAAATTTATTTCTTGACCTTTGTTCCAGCTGGACCTTCTCTCAGAGGGGTGGTCCAGTCTTCTCTTGGTCTGTTAGCTCCAGAAAGGCCAGAATTATCAGGTCTTAATTCCTGGTTCAAGGTGGGTCCTGATAGCCTTAGGGCTAGTTGTTTATTACTTCCCAGGGATTCCATTGCCATGGGAGACCCTTCTCCATCTTCCTGTCACCCTCAATTTTATTTGAATTCTGGTTTCCTGTTGGAGCATCCTGAACCACCTTTACCCACAAGGTTCTTCCTAAACAACTCCCAGGTGCTTATTACCAGTATATGAGCTTTGGGGCTACCACAGCACTATTGATTCTGTAGTTATTGTTTGGTTGTTGCTTGGTTAGTTTGGTTTGGGGCCACACCTGGTGGTGCTTGATGACTACTCACAACTAGCTCATGGATCACTCCTAGCAATACTCAATGGAACCTGGGACAACTGCTTGTAAAGCATATACTGAACCCTTTGAACTATCTCGCTGGCCCCATTTGTCTATGCTCCCCCCCTCAAAAAAAGTGGAAGTTTTGTGAATTAGGCTCCTTCAAGTAATTTTTATTTAGTATTGCTGAGTGCAATATGCATGAAGGAACCAGCAAAGGAACCCAAGTGTGCGGGACCTGGGACCAAGATTTCCAAGCCTGCTCGCATCAGGACTGGGCCTCTTCCACCCAGATTCCCCATTTTTCAGTAGCTAGGCAGAGACTATAAAACCAAACTCCCAGAATCTCACGGCTGCAATCTAGTTCTCCCTCTTGGAGAACCTGACAAGCTACAGAGAGTTTATTGCCCGCATGGGAGTGCCTGGCAAGCTCCTCGTGGTGTATTCATATTCCAAATACAGTAACAAATATATACATACCTCTTGGAGAGCCTGGCAAGCTACCATGAGTATCCTGCCCGCACAGGCAGAGTTTGGCACGCTACCTATGGCGTATTCAAGATGCCAAAAACAGTAACGATAGGTCTCATTCCCCTGACCGTGAAAGAACCTCCAATCGTTGGGAATGACAAGTATGGAGAGGCTGCTAAAATCTCTGGGCTGAGAGGAATAGAGATGTTACTGGTTCCCACTCGAATAAATCGACGAACAACGGGATGACAGTGATATAGTGATTGCTGAGTGCAGAGAACTGCATGTTTCTCCGTGGAGGTGTCTTAGTGTTTCAGTTGATTCAAACTGCTATAATCAATGACAATCAGCTAGATGGAGTTGAAGAACAGTAATCTTATTTCTCATAGTTTGGGCATCTAGCAGTCCATGATGAAGTATTCGAGCATGGTCCGGTTCTGATCCTCTTTCAGGTTTTGGATTGTAGGCGTCTCCTCACAGCCTCACAAGGTAGAAGAGGACAATCGGTCTGCTTTAAATTTAGGTGCTGCTTTAAGGAGGACACTAATTCCATTCATGAGAGTTATGCCCTCATTATCTGATTGCCCCCAGGTCCCCTCTCACCAAATACCACACTGGGAGTTAGGATTTCACAATATAAATTTGGATAGACATAGCATAGCTTTTTGATATTCAGTAGCAATTAATATGGCTCTATGCATATCATAGTTCTTGATGTATATGTCAAATGCTTTGATTTTCATAACTTTTATTATAGAGTTAAGATTTCACAATTAAACTGTCAAAATTAAATCTGAGAAAAGCTTCTTTGTTTTATAATATGGAAATAATGAGAAAGAAAGAGTAAATGTCTAATTAATACTGCATAATGTAACAATTAATATCTTAATGCATAGTTTTTTTTCTCTATTCAGTTGTGCCAATCCCTCCTACATCTTTCCAAAAAGAAAAAAAAATGAGTCCAAGATCAGACTTTTATTTCCACTGTTAATTAGTGAATACCTGACTGAGGCACTTTTGGTCTCCAGTAATCTACATGATCAAATACAAAATCTTATATACTGGTCATTGCCAGTTTTACAATAATAATAGAAATTTTCAAAAAAATGTGTTTGATCACATGACTCAGCTATTTTCCATAGACAAAATTGTATGCATCTAAAATATTTTTTATTTATTATAAAAGACTGATACAAGAGGGATTTATAAAGTAAATGGTATGCTTTGTTTTCACATATTGTTTGACAACCAGAATATGACATATTTGTACTTGTTCAGCATAAAATAGTCACCCAACAGTTTGAAATTTAAAAATCCAAATAAAACATATAAAGTGGCAAGATAAGGAAAGAGAAGGTATCAAATATTCTCAAACCTTTGACCCAGTATTACAGAATTTAGAACACCAAGTAAGAGGGAGAATGGATGTGAAGGAATGATGAGGTGAAGGTATATGATACTGGAGGCAGCATAGAGACATTGGTTGAGAGTCTTAAATACTTGATCTGTGGAAAACTTGAGGCAACTATATACATCAAAACCATAAGCATTAACACTCTTGTAAATATACAACCCAAACTTTAATAATTTTCTAAAAAAAAGATTGTCCTGAGGTGGGGACCTTGGGACATTGATGTTACTATTACTAACAGTATTGTGAATCAGGATGCCTAAATAAAAATTGAAAAAAATTATCCTTTCTTTGATTTGGGGACCATCCTGGAAGTACTCAGGGACTATTACTCACAGTTCAGTGTTCGAGGCTAAATCCCAGTAGTACCCAGATATGAAGAAGCAAATCTAGGTATCCTTTATAAAAAGAATGTACTCCAGTTTATGATCTATCTCTCCAGCCCCAACTTTATCACTGTATCACTTATCAACTCTATAACTGTCATCCCATTGCTCATTGATTTGCTTGAGCGGACACCAGTAATGTCTCCATTGTAAGACTAGTTACTCTTTTTGGCATATCAAATACACCATGGGTAGTTTGTCAGGCTCTTCTGTGTGGGTAAGATACTCTCAGTAGCTTGCTGGGCTCTCCAAGAGGGACAGAGGAATAGAACCCAGGTCAGCTGTGTATAAGGCAAACACCCTACCCACTGTGATATGGCTCTATAGATATAATCTATGCCTTCTAGGTATGTTGTTTAATTTTATATGTCAACTTGACTAGGCCAAGATGACACCATATATCTGGCCACATAGTATTCTGGAAACACTCTGTGACAGATGGTGTTTAGAATGAGATTAGCATTTGAAATGGTAGACAGAGTCACCACTGATATGGTCTAATCCAGTTAGCTGAAAGTCTTTTAACTTTCTATAACTAAAGGTCATTGATCGAAGATGAAGCCCCTGAAAAATGAAAGCTCTAGTGGACCTTATTATATGCTTATCTTATCTCACCAAAATATTTGTAAAGTTCTGAAGCATGGGTAAGGCACTTGCCTTGCATGCTCCAGGCAGAGAAACTATTAAACCTTAAATACACAGAATGTGGCTCAAAAACAAATACTTAAAAAAGATGCCAAATTCATTTTGCCTTCAAAACGTTTTTCTGGCTGAAGAGATGACACAAAGGACAGGGTGCTTGCCTTGCATATGACCTAACTGAATTTGATTCCCAGCACCACATATGAGGCCCCTTGTACTGCCAGGAGTGAAACCTAATCACAGAACCAGGAGTAAATCCTTAGCACTGCTGGATTTGATCCAAAAACAAAACAAAAAAAGCCCTGGTATCTGTTGTTATCATTTCTCTAATTTTTCCTTCACAATTTTTTTTGTACCCACTTTTGTCAATCCCTTTTTAAATATATGCTTAAAGTCATTCTGGCCTTGTAGAGAGAGAACAAAAGGGAATGCCCTGCCACAGAGGCAGGGTGGGGTGGTGGGGAGTGGGGAAGGGGTGGTGAGAGGAACACTGGGATCATTGGTGGAGGAGAATGGGCGCTGGTGGAGGGATGGGTAAACGATCACTGTATGAGTGAAATGCAAACACAAAAGTTCATAAGTTTGTAACTGCACATCACAGTGATCCTCTAATAAAAAAATTTTAAAAAAATAAAAAATTTTAAAAATAAAGTCATTCTGGCCTTTTAAACTCATTAGAAATGAGTCTGTTATCTCTGAAACCAAGTTTTTTTCCTAGGAGTTCAAATCTAATACTTATAATACTAAATTGTAACTCAACATCTATTTTTGCTTCTCAGAAATCTATTTGTGGGACTGACTGACAATATTGTGGGCAGGGTGCTTGCCTCGCCTGATCCCCAGCGCACTAGAGGTCCCCCAGCGTCTCCAGGAGTGAGTCCTAAGAGCAGATCCAAGAGCCGACCCTGAACAACAAAAGATGTGGCCCCCAAACCAGAAACAAATAAATAAACAAGCAAAAAGAAGTATATTTGCTTATGTGTTTTAATGTGCAGGCAATAGTAATGACACAAATGACTTCTAAAAATAAGTTATCAATGAAATTTTAAATAATGTACATGTGATGTGTATATTCCTTGATGTGCATATGCAAACATATACATTGTGATATAGTTCAAACATATGAAGCACTAATCTTCTTAGACATTAGGGATAATGCAAAAAATCTGAATTTTATTACTGTTAAATTGCTTGCTAAAGAAAATTATGTCTAGAACCCTTCACATTTTTTAGTTACATAACTCATTCATACTTATTAAGTTCACTGTTTGCCTTTTCTCAGATTTAACATAAAAATTTAGTGATTTACTTTTTAAAGGTCAGAACTATTTTAATTGCTTTTTCGAATATGATAATCTTAGCTCAATCAAGTTGTATTAATTCCATCTCTCTGCACATCAAATTTAATAACCCTTTTAGCCTGTGGAAGCAGAAAGTAGTTCAGAGAGCTTGATGATTTGTAACCAGCAGCCCTGTAAATCTCAGGGATGACCTGATTAGAGGAATGAATGGTTTCCAAACACCTTGGCCATTTTGCAGTGAAGTCATTGTCTGATGACCCAAAGAAGTCATCTGTCTACATTTGACTCTGACTTAAAGAAAAATTATATATTTTTGCATTTCAATTTGTTTTCTTTCATTTCAAATTACCCTATTAAGGGGAGGAAACAAAACATTGTGAGAGAACTTTGAACTTCCCAAGGCTAATTTCTCCTTCAGCTGTTCCTTTCCTCATGTTAATCTTTCAATTTTTAATTTCTTTCTCTGCCATTCTATTCCCGTCTCATTTCCAACAAAGTTTTTACCTTCTTAAAACAAAACAAAAGCTTAAAGTCATTGACTTTAGAGCACCTTAGAATGTCATGGACTGAATTATGTTATAAATAAAATTCATGTGCCAAAGCCCCAAGCCCCAGTGGGCTCAAAGAAAAGAGACTTTATCTGGAGATGATCTTTGAAGAGGGATTAAGGAAATATGAGGTCAATGGGTGGGCTTTAATCCCACATGACTGTGACCTTTATAAGAAGAGGAAAGTGTGGCAGAGATGTATGATAGAGAACAGAGAGAAGACTACAGGGAATTTTGTAAGAAGAAGCAAGAGGCAGCCTTTGTAAATCAAGGGACAAGCCTTCAGAGTAAACAGTCTTGCCATAATCTTGAGTTAAGTTGAAACCCTACCCTCCAAAATTATAATAAAATCAATTTATTTTGTTTAACCCACTTAGTCATGGATCGTTTCTTTAACAGCCCTTGCTAACTAATACATATAGATTTGTCCCTTGCTGAATATATGATTTCTTTATAATGCTGATGAAAAATTGTTTGGAGAGTAAAGCAAAACATATTTAAAATTATCAATATTTTACATTGAGATTTTTTAATTTTATTAAATTTTAAAAATTGAAAAGAATTATAATAAATATATAAATGTGACTCAATATTCTGTTTGCCGCAAAAAATAAAAAGTCTTAATTCTAGACCATTTGAACACAATCTTTGACTGTGATCTCCTGGAATTATACCTGTTTCTTTTGATAATTGTACCATAGTTGATGGGTTTAAGATCAATAAATATCTTCAATTAAGGACAAATTATCCAGTTTTTTGGCATCCTGATGATTTCCATCTTTTTCTAAACTGAATTAAGTTTATGAGATCAAATTACTTATCATTAAAATCAGCACTCTTACACTTTAACTTTTCCATTCTATGCACTTATGAAATAAGTGCATAACAACAATAAAATTCTAATTATTTCAGAAAACCTCTGTTATAAAGATTAAAATGGAAAACACTGTCAGAACTGAACTATTAACCATTAACTGAGAAGTAACTCTGTCAGGTTGAAAATATCTATTTGTCATTTTTGTCTAGAGCTCTAAATGCAGCCTGGAAAAGATAATTAAAGGGATCAAGAGTATCACATCCCAAATATGGTTTGCATGCAAGTAATGACTCTCTATTATTGGCTGAGTGCCTTGTTCTCAACAAGCAATAGTTAATGCTGTTGTTGCCACCTTTTAAAAAAAGCATAATTATTGGTACTATTACCTAAGTGTCCTTTAACTGTGTCATGTACCTAGTTGATTACAAGGCTTTACAGTCTTTCAATAAACACTTGTCAACCACTTTGTGCCAGGCACAGGTTAAGGTGCTGCTAATGCTGTGGAAATGAGTCAAACTAAACATTTGAGTTGCTCCCTCTAATGGACAAGTTACTTAAATAAGTGTACTAGCCCCCTCCCCATAGACACCACCACCACCCATTAAGTGGGTGGAACAAGCCCAAGGCTATCTTGCCTGTATTGGTTGACCATCACACAGTTCCTTCCTGTAAAGAAAAGACACAAAAGTAGCACTGGTGAAAACATCTTGGAAGACCTCTTCCCTGAGAGGGAAGTAGAATTTATTTACCACTCCTGTTCTGTCACAGTGCTCACCAAATAATACATGTGTCTCTGATTGTTTCTTCTATGAATGTGAGCAGATTGTTTTCTCCTGGAACCTCTCCCCTTACATTAGAGATGGCACCCTTATTTTGTTTGTTGGTTAGTTTGGGGGCCACACCCAGTGATGCTCAGGACTTGTTCCTGGCTCTGAATTCAGAGAACACTCCTGGTGGGGTCGGAAGACCATGGGGTGCCAGTGGTCCCCTGGCCACTTTCTTTCTGTCCTTACCTGGTCTTTCCTCCAAGTGCACTCACATCACTGGGTCAAACATTCCTCTTCTTAAAAGAATAACACTCATTTTGGATTAAGGGTCACCCACATTACCTGGTTTCCCTCCTGCTCCCCAGCCCTCACATGCCTCTATGGCAGAAATTTTTCTTCTCTGTCTGTCTGTCTGTCTCTGTCTCTGTCTCTGTCTCTGTCTCTCTGTCTCTCTGTCTGTCTGTCTGTCTGTCTCTCTTGCTTCTTATCTCATTTTCCCCTTTGTTTCCTCTTAGGCATTATAGTTTGCAAAACTATTTCTGAAAAGGGTATTGTACATATTTCTTTACCTCCTTTCAATCAATATGCAGTCCTTGTCCAGAGTGATCATTTCTAATTTTGTTCTTCAAAGACTCCAATGACTCATTGCTCCTTTCGAACTCATCCTGTAGATCTGTGGTATGGTGTTCATTTTCTTTTCAGACTATTTTCCGCCTTCTGCTGTTTCCTAGCAGTTTCCTTCTTCTCATCTTGAGGTCTTTGATCTTTTGCTCAGCTGAGCTTATTCCGATATTCAGAACTTACATTGGCTTTTTTTTATATCACTTTCCATGCTTTTTATTTCTGATTACATAAGGTTTTTCATTTTCACTCTTATACTTTCTTGTGCTTTTGTTGACTACCCATGCCATGTTTCTTTGAGTTCATTAAACCGCCTCACCATAGTGTCACGAAAGACATGGTTGGAGGATTTATTGAGTTGATTGGTATTGTGTCTCTGATGGAAATGTTTTTACTCATGAATTTGGTAGGCCTCCATGGTTCCCCCCATTGGTCTTCTAGTGTTCTTTCTATGTTGGGGAGTCTTTGTAATTAGACCCCTGGAAATGCTGAGTGATTAGCCTAGAGATTGCTCTCTTTCTTCTCTGCCAATCTTCACTGAATGACAGAAAGCACAACTTTGAGCTGCATGTAACTCGTTAAGTAGATCTGTTGCATGGCCACTTATGTGGCCGCATGCTTCAGGAGCTATGGTGTGGGTCATTAATATAGTGCAGGTTGGTGTGAAGGCTGCTGAGACCTAGCAGAAAGGGAGAGGACTTGTCTCCCATTCCAGAGTAGACCCAGTGATGTCAGCAAGAGGTAAGCCTCACTTGGGATGGGTTAACAGTAATCAGAAAGTCCACAAGTCCTTAATGTTTAGAAAATGATATGAGAGGAAAAATGGAATTTTAAGTAAGAAAATTTATATTTCAATCAAATAAGTATTTACTAAAAGTTCATTAATAGCCTAGGTCTTATAATTATTGTTTCACTAGATATTTATCAGTTTCCTTATGATTCCTTAGCAATTCTATTGCTTCAAATTTTATCATCTTTTCTTGGGAAAATTTCTAGCTTCCTCAATATCTGCATTTCTGTCTCCTACATGGATCATAGGAATTAATGTTTTATTTCTTATAGCTAATTTTTATGTTTTATTTGTTTCTCTATAGTATAATTAGTATAATACTACAGGTCAGAAAAATCTCTACTTTATCCATCTCTACAAATACTTTTAAACATTTTATTAATAAAATAGTACTGCACTGTAGAACTGTCATCCCATTATTCATTGATTTCCTCGAGCGGGCACCAGTAATGTCCATTGTGAGACTTGTTACTGTATTTTGCATATCAAATATGCCAGGGGTAGCATGCCAGGCTCTGCCGTGCAGGCAGGATACTCTCAGTAGCTTGTTGAGCTCTCTGAGAGGGACAAAAGGTATTATTATCAAATTCAGATCCATTCTTCAAAATATTGGACATTATAACATCACCATATAAATTTGGGGAGGTAAGTTTAACTCATAACGTTTTTATATGATCAAAAGTTGGATTTTCAAAGAAGAACCATACCCAGTGGTGCTCAGGGAACCATGTACTGATAGGGATTAAATTCAGAACATCAAACATGTCAGTCATATGCTCCCCCTTTTGAGCAGAATCCCTAACCCATGACATGATACAAAGATTTTCCTCTTCTTTTGATCGTTGCTTGTAGATAGTATTTATATGATTTAATTTCAATAACAATGCCTCTGCACATACAAAGATTTTCATATACATCTTTATAATTCTTAGACATTACACATGAGGCTAACACTGTTAGGCTTCAGAAAAGAAAATCAAAACTTAGAATAGCTACATAATCTAAGTATAACTTATGTATCACTGTATTATTCTCATCCCATTGCTCATCAATTTGCTCGAGCAGGCACCAGTAATGTCTCCATTGTGAGACTTGTTGTTACTATTTTTGGCATATCGAATATGCCAAGCTCTGCCCTGCAGGAGGAATACTCTCGGTAGCTTGCCAGGCTCTCCGAGAGGGACAAAGGAATCGAACCCAGGTCGGTCACATGCAAGGCAAACGCCCTACCAGCTATGTTAGGTAGCTAGTAATAAAAAGTTAATTTTATTAAATTCAGGATTCCATAACAATATACCTAGACTGAGTGATTTATAAACAATGTAAATTTATTTATCATAATTGTAGAAGCTAGGAAGTCCATAGTTAAGACATTTGCAGATAACAAGTCTAAGAGAGGGCAAGATTCCTGGACATAGAGGTTCTATTCTCCCTGTGTCTTCACATGGTGAAGGGACAAGAGAGCTACCTTGGTTCTTTGTCAGTAATCTTTTTACGGGAGCTCCACACTGAAGACATAATCCCTCCCAAAGGTACCATCTGCTAATCCTCTCATTTGGAATTAAGTCTCAGTATATGAATTTTGGGAAGACACCTTCTTATTATAGTACAAATTATTACCCAAGGTAGAAGACCTCATGGCCACCCACCAACTAGATGGTCAGATTTCTTTGTCAAATCCCTGAATGAACGATTTGAGGCTCTTCCTGTTCCTGGAGCAAGCAGATATCATTGGGCTGCCCTAGCTCGCGACAGGGACAACTGGAGACATTACTGGCGCCCGCTCGAGCAAATCGAAGATCAAAGGGACTACAAGTGATATAAGTGATACTACCCAAGTCTTCTAACCTTCCGGAAGACCATCACATATCTGCCTAGGGTCCTTTATACTACACATTATTCCCTGATTTGTTGCAGAACAAATATCTTTATAAATAATATATATATACATATATACGTGTGTGTACAAAAATAGACGATTACAATGAAAACAAACCTTTTGACACAGATCACAGAATTAACGTCACCAAGAGGAGGGGAGCTGGAGTAGAATGACAAGGCCCAGTGGACTGTGATGGGAGATATTGGCACACACCCATAGGCAGTGGGTGTGATATGGTGACATCACAATCTAAAACATTAACATTCACACTCTTGTAGACCATTATCACATCAATTAAGAACAATTAAATAAGGGTCTGTGATGCCATCACAAGTCACTGACTTCTCAATTACCCAGACAACCAGCTAATTGACACTAATCATGTTCTCATACAATGGGATCATAATGGAAATCCTAACAACCATTTTGTCAGCTCTTCACCTTGGACTCATATGAGGAACAATATAAAGGGCAATTTATAGGCGTGAATCCAGTCAGACACGCGGGTTGAAACTGTGATTAATGAAGCAAATTCACTATCACTTAAACGTTCAGAAACTTTTAGTGTCCTTTCAGTAACAAGGGAAATAACAATTCCAACTAAAGTAAAAGAGAATCTGATGAAGGACTTTGACTCACAGTGAGTGCCCCATCAGAAGAAGGTGGAGTATCCATCTTTATTATTGGTTAGAGTGAATATTGTGCTAGTGTCACAGTGCTGGGGAGGTTGGTGTGCATTTCCAATGCATGTTTGTGTGCCAGAGTTCCACAGGTCACAAAGAACTCCCTTAACTGACATCCTTTAAGGCTATTAATCCAAATTCTGAAAACATAAATCTAGAAGTCACTGAAATTACTTAAATGTAAGATGCTTAAAGCCATGTGCAATCATTTCAAGTCAATATCACTTCTGGAAACCATTCTAATTAATAGTCATAGGCTTCTAAGCCCAAATATTCATAATGGAAATACATACCCTGAATTTCTCTGTATTTTCCCTTTCAGTCCACTACATTGCTCATGTATAGCTACACTCTTGCTGGCATGTTATAACCCCACAATTAATACCATTTTTTCCTGATAAAGGAGGCAACATTTCTGAAACTGCCAGAGGAAACATCACAACTTTATTTTTTACTCCAATTGTCTTGGGTCCCATTGTCCACAAAACTATAATGAGACACATACAGTGTCCGATTTTAGATTTGGTGTGCTATCAGGATATTTTCTTTCAGAGAGAAAAAATTAGAGGAAACTACTGTACAAATAACATTGTCCCTCTGTTAATGGTACAGGTAACCACTAGGTAATCTGCTTTGTCACTCACTCCTGAGATTTTGTCACTGTCACCACCAAATCTGAGGTGACCTGAAGAAATTATGCCACCTTCCTCATATCCTCTCTAAACAAAAGAAATCTGCTTTAAGGGAGAATGGCAAGAAGAATTTGCACAGGGATAAAATTTTTCTTGTATTACTTTTTAAATGTGAAAAATAAAATTGGTACAATAGATCAAATAACTATTTTGAGAATTGTAATAAATAGAAATCTCTGGTAATGACTAATTCAGCCAGGCCAGAGCCCAGTTCTCTTAACCTAAGCGTGGCAGGGAAGGCAAGGAAGGCCAATTTTGACTCAATTGTGAAGTCATTCCCACCAGGAAGACAGCTACTCACACAATTTATTTTGCTTTGACTTGCATGTATCATTACTGGTATGAGATTAAAACAACAAAGATAGTTATTTAAATAAATTATGCATTTTTTAATTTATGTGATTTATGTTTCTACAAGTGATATATCTGGTGCCATTTATTAGTAGCACTGTAGCCTGTCGTCCCGTTGTTCATCAATTTGCTTGAGCGGGCACCAGTAAAGTCTCCATTGTGAGACTTGTTACTGTTTTTGGCATATCGAACAAACCACATGTAGCTTGCCAGGCTCTGCTGTGCGGGCGGGATACTCTTAGTAGCTTGCCGGGCTCTTATATAATATAAATGTTATGCTTTAGTTACATATGTTTATAAAAGATCAGAGGCTATGAATCCATTCCTTATTTATTTGCCTTAGGTAAAATATAACTAAAAGTATATTTGGCCTTGTGCTGGAGAGCTATTACAGAGGATATAGTGATTCCTTGCATGTGGATGAACTAGGTTTAATCCCCAGCCCACATATGGTCCCCCAAGCTCTGCCAGAAGTGGTCTTTGACACGGTTCCAGGAATAAGCTCTGAGCACTACCAGGTGTGGCCAAACAGCCCCTCCCTAATATAATTGGCTTGAACAACTAGAGGGGCTAAGAGCACAGCCCCACCTTCACACTCTTGAAATCCCCTGTATACATTGTAATCAGCCTTCCAAATAACTGCTTTTATCCATCTCTGGGGCTTCAATCAATAGGGATCTGTGATTACATATCTACTACAGAACCCAAACAGTAAAAAAAGGGGGGGGCAAAATTTATGTAAATTAACCCTTATAGCTCAGACAAAACGATGTTCAAGAATCCATTGTAGGAGGGTATGGTGCCACCAGCAGGTCAAACTGTACCTGTGGGGTGAGTACATCAGCAGTATGATGATGCCTTCAGACTTCCAGATACCCCTAAATTGCTTCTGTACCTTTGGCCCGACCCCAGCATCTTGGGGCCAAGCTTACCAAGAAATTAAAGGACCAAAAGTTAGGTATGTGGGAGCCACACCGACAAACCACCTCCTTCTCAGCTATATAAGTTCATTTATTGGCCTTATTTCAGAGACCCATAAATCTCGAAAGAGATCAAAAGACACAATTAGGGCCAGTAGCTCGGAGGTAAGTGGGAACCCATGACTGAGATCTCCAAGCCCGCTTGGATTAGGACTGGGCCTCCACCTCCCAGGTACCCAGTTTTCCAGTAGCTTGGCAGTAACACCCACAAACTGCCCCCAGCGCCATGTAATCTTATCAATGGCCAATACCCAGAGACTATAGACTAAAGCTCCCAGAAGAGAGCAATGCAGAGTGTCCTGGACATTATATTCTCTCCATAACAAGCAACACAAAACAAATCGTCTAGCATTGCCTTTTCAGCAGGTGTGATTGGTGGTGGGAGGGGTGTAAAAATATCGAATATAACCAAAGTAGAGAGGATAGGGGAAATTGTCTGCCACACAGGCAGGGGAAGGGTTAGAATGGGGTGGAGGAGGGGCAATACTGGGGATTTTGGTGGTGAAAAATATGCACTGATGAAGGGATGGGTGTTTAATAATTGTATGACCGAAGCTCAAACTGAAAGCTTTGTAACTGTATCTATCTCATGGTGAATCAATAAAAAGGGGGGAAATAGTAATAAAATAATAAAATAAAATTAATATTCTGAAGAAAAAATAGTAATGTGGAATTCATGCCCAATTCAATCAGCTTAATCGATGGCTGAATAAACAGCAGTACTCCTACATTATAGAAAGAAAGAAAGAAAGAAAGAAAGAAAGAAAGAAAGAAAGAAAGAAAGAAAGAAAGAAAGAAAGAAAGAAAGAAAGAAAGAAAGAAAGAAAGGAAGGAAGGAAAGAAGGAAGGAAGGAAGGAAGGAAGGAAGGAAGGAAGGAAGGAAGAAAGAAAGAAAGAAAGAAAGAAAGAAAGAAAGAAAGAAAGAAAGAAAGAAAGAAAGAAAGAAAGAAAGAAAGAAAGAAAGAAAGAAAGAAAGTGAGAGAGAGAAAGAAAGAGAGAAAGAAAGAGAGAAAGAAAGAGAGAAAGAAAGAGAGAAAGAAAGAGAGAAAGAAAGAAAGAAAGAAAGAAAGAAAGAAAGAAAGAAAGAAAGAAAGAAAGAAAGAAAGAAAGAAAGAAAGAAAGAAAGAAAGAAAGAAAGAAAGAAAGAAAGAAAGAAAGAAAGAAAGAAAGAAAGAAAGAAAGAAAGCAGAATCCACTGTATATGGAAAATCACATTCCTGAGAAAAAAAAGAGTAAACTGGAATACATTCAATTCTTTCTTCCCTTCTTGTGTATTGAATTCTGTAGAGTGGGCCTCTCCTCTCTGAGGGCTCTGAGAGCATACATATGCTCACATGAGTACCAGAATTTTGCCAGTACACATCATATCACTTTGATAGTTCTAAAAGAAGAAACTTTCATGAAGATGGTGTCTGCCAAGCACAGCCCAAAGGTGCTCTCAGTCCACTCCAGGTCTTGCCCTCAAAGAAGCACGGGCACTTCTTGAAGACGAAAATGGAGCCCGAGGTAGATGAAAGGACTGTCGAGGTAGGCACAGGGAGAAGACTGGAGCAGTCTTCTTCGGGCTGTGTTTTTACTGCTCCGAGGATTAAGTCTTCTTAATTTAGATATGCTCCACCACTACGCCAGCTTGGAGAAAGGCCACACTTTTAAACTTATTTTTCCATCGCAATGAGATAGAAGTTTCAGGAGGGGTGAGGGGAGAGGAGAATCTGGGAACAGAATCTGTGCCTCTGCAGCTGTAGGTTTGGGGAGAATGCTGAGCTGCTCAAGAGGCCATGCAGAAAAAACGCTATCCCTTCAAAGGAATTTCTTCCGGAAAGAATTTAATTGTGAACACATTTCTTTTCCCAGGAAACTCTGTGTTTTGCCCTCATAGTATTTTCACTTTTTGTTTTGACCCCTGAAAAGTTTATACCACAATTTTAGTAACCCTGTAAGACGTTTTTTCTGGGGCCATACCTGGTAGTGCTCAGAGCTTCTCCCTGGCTCTGCACTCAGGGATCACACCTAGCAGGCCTGGAGTATCGTATGGGGCACCAGGGACCAAACCCAGGCTGACCACATGCAAGGCAAATGCTATATCTGCTGTACTATCACTCTAACCCCAACCCTGTAAGACTTTTTTTCAGTCTAAATATTTATTATAGCATTTCACTGACCTTTATATAAGTCTCAGCTTCCACTTTTTAACTATTTTATAAATAGTTTATAATAATACATGCTCATTGATAAACCCATTTTCTACATAACCCATAAAGTCTATTTGATAACTCCCTTTAACACCAGATAGCTATTATTGTATATTAATTTTCTTTTCATGTTGACTCTGTGCTCAGGGGTCACTCCTGGCGGTGGTAAGGGGGACTGTATGACCAGAGTCCACCATAGACTCTGGTGCAAGGCAAGCACCTTAAATTTAAGGTGCAAGGCAAGCACCTTAAATTCTGTACTTTCTTGCTGTTCCTGTATTATCAATCTTGTACACATTTATTTAGTTTGGGTCCATATCCAGTGTTGCTCAGGGATAACACCTGGATCTGTGCTCAAGAATTACTCCTACCAGGGCTGAGGGGAGCATATACGGTGGTGGGGGTAGAATCTGGTCAGCCACTTGAAAATTAAGCACTTTAATTGCTGTTCTCTCTGGCCTCTGTATTATGAATCTCAGTGATTGTATTCATGTTCTCTTCTTTTCTTTTCTCTTCTTTCTTCTTTCCTAGGATTTGAGGGTCACACCTAACTGCACTCAGAGCTTATTCCTCATTCTCTTCTGAGAGATTACTCCTGGTGGGGCTCAAGAGAATTATGTGGCACTGGAGATTGAACCCACCTTGCCTGCTGTACCTCTTCTGTCCTCATGTTATTTCTTTTCTTTTTTCTTTTTCTTTTCTTTTTGGGTCACACCTGGCCAGGCACAGGGGTTATTCCTGGCTCATGCACTTAGGAATTACTCCTGGCAGTGCTCAGGGGACCATATGGGATGCTGGGAATCAAACCCGGGTCAGCTGCGTACAAGGCAAACAACACCTACCTGCTGTGCTATTGCTCCAGCCCCCTCATGTTATTTCTTTTTCTTCATCCATCCAACCAATATTTATCAAGTTTCCACCACATGCTAGGTGCTAAGATAAACATAGGGCTCCTCATAGCACAAACACACTTTGTTCTTGCTTTTAAGAAGACAACATAGTTGTCACAAAATTTAATCAGCCTGTGAAAAAGTACAGGGGAGAGTGTTGAAGAGTACCTAAGAGATAGACATGTGCTAATCCCAATACACGCCGTGATTGCCACAGATGTGTGATATTTCAACCGTTGTCTCTATACATTACCTTAGAGAAGCAAGGACATTGATCAAGATTCAGATCAGGAACACTTCAAGTAGATACAATATACACATCTCTCAAGTGTAGAGATGCTAGCTTCCTTCAAAACAGAAAAATTGACCCAAATAACTGGAACTTTAAGGTAAGAAGAAGGATGTGGATTTGAGATGGAGAGGCCATTCCATCTCAAATATGTCCAAACTGTTTGCCATTGTCCTAGAACTATATAGATTTTTCCATTATTATTATTGTTATTATTGTTGTTGTTGGACTGGAGCAATAGCACAGTGGATAGGGCTTTTGCCTTGCATGCGGCTGACTGGGTTCGATTCCTCCATCCCTCTCAGAGAGCCCAGCAAGCTACCAAGAGTATTCCACCCAAACAGCAGAGTCTGGTAAGCTACCCGAGGTGTATTTGATATGACAAAAACAGTAACAACAAGTCTCACAATGGAGACCTTACTGGTGCTTGCTCGAGCAAATCGATGAAGAATGGGACGACAGTGATACGTTGTTGTTATGCTTTTTTGGTCATACTCAGACATACTTAGCCACTCATGGCTCTGTGCTCAGGTTCACTCTTGGGAGACCTTATGTGGTGACAAGTATCAAACTAGGCATACACAAGACAAGCACCTTAACCCATGTATTATCTCTCAATTACATGGGTTTGTGTTTTCTTTGGGGGGTGCCAAACCCAGCTGTAGTCAAGACTTACTCCTGGCTCTTCTCTCTGATGTCAGTCCTGGTGGGGCTTGAAGGACCATATGAGGTTCTAGCGTTCGAATCCCAGTCATCTGCATACAAGGCAAGCAACTTACTTGCAGTACTCTCTCTCTAGGCCTCAAATTATGTGTATTTTAAGTGATTTACTCAAAGTCATCCAGCCAATAATAAAAATGTGTATCACAGATATTAATAAAGGAATACAAAAACAGCTTATAGCCTAGAATCAATGCTAAAGGGAATAAGAACATTTAGTCTCTGTGAGAATCATTGCAGTCATTATACATCAGTGCTTTCACATATAGGATGTCATCAAAATCTCAACAAAATACTCTATCACATAGTATTTTATAACTAAATTTACCATTACAGGCTTCAATTTGCAAATGAGAAACAATGTGATTTCCTTGATATTATAGTCAGAAATGTGACAAGATATTAGGACTTACTGATTCAATGTGTTCTTTCCATGAAGAGTAAGAAAGTGACAAAAAAATCCTAGAAGATTTAAAATTTTTCTTAAATAGTACTTGAGCTCCCTCTTTGAGGCACATTATTACAGTGGAAAATATGTAGCGTAGACTGTAAGTTATTCCACTAAATAAAAAGTAATGATCTACATTATTTTGCAACTGCATAATTAATCTTGAATTTTGATAAGGGAAATAAAACAAAATATGTTTAGCATTGAAAGATAATCTAAAATTTATTACATTTAAGCTGATAAAACATCTAGTCAAACTTTTGCTTGACATGCTTTTATTTTAAAAAGCTGTTATTCCAGAGGAATTGATGTTTATAACCCTATCCCTAATGTGATTAAAAACAAATTGCTTTTAAGCATGTAAAAGATTTCCCATATAAATAACATTTCTTTTTCTTTTAAAATGTTCCTTTACTTTTTCTTTTTTTCTTTTTTCTTTTTTTTTTTTTTTTTTTGCTTATTTTTGCTTTTTGGGTCACACCCGGCGATGCACAGGGGCAATACTCCTAGCTCTGCACTCAGGAATTACTCCTGGCAATGCTCGGAGGACCATATGGCATACTGGGGTTCGAACCCAGGTCTGTCATGTGCAGGGCAAATGCCCTACCTGCTGTGATATTGCTCCAGGCACTAAAATTTTCTTGTCCAAAAAAGTAACTTTGAACAATTTCAAGAAATTAAAAATAAGATTAGCAAAATGATACTTCTGATAGTAAAAGAGAAGAAAACCTTATGAAGGCTCCTGAATGGCCATGATCCCAGAGGCACACAAACCAATCTCAGAACCCAGCGGCTTTGGCAGATATGCATCTGGACTGTGCATTTACTATGGCACCGTGCCACCCTGAATGGGGAAAGGTGTTTGTCCCTTCCACTTCACCCACTCCACAGCGCAGCGGCTGCCATCTTTCAGAGCCTAATGGACAGCCAGGTACGAGACTGCAGTGACGAGACACACGGGGCCTCACGGGATGGGAGGTGGAACTGGCCCTTCTCTCCACCTGATGAGACCCCGAGTTGCCACCCGCGAACAGCTCCAGACTTATTACTAAGATATCAGAAATCCATATGCTCTTCCTAATCAGCAATAAAAAACAAATTATCTAATGATGCCTTTTTGTCAGGTCTGATTATTGGGGAAAGTTCCAAATAATAGTGGTGAGTCTCTTGTCAAAATACTGAATGTAGTCAAAGTAGAGAGAGAGAGTAAAATGGAAATCATCTGCCACACAGGCAGGGGGAGGGGTGAGATGGGGTGTATTCTGGGGTTCTTGGTGGTGGAAAATGTGCACTGGTGAAGGGATGGGTGTTTGATTATTGTATGACTGAGACTTAAAAGCTTTGTAACTGTTCTCACAGTGATTAAATACATAAAAAAGAAAAATATATATAAAAAAGAAAACCTCATGAGAGAAGAGCCGTTGAAGAGAGCTTTGTCCCTGAGAGTCATTGAGCAGTGAGGGTTGACTGATCCCAAAATATCTGAATTGCCCACTGGGCTGCCAATAGCAGGACCCAATTCCTTTCCTGTTATTATATTCCTTCTTTTTGCAACTCACCACCACCTGTAGACGTTAGAGAATAGGGGCATTACCCTGAATATTGTCTTTGTCTTCTGGACAGTAGACTTCATAAAAGACCTCTGTCACACCATAATCTCTCTCCTATTACAGTCTTCTGTTCATTGTCTTTTCCTTTCCTTTCATCACTGCTTGTGGTACTGGCAGATCATTGCTTTGGTTCATTCATCACACCATGAGACCTCGGTGGACTCATGACCTTGTTTTACCTGAATTTACTCCATAATAGTCTTGGAGTTTTCCTCTTCCTTTTATGGGCCTCTATTTATACTCCCAAGTGATTATTCTAGTGAAAACCCTTGTTTGTCACCCTCTGTTCAGGCAATCAACACTCTCACAGGAAATTGTAGCTAAATAAGCAGTATCAAGAGTAACATTAAATGGAACATATCAAAGTATTACCCATGTCAGAGATCCGTTCCCATGAAATCCCTCTTTCTCATAACCTATCTGAGATTCTTTTCCATGTGCAATTCATTATTTCCTATCTTATCACTATGTGCTTCCTCCACAGCAACTATTATAATATTTAATTTATTTTTATAAGCTTACATTTATTCTCAGCTTGTTCTTCTGACCCTGATCATCTCTATTTTATTTACTGTCAGTACTCCAACATTTATCCCTATGCCGGTCCCTCAAATGCAACTCAAAAAATATGTATAGTTTATATTCAGGACAGGAAGTAAATTCAATGGCAATTCATATGCCGTAGGAAATACAGTCACAAATTGTATAATAAAGCTATAGCCAACAGTAGACCACAGATAAGATGTGCTTCCCATATAGAGTCCAATTGTGTAGTTAGCTATTCCATCTACATTGGTGTGTTCTGTGATATTCTCTCAGTGATGCTTTTCTTAGAATTCATCTCTGTCATTAAGTCACCCATGATTTTTTAAAAAAGAGGTATCTTTCCTTAAATGCAGATAGAAAAAAATATATAACTTACGTCCATATTTAAAAAATGCAAAACAGATGTTTGTTGAAACTATGTTCATACTTGCTGGAAACAACCAATAGTTCCCTTTAGTGAGTGAATATTTTTTAAAAAATTGAGGAATATTCACACAGCAATAAAATGATATGAGCCATCAAGTCAGAAAAAGTTGTGGAAGAATTTTAATTTTTAATTTGTTTTTAATTTACAGTTACAATGATGTTAAAGTTATGACATTTAATACAAAATAACTGTAACTCACCACCCCCAAGGTCCCCAATCACCCAACACTATTGTACCTATGTCCCTTCAGTCATATTCTTCCCCCTTAATCAGTCCTACATTACAGTCCTACATTATTCAGTCCTACCATTCAGTGACCAGTTTTGTAATCCAAGGCCAAGGGTTTTTCACTATTCAGTACTATCCATTCTCTTGGTATTTTTTTCTCTATATTCAACAACAGGAAAAATAATCAGTGTTTTTTAGGGTTGTGTGAGTTGTGTGGGGTTTCATTTCTCAGTGGCTACTGGATGCAGGAACATATGAGCTATGGAACTAATAGGTTGCTTTCACAAGCTCATTGACCTAAAAGATCAAACTCTAAAATAGTTCTCTCATCTTTGAAGCATAATACTTTCTGACCAAAACCAGAACCCACACAACCCCACATCACAAAACAGTCTCCTGCTCCACCCACTTTACTCTTGTTCTAGTTTTCCATCCCATTGCGTCTGCATCCTAGGTTGAGCAGTGTTTCCAACAAAATGCAGATCCGCACTGAACCTCAAAGTGTTGTCTGACTTTATTTAGAAAAGAGGTCTTCATTGGTATAATCAAGATCCGAGGAGGTCCAACTGGACTATGGTGGGTCCAATTTCCAACCCCACTAGAGAAAGAGAATCCCAGGCACACAGAGGGGAGAAGGAGGCATGATGACAGCAGCAAAGAGGGAGTGATGCAAGTAGGTACGCAGGAAGAACAAAGAAGGCCAGCCACCCCAGGATGCCAGGAGAGTGGCATGGGACGTTATTAAAAATGTGTAGAAGAAAAAAAATTTGCCAACATCTAGAGTTTGGGCTTCAGGCCTCCAGAGCTCTAAAGAAAGATATTTCTTCTGTGTTCAGTCACTTAAATCTACAGTGGTTTGTTACAGAGGCCCAAGAAAAGTAATTAGATAAGAAAAACTAATTGAGCCAATACTAAAACTATTAAGCTTAATTGAAGCTAATAATTAAAACTGTGTATTAAAACTAACATGTCTGAGAACATTGGATGTGGCTAATAAAAATATTACTTTGTTTGTTTAATAAAAATAAACAAACCTTAGAATAGCTTTTTGTGTGTTTTGTTCCCATTCCAACTTTTTCTGATCTACCTCCTCTACTGTTCTCTTCCAGATCCCCCCATCTCATCACCAACTTTACCATGCTTTTCCTTCTTTGCTGTCTTAGATAAGATCCTCATTCTCTCTCTCAGGATTCAACCAATGGCCCAACCTCCTTCTAGCTCTTTTCTGCCCTCTGGAAGTTCAACCTTTTGATTGTCTTTATTGAGTTGTGCTGTGGGTGGCTATTTTGTTTTGGGGCCACCCCAGGCAGTACTCAGGGATTACTCCTGGATGTGTGCTCAGAGATCACTCTAGCAGGGCGGAGGCACTTTTCTAGAGAATAAATTTAATCAGATCCCTTCCTCCTTACATAATTTTAAGGTCTCTCAAAGTCTATAAGGGAAGAAATCAATGAACATGGTATATAAGAGTTTTATTATATGCCCCCTGCTTACCTTTTGTATTAAGTTTCTCACCATGGGGAAACAATAAAGTCACCTGTGGCGCTGGTTATAATTGGAGGTATCATGATTTTCATATTGTAGAATAGAAATATTTTAGAAGGAACCGGGGGAGAGTACAGGGTTAAGGCATTTGCGATTCATATAACTAATCCCAGCTCCATTCCTGGAGTCACAACCACAACAGGGAGCAGCTCCTGAACACAGAGCCAGAGTAGACCCCAAGCCTACCAGAGGTGGCCCAAACACCACCTCTCAAAGAAATATTTTTTAAACAAGAACTTAAAAATCCAGTGGCTGGAGAGATATTAAAGCTAGCGGGCACTTGCTTTGCACTTGGCCAACCTGATTTTAATTCCTAGAACCCCCTGTGGTCTCATGAGCACTATCAGAAGTGATCCCTGAGCATAAAGCCAGGAATAAGCCCTGAGCACTGCCAGGTGTGGTACAAAACAAAAACAAAGAAACCTAAATAGCTCATCAATTTCTTCAGTTATAAGTAATTTGAGTTTTGATTCATCTTCAATTCTGAGTTTCATTTTATAAATTATTCATTAGCAATTTCCTAGTCATTATTTTTATTTACAAATGCAATACAATACTGGAATAGTAATTTATAATACTTTTGGAGAAAATTCTGGTATGTCTTTCAGTTATACAAGTAGACTTTTGACTCCTCTGTAATCCTTCTGAATAAAAATACTAATGTGTGTTCAGAAAAAAAAGAAAAGATATTTTTTAAAATGATTTAGAGATAAGTGTGTGTGTAGACTCACATACACAAATGTGTGGATCTACATACCTATATTTCCTCTTTATGCACTCAGAGGGCCAAGAAGCCCCTTAACCATGAACACAGCTAGTGCTCAGATATCAGCTTCTAAAATCTTTTGTTGTTTTTGCTATCAACAGAACTACTGAGATTTTGTTTTGGAAGATATTGAATTGTCTTTTAGTTGAAAGTATGGGCATTAGGGATACCCAAGGCAGTAAACAACCCCCCCCCCCAAGTAATGGCCTGAGGTATGTCTCCTGTTCCTAATAGCCCCCTTGCATAAGGTTATTCTCCTGGAAGATTCTGTGATAGGCCCAGGACGGGGTCAATGAGGCAACACAGTGATCATTCATTTGAACCAGAGAGCAGATGACTCAGCCCCAGCTTCTCCTCATGGTTCTCAATCTTTAAATATCAGGCATAAAACTAAAGAACTCCTGAGGAACTGCCATAGATTGTAGAAAGATAGAAACAAGAGGTGTTCCTCAATGCCACTGAGACTGTCTGATAAAATTTGAATAAGATTTGTAAATTAGGCAATAATATTACATAAAAATTAATGTCCTATTTGATAATGATTCTGTGGTTACAATAGTTTTTGTTTTTAATCACTGTGAGCTGCAGTTACAAAACTTTCATGCTTGAGTTTCAATCATACAATGATCGAAGACCCATCCTTCCACCAGTGTATATTTTCCACCACCAGTGTCCCCAGTATCCCTTCCCCTGCACTCCCTTCCCTGTCTCACCCCTCCCCCTGACTCTAAGGCAGACAATTGCCCTCTCTCTCTCTCTCTCTCTCTGTCTCTCTCTCTCTCTCTCCCTCCCTCTCTACTTATTGATATTATGGTTTGCAACACAGATTACAGATACTGAGAGGCCATTATATTTGGTCCTTTATCTATACATCTCCCTTCCTGAGCGATCCCTCCAACCATCATAAATGGTACGCACAACGTTTTAAGGAAGCACAATGAGGTGTTGAGAGCTAGAGAAATAGCCACTATTTTCAAATGGCTCAGAAACACACACACATGAAGCAAGAGAGGGAAATAATAGAAAATAACTGCGCTGAAACATTAACAATCGAATACTCAAGAGGTAAGTGCACAGGGGTTCTTAATAATATTCTTGCCACTTTTCTATATGCTTTCAATGACTGCAGAATTTTTGTTTTGAAGAAAATAAATGGGTAAGAATAAAGCTCTCCTGAGGAAAGCAAACAAACCTGAAAATGTTGTTTCTGCCTATGGATGTACAGGTATGAGGCCAAGAGGCCAGGAAATAAATTGAATCAGTCTCTTTCTCATGGCCACCACAGCACTCCACCTACTCACTTGACTTAGCTGAGTTCTCAAAGTGGGGAATTCCTTTTCTACAAAATGCTCAGAGCAGACAAACTCATAGAGACAAGAACTAGATTAATGGCATTCTAGGGGTGGGAGAGAGGAGAGGAAGCTCAGGGCATAAAAACAACAGCGTACTATATTTCTTATGGTGATGGAAATATTTTTTAATTTAATTTTAATCTTTGATTTTATTTTTAAAATTTTTTCACAATGATTTATTGCATTCAATATTTCAACACCAATCCCACCACCATTACACTTTCCCACCACCATTAAGAAATGTTTTTTCACAATAATTCATTATATTTAATATGCAAACACCAATCCCACTACCATTGCACCTTTCCACCACTATATTTCAAATGGTTCCACCCCAAATCCCAAACTGTGCCCCCAAAGCAGAACCAAAACAATTAATTTTATATTCACTATCATTATCATCCCATTGATCATAGATTTGCTCAAGCGAGCCCAGTAACATCTCTATTCACCCTAGCCCTGAGTTTTTAGCAGCCTCTCTTTACTCGTCCTTCCCAACGGTGCCACATTAGAGGCTTTTTCAGGGTTAGGAGAATGAGACCCATCATTGTTACTGTATTTGGCATACAAATACGCCACAGGGAGCTTGCCAGGCTCTCCTGTGTGGGCAGGAAACTCGGTAACTTGCCAGGTTCTCTGAGAGGGAGAACGAAGGCTTCTGAGAGCTTGGTTTTAGTTGGTGGGATTACATGGCACCTGGGGCAGCTTGGAGGTGTGCTGCCTAACTACTAGAAAATGGGGGATCTGGGCAGAAGAGGACCAGTCCCATCCGAGCAGGCTTGCAGATCTCAGCCCCGGGTCCCATACACCTGGGTTCCTCTGCCAGTTCCTTCATCTATGAGGCTTGTCCAAGCGTGTGGAGAGTGGCCTTGAGCATGGCTGTGCCTGGTTTCCGGACGTCCTCAGCTGCTGGGGCTTTGCTTGGGGCAAGGAGGGAAACTCAACCCACCCCCTTCGAGGGGCCCTGGTGAAGACAGCCAAGCCTGGGGGCAAGAGACTCTTGTTTGTTATAAATAATCCGCTAAAAGTGGTCCAATAAACTTTCCTTAGAGGAAAGTATGTGAAGATTGTTGTATTTCATCCTGAAGCCATTAAGCCCTTATATCAGAGATTACTAACATGTTTGTCAATCAATCACCACCTGCTCACAGCTACTCTCCACAGGCTCAGACGAGCTTCATTCATGGATGAATCTGCTGTATAACCATACTCTGAATTTTAGAATTCCTGGACCTCTAGACTTCTCATACTCTATACCACTGATGCACCAAGAGTAGCACACAACATTCGATGGGGTTTAAAGTAGAAGTCAACCAATCTCATGGGGAAAATTATATATTTATATACATATATATGTGTATTTTTATATGTGTGTATGTATACACACATAAAATGATAGAAATATTTAAAAATTGATTGTGGGGCTGCTTTCAGACTTAGAACTTTTTAATGACATTCTTTACATGGGTTAACTGTATGGCATGCAAATTATATATTTGATAAATTGTACCTCAATAGAGCTGATCCCCCCCAATACAAAAACTTACAAATGGAACTAAGTTCAGAAGTTGGAGCTTCATAAGAGCACTGTGGTATGCAACTGTATTCCACACATAAATAACTCCTTATGAGCAAGAAAAAATTGTGCCAGTACCCAAGAAACCATGAATATTGGGTATTAACCCATAAAGCCATTGGCTATGAAAGCACAGAGCAGGCCTGGACTAAATTTGGAACTCAGTCCCAAACAGGGATGACTGATAATACACTCGCCTGGAGAGTAAACCCACAGAGCGACTCAGCCTTTGGAAGAGCCACAACCAACCTGCCAAGAAGAAAGTGAACTTTGTTCTTCTAGTCAGGATCCTGGAAGAGACGATTGGATGAGGGTGGAAACTAACGTCAGCTCCCCATCAATCTTATTCAATGCTTAATCTCTAAAGCACTTAATGCTAAAATTTGCTGACAGAAAAACTTTGATTTCATTTTGGCTTTATGTATTTCTCTGCCGTTTGAATATTGGCAAAGCACTTTGTAATTCCCATTTGCTCTTATTATTCAGGATACTTTGGTTATTCAGGAAAGCATCTCTGGCTGAGCCGAGGTGTCTCCAGGCCTTATGTAGAATGAGAGTAACAACATGTGCCAGCAGACTGAAAATTAGCCACTTGGAGGTGGCTTATTAGGAAATACCCATCCTTCCTGATCAATAGATAAAGCTACTTCTAGAGTTATTAAAGATCTCTTATGGACTCTGTTGGCTCTTTAAAATCCTTTCTGGATAAAGGCAGACATTGTTAAATATTATACATCGCCAGCAAGTGAAGTGATAAATAGGGTGTGAGTTTCATCCACTGACAGCAAGTCCATTGGCCTCAAAGCAGCAAATCTGCAGTGGAGTCTCAAGCCTTTCATGCTGTTTTCTGCAGTGTCCAGAAAAGTAGCAGAAGGTAAAATTCCCTTCACAAGCCCGACTGTCTCTAAAAGGTTAAAGTACTGTTTACATAATCCAGAGAAACTGTAAACAGGCTAAGAATAAGATTTTTTCAAATTAAAACCAACCTGGATTTGAATCCTCTTTCCAGCACTCCTTAATTCAGTAAATCATTGCAAAAGTTATTTAACCTTTAAAAAAGTCTTCTCAGGGGAAGGATGGGGGCGGCGGCTGGGCAGAGGGGGGTGCAGTGGGGACAAACTAGAAGTGACATAGAAAAAGTGGTGGAACGTTATGGGAATTTTGGTGATGCTGGTGTATAGTCACTGTCACTGTCACTGTCATTTCATTGTTCGTTGATTTACTCGAGTGGGCACCAATAACGTCTCTATTCCTCCCAGCCCTGAGATTTTAGCAGCCTCTCCTTACTCGTATTTCCCAACAATTAGAGGCTCTTTCAGGGTCAGGGGAATGACACCTATCGTTACTGTTTTTGGCATATCGAATACACCATGTGTAACTTGCTAGGCTCTGTCGTGTGGGCAGGATACTCTTGGTAGCTTGCCAGGCTCTCTGAGAGATATGTGTGTGTGTGTGTGTGTATATATATATATATATATATATATATATATATATATATATATATATAAATCTCTATGATTTGTTGCCTTCCGGACACATTATAAGACACTTCCTATCCATTTTCCATAATTACCATACCATATTTAATGGAATTCAGACAGTGGGCAACAAATAGTATATAATGATTTTATATAACAATATCATTAACTTTAACACTATTTGAACTACTTAATGAATACAAAAATATTTTAACTATGGGCTAGAGTAATAGCACAGCAGGTAAGACATTTGCCTTGCACATGGCCGATCTGGGTTCTACTTCCAGCATCCCATATGATCCCTTGAGCATGGACAGGAGTAACTCCTGAGTACATGAGCCAGGAGTAAACCCTGTACATCTCTGGGTGTGACCCAAAAAGCAAAACATATGTATATATATTTTTAAATATACTTTTTAATAAAATTAATAAATTTTAAAGGTTGTTTTCTCATCTGTCTCCAAGAAAAATTGGAATATATACTATATTGGACTGTCTCATGAGTGAAGCAAAATAGATCACATCTATCATATTCGGAGCACCTAGAATAACTCAATATACATTAGTTCTTATTGTGAGTTCAAGAGAAATTGTCTTTAAAATCTTAAAATGCATCCTTCACCCCAAATTCTATATTTTATTAAATATTTGATAGATTGTCAAATATCACTGTCACTGTATCACTGTCATCCTATATATATGTGTATATATATATATGATAACACATATATACATCACTGTCATCCCATTGCTCATCGATTTGTTCGAGCGGACACCAGTAACGTCTCTAATTGAGAGACTTATTGTTACTGATTTTGGCATATCCAATACACATGGGTAGCTTGCCAGGCTCTGCCGTGCGGGCTCGATACTCACGGTAGCTTGCCGGGCTCTCCGAGAAGGTCAGAGGAATCGAAACTGATTGGCCGCGTGAAAGGCGAATATACATATTATAAAAATAAGAATTATATAAAGAAAATGCATATGACAGTGGTTTGTAAATTATATGGCTCTATTAACCTTTAATTATTATATTAATTTTGTCCTTGGTGATATTATCAAATATGAATGAAGCAATCATATTTTACAACCATACAAAATTCACAAGCAGTTCCTAATTTTTACCCTCATGATTAAATGATAAAAATATTCTGATGGGGGATCAGAGCCATTGTACAGCAGATAGGGTATTTACATCCCATATGGTCCCCTGAGCACACCCAGTAGTAATTCCTGAGTGTATACCCAGGAATAAGCCCTGAGCACCGTGGGGTGTGACCCAAAATGTCACAAGCAATTCTTAATTTATTAGCATTAAAATATATTAGTTTTTGCTTTTTCTTACCTAGAAGAGTGAATTGAGAGTGACTTAAGGAGTAAAATGGCACGTGGAATTATTAATTTTTTTAAAGAGCAAATTCAGTTAATGCTTTCAACTTCACTGCTTGCAATAATGAATAGTAGAGCACAAAAGCCAAATGTATTTGTGCATATTCAGGCAGAATAAGAGAGCAAGTTTTGGTTGTTAGAAGGGTTATAATTCCTGTTGGTTTTCTTTACAGACAAAATCCAGAGATACTATGATAAAACATAAATAAAGCCATTGAGAGCAATATGAGTCTGACCTCCACGGCCAGGTACTTGGAACCAAGTGCCAGAGTATTCCCATGGGGACCTTTGGGGTGGGGGGCTGTTTGAGGGGCACACTCAGCAGTACCTAGGATGTACTCCAGGCCCTGTGCTCAGGGATCACTCTTGGTAAGATTTGCACAGCCATATGGGTGCCAGGGATTGAACCTGGGCTGGCCACATACCAAAAATGTGCCTTTTCCTCTGTTCTACCCCTTTGGCCGATGGACTTATTTTTATGCTAGAGCACTCTCAAAAGTAAGGAAGCCTCAGAATCACATACATAAAGACTGTTAGAATAGCTAAACTGGGTAGATGGTTCAAAGGGGGAGCCCACTAGGTCAAGTGGGAAACCACCCCCCCCGTTTCAATGCATGCCCCTTGCCACCCCCTCGCCCCTCCAGAGCTAGCCCTAGCATCCCTAAGCACTGCAGCCCAGAGCATCCCATATGTTTGGACCCAAGCACAGAGCAGTCAGCACTAGCTGGGCCCTGTTTGCATAAGACCCCAAAGCACTGCTTGAAGGGTCCCCAAATAAATCAATACAAAATAGCATACAAATTCCTGGGTCCCACCATATCAGACTACCTGATTTAGTATAATGTGATGCTTTCCCAGTGATACTGGTGCTTCTGGCCCAGAAACCATACTTTGAAAACTGATCTCCACAGTACAGATGTTTATATAATAGTGCTTGGCTCCACCAGAATGATTGAGAAAAGAGCGTAAGTTTTCATATTTTTTAATTTTATGAGAATAAAGTGACAAATTGTGTCTATTTAATGTGTACAGGTGATGACTCAAAGAATGTACTTCGTAGCTGAATGACTAGCAAGATCAGAATTAGCACACCCATGATCTTTCATAATCAACTT